>NC_135587.1:21878461-22198653 GCF_965152235.1 Eretmochelys imbricata
CGCCCTTCAGGAATCCTGTGCAAGGTCACACATGCAGATGGATTTGAAGTCCTGGTACTGGGTCGCTTGCTAAGCTGGGCCAACCGGAAAGAAGCTGCATGTCCCAGGAATGAGCAAGGCGCCAGACTCTGGGCAAGTGCCACGCTGCCCGTTGGAGAGTTCTCTTGGCTTAAGGAAGAAGAAACACACAGAAGTCCCAGTGCATTGTGGCCCAGTGGAGTTAGTTCTCTGAGGGTCTGTAACTCTAGGCTGTGCGAGGCTGTGGCCTCCCAGGTCTTTGCTGTCTGTGCTCCTTGCTCCCATGGCCAGCATCTAACCAGCAGAGCTAGGGCTAAGTGCTTCCCCTTCCACCTCGCCCTACTTCCATCCAACACTCCCGCTTAGCAGCCCACCCCTCTATGCTCTGTCTTCTCCTCATTTCTGCCTGGGCATGAGTAACGAGGAGATGCAGACACCCTGTGTTGGGAGCGAGCTTTGGAACTGTACTGTCAGTGTGTGCCCATAAAATCCTTGTGCTAAGGCGTAAGAACATAAGAACAGCCACACTGGGTCAGACCAAAGGTCCATCTAGCTCAGTATCCTGTCTTTCGCCAGTGGCCAATGCCAGGTGCCCCAGAGGAAATGAACAGAACAGGTAATCATCAAGTGATCCATCCCTTCTCGCTCATTCCCAACTTCTGGCAAACAGAGGCTAGGGACACCATCCCTGTCCATCCTGCCTAATAGCCATTGATGGACCCATCCTCCATGAACTTATCTAATTCTTTTTTGAACCCTGTTATAGTCTTGGCCTTCACAGCATCCTCTGGCAAAGAGTTCCACAGGTTGACTGTGTGTTGTGTGAAAAAAATACTTCCTTTTGTTTGTTTTAAACATTAAATGTCATTTGGTGACCCCTAGTTCTTGTGTTATGAGAAGGAGTAAATAACACTTCCTTATTTACTTTCTCCACACCAGTCATGATTTTATAGACGTCAATCATATCCCCCCTTAGTCATTTCTTTTCCAAGCTGAAAAGTCCCAGTCTTATTAATCTCTCCTCATATGGCAGCCGTTCCATACCCCTAATAATTTTTGTTGGCCTTTTCCGAAGCTTTTCCAATTCCAATATATCTTTTTTGAGATGGGGCGACCACATCTGCATACCAGGGATTTATATAGAGGTAATATGATATTTTCTGTCTTCTTATCTGTCCCTTTCTTAATGATTCCCAACATTCTGTTCGCTTTTTTGACTGCCGCTGCACACTGAGTGGATGTTTTCAGAGAACGATCCACAATGACTCCAGAATCTCTTTCTTGAGTGGGAACAGCTAATTTAGACCCCATCATTTTATATGTATAGTTGGGATTATGTTTTCCAAGGTGCATTACTTTGCATTTGTCAACATTGAATTTCATCTGCCATGTTGTTGCCCAATCACCTAGTTTTGAGAGATCCTGTTGTAGCTCTTTCCAGTCTGCTTGGGACTTAACTATCTTAAGTAGTTTTGTATTATATGCAAATTTTGCCACCTCACTGTTTACCCCTTTTTCTAGATCATTTATGAATATGTTGAACAGGACTGGTCCCAGTACAGACCCCTGGTGGACACCACTATTTACCTCTCTCCTTTCTGAAAACTGATAATTTATTCCTACATTTTGTTTCCTATCTTTTAACCAGTCACCAATCCATGAGAGAACCTTCCCTCTTTTTCCATGACAGCTTACTTTGCTTAAAAGTCTTTGGTGAGGGACCTTGTCAAAGGCTTTCTGAAAATCTAAGCACACTATATTCACTGGATCCCCCTTGTCCACATGCTTGTTGACCCCCCACAAAGAATTCTAGTAGATTGGTGAGGCATGATTTCCCTTTACAAAAAAAACCTGTTGACTCTTCCCCAACAAATTATGTTAATCTATGTGTCTGACAATTTTGTGCTTTACTATAGTTTCAGCAAGTTTGACCGGTACTGAAGTCAGGCTTACCGGCCTGTAACTGCCGGGAACACCCCTGGAGCCCTTTTTAAAAATTGGCATCACATTAGCTTCCTCCAGTCGTCTGGTCCAGAAGCTGATTTAAATGATAGGTTACAAATTACAGGTAGTAGTTCTGCAATTTCACATCTGAGTTCCTTCAGAACTCTTGGGTGAATCCCATCTGGTCCTGGTGGTTTATTACTGTTTAATTTATCAGTTTGTTCCAAAACCACCTCTAATGACACCTCAGTCTGGGACAGTTCCTCAGACTTGTCACCTAAAAAGAATGGCTCAGGTTTGGGAATCTTCCCTCACATCCTCAGCTGTGAAGACTGATGCAAAGAATTCATTTAGTTTCTCCGCAATGGCCTTATCGTCCTTGAGTGCTCCTTTAGCATCTAGATCGTCCAGTGTCCCCACTGGTTGTTTAGCCGGCTTCCTGCTTCTGATGTACTTTAAAAAAAATTGGCTATCACTTTTTGAGTCTTTGGTAGCAGCCTTTTCAGTGCGCCTCCCTAGGTGGCGGGTAGCTGTGCCTAAGATCGCCGCTGGGTATCGTTAAAGGAGTTTGTATGTGGTGCCTGTGACTGGAGACAGAGTGTCAGAAGCTGCCAGCATGCCAGTGTTGGCTCTGTCTTACTCTTGAGTACTCAGTCCTGATACCATTTATTGGCACCACAATTCTATTGCTTGCAGCGGGCCAGATCCACCCTGCTAATATGAGGGTGGGCTGGGGGGGGATTTGCACCTCTTGCTATTCACAGGCAAAGCTGCATCAGCGAGAGCATCACCTTGAGGTTCCACCCAGTTTAAAATTTGCTTCAAGCTCCATCAGCGTCCTGCTGGTGGAGGCTGCCCTCTAAAACAGCTCATCTCCAGCCCGGCCCAACCTTCTCCCAGGCCAGTCTGGCTCCATCCCTCCCAGGCCAGGATGGCTCATGCTGCCAGCTGCAGAGTAGCTTACACAACACACAATTTAAGTGACTTTACCATCATGAACCAAGCAGAGCATCCATGTCTGGAAATTGCTCACCACATTTTCTGCTGTGTCCAGTATCCTACTGGCAGGTTATGGGACATGCCACTTGTCAAGAGCAAAGAAAATCTCTCCAGCTGCATCACTAAAGACATTACTGGTCAGAGGCAAAGTGACACTCAGCATCCAGCGCCTCCTTGGCTATCACAGTGGAATGAAATATTGCATTTTACTTTCTAGTTATAACCACCCGGGGCTGCATGCAATTTTTCAAGGGGCCGAGGGTGTCTGACTTTAATGCGATAATAGTTCTTCACAAGGAGAGGCTCAGAATGTATCACACGGTCATGGGAACCTAACGTGACATTTAAAACATAACCCGGGAAGCCATGTTAAGGTAAAGCAACTGCATAGCACAGTGGAGGTTCGGTCAGCATGTTAGATGGCCCACTGTGACTTGCCTTAATAGCGGTTGTGCACTTTACTTAAGAGCACTTTCAAAATCTCCCCTATATGTGGCGAATGCTCACTTGACCAGCTGAGGTTATAGCACCCCCTTCTGGAATGCTCCCATACAGCCTGGGGCAGCAGAGCAGCCACCCTGATGTGTATCAATCTATCAGATTCACTTCCAGGTACTAACCGGCTGAGACGGGAGTCCATACTAGGGCTGGAGGTCAATCTATTTATCTGTGGGGTTGTTCTTTCATTTGTCTGAGCAGAGTGGCTCCCCCAGGCTAGAGCTGACCATGCTGGGATTTCATTAGGTCCATGTTGCGCCATGCATTTGTTTGGTAAAACAATTAAAAACCTGTGGACATCTTGCTGCTATCCTTAAAGATCCTAGAGTCAACGGGTGAAATCCTGCCCCTTTTGAACTCAATAGCACAACTCTCATTGACTTCAGAAGGGCCAGGATTTCACCCAGTACATCTCCACAGGAAAAGGTGGGACTGGTCCCTTCAGAACATTTCCAGGGCCTAGGTTTGAATAATTCCGCAAGAGAGATTCTGCATCTGCATTGTGAGACTATCCTCACAGAACACGTGTATGATAAAACTTGGTTATTCCATGGCATTTTTCATCCAAAGAACACAAAGCAAATAGAAGTAAGTCAGGATTATTATCTCCTCTTCACAGGTGTGGAAACTGAGGCACAGAGTGGCATGACTTGCCCAAGGACACACAGCAGATTAGTGGCAGGGCTGGAACTAGATTCCAGCTCTCCTGACTCTCATTCCAGTGCCCCAACTACTGGACCACATGTTCAGTGGCAAGTCATCTTGCTCAAGTCCATCACAATACCCTCTAGCTTTTCCTTCTGAGCCCACAATCTACAACTTGGTCTTACTCTTGAGTTGCAGACTGCTACCATATCCACTCTTAGCTGTCACTTAGCTAGGCAATATATGTTTAGCCTTTCCTCAGCAGGTCCGTATCTGCAAGCTCTTAACAATTATTTTTTTATCCTAGGTAGGCAGCAATTTAATACTACAATCAAACATCAGAATCATGGGCTCAGCTGGAAAACCCAGAAAAGCCACATGGACAAGAGACTGCAGGTAAGCGTCAGTCTTCCACATATTACATTGGCCTTGCTGAATTTGAAAATACCATGTTGCTTTTTCTGCTGCATGGCACAAGGATGATGCACACATGATTAACGTGATGCTGGTACTTAAATTTGAGCTTATTATAAAAGCGTCTACAGAGTTTTAAAAAAAATTAACACCCCCCCCAAGTTCCTTTATCCACTTATCACACTAAAACTAAACTAAGATACTATCATTCTTGAAAGGTCCCTATTGTATTTACCCGTTATGCATTGATTAATGAGCTTCCAAGTCACTCAGTAATTTGTTTGTACAGGTGTTAGAGTGCTTTGTTTATAGCTGACAAAGAAGATCCAAACCAAAGTTTTTGGCTTTAGGTCTATTAGTTTTAATTCTTTTTTTACAGGGGGCAGGAGGGGAGAGGGGTAGGAATTGATTTGCTTGATGTAGTGGTATTCATGAAGCATCTGACCATAGATCTCCAGTGATATTAAACTTGCCGTGACAATTCTCCAGACTCCAAACTTTTCAAATGAGTTTTTTGCCATTTAAAATTAATAATTGTTCTGTCTAGAACAAGGATAATTAAACGCCTGCTCATCCTCATTATCGTCAGCCTTGTGATTTGTTGTATTCTCTGTAATAAAATTAACCAGTTTAACTAATGGATGCCAAAACTTGATAATTAGAGCTAAGCAAAGAATTTGCAACAACTAATTTACCCATTGGCTTTGGCTTTTTTTTTTTTTAACTTGCTTCGGGCTAAATTGAGGCTTACCCATAAGCCCCATATAAAGGGCAGCGCATTGTTGTTCTGCTCCAGGACCAAACCAGGAACCAGATTGTGACTCCAAGAACTCAATGACAGGAGTGTGGATGCTGGTTCCAAAGACTCCATAGTGCAACACATGTCACATCACTACATGGCATGTCCCTCTTCGTGCCTGACCCAACTCCCACTGAAGCCAATAGAAAGATTCCCATTGACTTTAATAGGTGTTGGACCTGGCCCCTAGATTGACGTCCATTGCTCACATCCATTCGATATACCTCTGTCCATCTAGCTTTTTTTTTTTTTTACACCACATATAATTAACCTGTGGGATTATTATAAAGGGTGTTTTCCCCTCCTTACAAGGAGGAAGTTTATTAAACAAAGTTGCAGCCTGCTGGCTTTACTGTGGCAGGCTGATGGAGGTAAACGGCACACATTGGCTCTAATCTGATGGAGGCAAGAGATAGAACAACTAATAATACTTCCACATCAATGCCAATATTTTGAAACAAAGTCATATTTCTTAACAACTGTGCTTGCATTTATGCTTGGAGAAAAACCATTCAAAATCTGACAGTGACCTTGGATTGATATCGCACCTTTCATCCAAATAGTTTTTCATCCAAAGTCCTTTACAGATGCGGGCCCTTGATTCAGCAGAGCACTTAAGCACATGCTTAGCTTTAAGCTTAAAGTCAATGAGGTGTAAGCACATGCTGCTTAAATGCATTGCTGAGTAGGGGCCTGTTTCTCAACCTTTTCATGCTGGTGACCCCCTTTGGACTTTAAAAAAAAAAAAAAAAAAAGGGACTTCCTTATATTAAGACTTGAAAAAATGTTGACCCCCGACCTTAAATATAAGTAAGTAAATTAGGAATAATGCTGGCCCATCGGCGTTAATAAACTAATATTTCAAACCTACGCAAATATAGTGCGTCATTTCAGTTCCTGTACAGTTTTATGTTAGCAGAGATTTCTTCCCCCCCAGAATATTGTGTCATCAATAGTACCGGTCTTCCCGCAACCATGTGACTTCCCGCAACCATGTGAGCTCGCTGCTGCGTCCTGTCCAGCCAGTGTTGTTGTTTTTCGTGGCTAGCAAATAGTGTATGCATTTTTCTTCTTCCACAGTGGGTACATTTTTAGAGAGAGCTCAAGCAAGTACTTCACGGAATGAAGGAGCAAGGAAGGCAAAATGCTGCAAGTAAGACTGCAGCTATTTAATCGATGGCCTTACAACAATCGAAAACAAACCGCGCTGTGTTGTGTGCCATGAAGTAATAAGTGTTGAAAGCATGAAACCTTCTAAATTAATTCGGCATTTGGAAAGGAAACATCCGCAGTTAAAGAGCAAACCTCTTGAGTTCTTTAAGAGACGTTTGAACAGCTTGAATAGCAGTCGAACGCAAGTAATGTCAGTAAGAATGCTCTCGAAGCTTCAGCTCTCATGTTGCCCAAACATGTAAGGCACATACGATAGCTGAGAATCTCAGACTTCCTGCAGCACAAGACATGGTCACAAGCATGCTCGGCCAGGAAGAGGCAAATAAGCTTCAAGCTATCCCTTTATCAAACTATACGGTTTTGAGGCGTATGAATAGAATAGCTGATGACATTCGTGAGCAGTTGAAAGCAAAGTTAAAACAGTGTGAATTCCTAGCTGTTCAGTTTCAACAGGCTCAGCAGTCCTTAGCTTTTGTTCGATATAATTCAGATGCTCCTGTTGAGGAAAACATGCTCTTCTGTAAAGCACAGCCTAGCCACATGACTGGTGAATGTCTCTTTACCGTGTTTGTTGAAGCTGCCGAATATTTTGAAATTGGTTGGGGAAAATGTATTGCTATCTGCAGTGACGATGCCAAAGCAAGGACTGGCAAGAACAGAGGGCTTGTTGCAAGATTAAAAACAATTATGCCACATGCAATGTGGACCTATTGCTTCTTACAGTCGCAAGGACTAGCTGCAAAAGGAATGCCTTCTGGGTTGCGTCAGGTGCTTGCTGACTCTGTAGAAGTTGTGAATTTCATAAAACGCAGCTGTATGTGATGAAATGGTGCACTTCATAAAAGTCTTCTCTTGCACACTGAAGTGAGGTGGCTCTCCTGGGGAAAAGTGTTAAGCAGGCTTTTTCAACTGTGAGCTGAAGTACTTATGTTCCTACAGCATCAAGGGTCTCCTTTTGCTAAATTGTTCAGCGGCCCATCACAGCTTCTTCAGCTGGCTTACTTAGCAGATGTCTTCAGTCATCTGGATTAGTTGAGTATGAGTTTTCATGGACGACACAAAAACATAACAGTGTTGGGAGACAAAGTGAGAGCCTTTGGAAAGAAGCTTGGTACCTGGTCCACTTGGCTTCAGAGTGGAAACTTTGAGTCATTTCCCCTGAGTTGCAAGTTTATGAAATTGATTGCCGATGACGAGTGTGAACAATTAAAAAACATTATGACTGAACATATATTTGAACTTAAAAAGCAGTTCCAGAATTACTTCCTGCCGGACAACGAAGAATTTGGCAAGAGGTAGTTAATTAATCTGTTCAACAAAAGAGTAGTCGAGTTTGCCGAACTTACAGGAAGCCTGCAAGATAAACTGATCGAGCTTTCGTCTGATAAAACGCTTCAGTGTTCATTTTGTTCAGAAGGTGGGTGCACGTTTTGGATGGCGCAGAAGCATGAGTCTCTTGAAGCTTTGAAAGTTTCAATCCCGTTCACAACTTATGGGATTCTCGTCTATGGGGGTTGCGATAAAAACAAAGCGATGAAATACATGATGTGTGGAGAGTAACCTGCTGCGGAGTGTTTCTCCAATTCAGTCCAACATACAGAAAATGTGCCTGTACAAAACAAGCACAAGTGTCTCACTGGAGGATTCTGTAAGACTCGTCATTTGTAAAAAGTGAACCTATAGTTTGTTTCTGTGTAAAAATAAACTTTGATCTGGCACACAAATGTGCCTTCACTTCTGATCCCCCCCTCCCGAAACCAGTCCCACAACCCACAACCCCCAGGTTGAGAAACACCAGCCCTAATCCAAAACTCATTGAAACAACTGAAAGATTCCTATGGACTTCAGTGATCTTTGGATCAGTCCGTATGGGTCAGTGGGACTCCATGTCAGGGTAAAGGTCTGCATGCATGTATCTGCTATAGCATCAGATCCCATATATCTAAGTCTCTATCTACAGAGATTACTGCTGTGTTAACAAGCGGGCAATAAGGGTGGATATCCTGGATGTCTATTATTGTTCTTCGTGATAGTGTGTTTCACATCTCCATGCCCACTCATCTTTGCATATTATTTGCTGCTGTTATCAACATGAATGAACCCTGGAGCCATTACAGCTATAATTAGCATGGTACATTCCAACAGGCCATGTGTACTAGAATACGCTGCACTAGCTGGGACTGCACAGCAATTACAGCGATGCAAAACTCAGCACTTTCTGCTCACTGGGGGTTGTATTGGTTTCAGTTAATGTTCAAAAAGTGCTTTGCCGATGAAAAGTGCTCTCGGTCAGATCCAGATCCCCTTACATGGAGAAGCCCTTTAATCCCCAGTAGATCTGTTCACTTCAGTGTGACAACTGGTGAACTAAGGTGCTAATCACCAGGAGCAATGATACAGTATCACAGTCGACCCCTGTATAAGTGCTAATTATTAATTATTATTATTATTTTATTTTAACCATTAATATCCAGATAGTCAAACTCAGGCTTGAGAGAGGAAGGACAGTCCAGTGGTTAGGGTGCTAGTCAGGGACTTAGGATACCCTGGTTTAATTCCCTGCTCTGCCACAGACTCTCTGTGTGACCATGAGCAAACCACTTAGACTCTCTGTGCCTCAGTTTCCCACCTGTAAACTGCAGATAATAGCACTGCCCACCTCACAGTGGTGTTGTGAGGATAAATACATTAAAGACTGAGCAGTGCTCAGATACTCCAGTGATGGGGACCAGATAAATACCTAAGATAGACAGGTTTCATGGATGAATTTATCCTTGCTGTAACTCCATCAAATTCAACAGAGTTACAGCAGAGATGAATCCGGTGCCTTTGATCTAGAAAGTGTTTAAACTTGCTTAACTACCCCCTAGAGAGTAAACACCTCCACTGCACACTGCAGAGCCCTGTCGCATGGTCTCTGTGTGGTATTTTCATTGAGGTCAAGGGGGTCTCAGTGAGCATGGAATATGCATTAGGAATCAGCACTGTGAACTGGATAGGAGAAATGTGTCTGTAATGAAGATTTGAAAGTACAAAATCATGGAGTAAATTGTCCAAAGGGGAGAGTCACCTGTCAGCATTCTGTTTATCAAATTAACATCCTCAAACTGAGAACTGCACGGCAGATCTCCTGTACACCAGGAGAGAGGAGCATTTTGCTGGATGTAAGAGTTCCTAGCTTTTCATAGCGTGCAGCAATTAGAAGGAAGGAGAGATGAAATTAGCACTCCTGAATCACACTCACTGGATATGATTGAACTAAATAAGATTAGTGAAATAATGCTACCCACATTAGGGTTCTGTGATTATTCTTTGTTCATGTACAGCGTGCTAAAAACAGGAGACAAATTTTATACTTAGCCACCAAAAATCTTTTTTTTCCCGTGGCGTAACTCATTGATTTCAGTGGTGTTACCCTGAGGATGAATTTGTCCCACTTATGTCCTGGTATCACTCAGCATGGGCTTTCATAGGGCCAGCAAAAGGCACCCCTTTAATCCATGGACTGTCCGTCTGCCAACTCCCAATGTCATGTGCAAGTAATGAAGGTGCAAGTGCTCTTCAAAAAATTATCTGAAGGATTATTATATTGTAAAGTGTAAGGCTTCTTTACACTTTACAGGGTCACTGCCATTCACGTCCAGATAGAACCTATATCCTCCTAGCACCACATCCTCCACAGAGATGAATAAGCAACATATTGTTAAACTTTGGTGTGTCTCAGTGACAGAAGATGTTCTTCCGCTTAACAGTTAGTTGATGATTCTCAGAGCAATCAATGCTGCTGCTCACTTCTCTTTCCTGACGATTTTTGCAAGCAGTCCTGCAACCAGCCAACCTCCATTTTCCATTTGAATTGCATCATGAATTTTGTATTGAGTCTGACATTTCAGCCAGGAAGCCTGACGTAAGGAAGGCAAACCTAGCACACACTGATAAAATGGCAGAAATTAACCAGCGGAGCAACATGCCCTAGGCACAGTCACTGAACAGGACTGAAATGCCGACAGCACAGCCAGATAATGTTTTCCAGTAGCAAACTCCTGGGTAAGTAAACAAAAACTTAGCAAGAAAACTTTTTAAAAAGGCCACAGGTAAAACACAATTGGTTTAAGAAAACCATCTTGTCTGTTTCAAAGTTTTGCGAAATTTCACCTACTGGGCCTGACTTTCCCTGCAGTACCAGGGTGTGATCTGTACTTGACTTCATCGGAGTCCATCTGGATTTATGCCAGTGTAAATGAATCCATCAATAAATCACTATAAATATGAAGCCAGGGCTGTAGATTTAGTTTTCTATCTTTCAAGAGTTACCCTATGGTATCTCTGATGAAGTGCTAACAGATGAGTAACCAAAGCTAGCAAGTCACTTCCTCACTTTTCTTGAGATACTTCTAATTATAAATTTTTAAAATTTACTTATTTAATTATTTTATATATAATTTCTAAGAGAAGAGATTTCCTAAAAGGACTTTTCACTCATGAAGAGCACGAGATCAGTTGACACGTTGTAGGGTTGTCAGTAGATTAGGAATGCTCACCAGAAGTGACAATTACTCTTAAATAAATTCCAAAAGACGATATGTAAATACTCTAAACTTGGCAAATACCTAGGGAGGGGGACATTAAAATAATGAGCTAACAAAAGACATTTGGTCAGGCACAATCTTTTAACAGGAATGGACTTTAAAATTAGGGTTATTAGCACTGTTTCATTCCATCAGCAGTTAAAAAAGCTTCAGAAGGTGATGCAATTAATTTTTAAGTTTATATTACACATTAGAACACAAGAGGCCATTAACAAGGCAGTGATATTAAATTTAATGTACTTGGAAAATTGGACAGTGTATCTCTCCCTACTGAGTATATTCCTAGGTGGCAGACAGGGGCAATAACGATAGAGGTATATCTCATCATGTCAAAGAGAAGTAATGGTCATTATTCTATGTTTGAGGGACAGGCAAACATAACTTTGTAGGGAAGATATTAGTCATCCATGAACTGGGTGGACATATGGGAAATTGTTAAAATTCCCAGGCACCATAAAAAATAGAGGGTGGAGCAGTGGGCCGATTGCATCATTGGAGAACCATGCAAGGAGAGCAAAGTAAGAGATACAAAGACATCTCACTGAAATATTGCACACTCGGGTGTGCCTTCACTAATGAGAAAAAAGATGAGTTCTCACCTCCTGTTAACTAACACCAGGCAAAACCCTAATAATGACCAGGCAGTTTGTAGCTTTCACGTGGGTTAGCAGGTGGAGGTAAAGACTATGGGGGACCCTAGGTTTACTTCAGTCTGCCAACTCACGTTAAACTACAACTGCCTTGTCTTCACTTGGATTTTACGTTATGTTGGTGACCGTATGTTAACAAATATGAGGTAAGAACACAGCTTTTTTTCATGGTGAAGACAAGGCCCTAATCACGTAATGAGACTTCAGGTCTGAAGCAGACAAGAACAAAAGATATGTGGTTGTGAGTGGGCTTGTTGGAATAGGGGGAGGATCAACAGGAAGCAGAAGGACTGAGGTAATCTCCTATAAGAAGACAAAAAGCAGAACATGGAGATGCAGAAGATCTCATGCTGAAATAATCCTGGTAGCTTTCTGACTGCTGCTACTTATTCTGGTGCCTGTGCTAGAAACCACCTCCCTTAAGCAAACCCCCTGCTTTAAATTCAGCACCCTAAAATGTTCTCTGTGCTCCCCAACGTTTGATCATTAAACCCCAACTCAACCAGTCAACACATTTTTCTTCCCTGGTCCCTTGTTTGAGTGACAGTGGCAGACAACTTTTGCTGCATTGAACAGGTAGGTTCATTGATCGGTTAGTTCAGCCCTGCATGGGATCAAGGGGAGGTGGGATGCAGGATCCGGTCAAATCGAACAGTTGAGACGTGAAATCACCCATCCTTGAGATGAAAGGCAACTTGGAAAGTCCTTTGGAATGCAGACCAGAAGGGTGGTCTCGTGTAGACCAATGGCTGTGAGCAGAGTATCGGAGGAAGTGTAGCAGGATTATGGAAAAGACAATATTTAATGAGATGCTATGACAGTGTAATAGTGAGAGATGTGGGGGAGAGAGGAAGAGATTGCTAAACACACAGCTATGCACGGAAAAGATAAAGGAGGATGTCTGAAAGTAGAGCATCAATATAATTCAGACCCTCCTGAGGGAATATATAGTTACACAAAGAGAAACTGGCTGGTAATGAGAGAGTGCGGGTCGTCCTCTAGGAAAGTGACAGAACACAACCTGCTGAATGTTGATCCGCATCCGGAGGCGGGTAGCAGGGATCACTGACTGTCGGTAGCAGGGATCTCAGTCTCAGGTCAGGTGCAGGGACAGAGATGGAAGGTGTCGGCCACGGAAGCAGAAAGGAGAAGGCTGTAAAGGTGTCATGGAAGGCCCCTGGATCAGGTGGGCAGCACGTCTCACATGTAGAGGGGATGGGCATGGCGAGTGCTGGAGGAGAGGGCTCATCTGTCTATGGACAAGGTTTGGACAATCCAAACTCCCTGCACCCAGGGATTTAAATCCCTCCAGGACCAGCTCAGCCCTTCTTCCTTCCTCAAGTTGTTTCACTGAGTTCCATGCAATGTACCAGGGGCTAGATCCTGAACTCCTTAGACAGGTGGAAGTTACTGGGGCTATTGGTGGAGTAAGAGTGTTAGAATCTGGCCCTTTGTGTGGCTATTGCAGGAGGGACCTCAAAACCAGTATCCCTATCTGCTCTGTGTGGACTTTCCAGATCCCATGGCACTTTTTCTAAGAGTTATACCTTGCCCTGCTGCGTCCCCTTTCGCTCAGGGTTATGCAGGAAGCAAGGCATGAGTTAGCTGCTGTTCTCCATTCCAGATGTGGGTTTTTTTCCTGGAACTGAATGCATATGTGGCCATAATAATCTTCCTCTGCAGACTCTTTGCACAGAACTGTGGAGAACAATGGGGACTCCAGAATGTAGCCCCGGACTTGCCAATCATTTTGCGATCAGCCATTGCAGAGGGGACATGTTGGCCAACTGCTCTGCAAACATCTGTTGCACTAGTGCTTGCAAACCTGCAAGACAAGGTGAACTCTGTCAACCAAAGGGAAGGGCTGACTCCAGTGCCTAGAGTACCACAGAGACAAATGTAATCACACACAACTGGAGTGGCATGGGATCCAATGCCCTGAAGTTTCCCACGGGTGCTTTTCTCAAGGGGATGAAAAATCTCTCTTTGCCTCAGGCCACTTTGTAGTTCTCACACAGGTAGATGAAAGTGTTGAACTCAGGGATGGCCAGCCAAATTCTGCGCTTGCTCACACTCATGCAAATCCTGAGTAACTCCGCGGGTATCAACTGAGGTACTCCATATTCGCAAAGGAGTGGGAATGACAACGGAAGCTGGCCTTGAGATCCAGCAGTTATGTGCCCCCATTCTAGAAAGCTAACGGATGACATTGTGTTAAGGGGAACAATGACAAGAACCTAACTTCTCAGCCCCAAATCTGCACCACAGCAAATGAGAGTCAGATGAATATAGGAAGAGTATGAAGTGACTCCTACCTATAACTTTGAATTAAAAAAGCAATGTACTGTTTATTGGTTCTTCCAAGTGTCTCTGCAGCGGCAGGCTCATAAAGATCGTATTATAGTACAAGCCATTATGCAAAGAGTTTACTATATATACATTTCTAAACGCTGCAGCAAACAGCAGCCTTCTTACAAGCAGAGAAGGATAACTGGTTCGTTTAAGGTAACAAATGATCCTTGATTTGATTTTAAATGCAATGACAGCAAAATTTATTTCTTATTTAATCACTTTCCTGAGCTGTTGAGGATGTGATGGTATTAAACTGCACAATGCAGTATATGACTACTGAATCAGTTGAAATAGGCATAAGAATATATTATGTTTATAGGGTAGAAAAAGATTGTACAGCAATGCATATAACTAAAATGGGTATTTTTGTCATTTATACAGTAGCTTATATCATTATTTCTTCCTGCTTCCAATTTTTCAGTAATAAAAATACAGGGGATGTGATTCTCTTTGCATTACAGACAAACCATCTTGATTCTTTATTAAATATTTTTATTAATCTGAAGTACCACAAAGCTTTTGAACAGATAAATCAGGCTCTGAATAGTCATTTCCTCTCTGCTATGGCTCTATAAAGTGGATTCATTTATGAGTGCGCAATACCAGGAAAGAAGGCTTCCATATTCATGACTATGCTCCCAAAGTGTTCTTTTTTTATACCCCTGTGCACTGTACTAACGAGATAGTTGTTCCCCAAAATAATACAGGTCTTGGTAATCTGTTCCATAATCCCTTCCTGCTTTTGTGTCCAGTTTAATTAGGAATTACTGTATAGATATCATTGAAACAGTCCTTACTTTGAGAATGCAGTTGCTTTTTATAGGCTTCCATGGCTAGAAATATTGCTCTGTCTTTCAGTGCAGCAATCCCGAGTACTGATGGGATTGAAAAACCTTTGTCTTCTGACTGAGCATCAAAGACAGTCTAATCTACATAGCCTTGCGCTGCAAAGGAGCCTTGGTAATGCAGGGCCGTATCCTGCACTGATTTTCACACCCTCACTACTTCAGTGGGGCAAAGAGGAAAGTAAGTCAGCACTGAAATGGCCCTTCAGGGACGTGTTAATGCTGGAGTCATTCCAGTAGGGACTACAGCCCCATTCAGTTCCACCGTGGGCTGTGTTGTACTCAACTGTATATTTCATAAGCAGAAAGACAGCCAATAAAGGGTCCCTCATCATCTGGAAGGATGTTTTCTTCAGGCCGCCGGTCCCATCTCTATAGCCCGGCCCCATGGTGGGTAGCACTCAGGTATTTTATTAGAGATGATCCGAAGCGTTTGTGCAGGATTCCGAGACGTTGACACAGAGTGGGTGAGTAGGTGCAGTGTGTTTCCACAGAATCATGTGCAGCAGAGATGCGAAACATTCATGGGCTCAGCTAATCCATCCACCTAGGCAGTGCAGGATTGTTCCCACTGTTATTTTCTTTCCTGCTGTGTGCAGGTTGGACGGTGACTGCAGTAATTTGCAGATGGATTTATTTGCAGAGAAATCACTTGTATCCTGCTGTAGGGGATACAGGGGAACCTTCCCAATGAATATTTTTTGAAAATATCTGCCTTGTAGTGCCATTTGGTAAATTCCAAAGGCACAGTGTTCAGAAACAGCGTCATAAAGGGGGTAAAAGATCTGTCTCCCTGGGAGGCATGGCTTAGCAGTATCCAGGGAGAGATATGAAGTCCATCTGAAGTAGGAAATTCACACCCCCTGCCAGCAGTCTCCTCAGTTTGAACACTAAGGGCTAAAACAAACTTCAGGTAAGGGTAACAGTGACTCTCAGAAAGGAATTTGCCTTTGAGCATAGCTTTAAATGACCCAAGCAATGGATCTTTCACCATTTTCATTGGTGTACAACTATTCAGCCCAATACCACTCAGCATTAGGACACTTCCTCTGATGCTCACCCTAAATTCTGCATGTGTCACTACTAATTTCCTGCTAAGGGCATTGGACGTAGTTTTGCTATCCGGGTCCCTTTAAGTACCATGCAGAAGGCAGTTAATCTTACGAACATTACTTAGCATAAAAGAGACTGTATTTTGGTGGAAGTTTTAGGCTCCATTGTCCTGATCTCATTTCCCTTTCACATTGCCCTCTGCCTTTGCTTGTTCTCACCAGCCACACCCATGTCATAGGTTCACCATATTTCCATGAGTTGTCTCCTAAATTACAAGGCTACCAAGGGAGGCGAGCTGGGCAAAATATTTTGGATGAATATTTTATTCACTGAAAAATGCTGTTGCAGGTCAATGAAAACTATTCGTGAATCTGGGTTGAATTTCACTGAAGAGTTTCCACTGAAAAAATTGGGAGAAAGTATTTAAAACATTTAAAAAAAATCTTGACTTTTCATTTTAAAATGAGATTTCATTTCAAAATTTAGCTAGATTTTCTTTTTAAGAAAAAAAACAAACAAAATAAAGGGTAAATAAACATCTGAAACGAATTAAAAAATAGTTTTGGGTCAAATGAAACATTTTGTTTGACCCAAAATAAATTTTTTTTTGGATTGGCAACAGAATTGAAAAATCAGTGAAAATTTACTCAGGTCTATTCGGGAGTTCTTTCAATGAAAGTTTAAACGAGCAGCACTCAGCCTTTAACAGCTGATGAGTCATTAGTCATCAAAGAAAGCTGCAGAGAGCCACAAAATAATTAAACCTATTTAAAATACAGCCAGGTGTGTAAACAAGTTTATTCTATTTTAACAGTTAATGCCCAAATCAAATGGACTAAATGAAGGTTACAGTAGAAGCGGTGTTATTTAGGCTCCTTGGGAGACCTGGCATTTTGGAGTCTGGCTCTGTTAATGTTTACACAAACCACTAATCTGTCTGGTTTCTTTTCACTTGCTGTTTTTCCCTTGAGGCAGCTGCCATATTGACATCCATGTCAGAAAGGCTCAGAACTTATTGGTTTTGCTTCATAACGGGTGCAAATGCTCCTTGCTGACTTGTGAAGGTTTCTGCTATCTCTGCACCAAGGGGATTTGAGTTCAACTTATAATTTTAATGCAGCAGCTGACTAACATGTGTTTGCTTTTCAGAAACAAGAATTGCAGAGTTCAGCTAAAGACAGCATTCCTCGGGGAACTCTCGACTGCAACTGATGTGGTGGCCATCCCCTCTTACCAAGTGTGATAAGCTCAGCCAGTCTAAGGCTTTGTCTTCACTGCCACTTTGTTGGCAAAACTTTAGTAGTTCAGGGATGTTAAAAAACTACACGCCCCAAACGACAGAAGTTTTACCAACGAAAAGCGCCAGCGTGACGAGCGCTTTGTCGGCAGGAGCGCTCTCCTGCCGGCAAAGCCGCTGCCGCTCATGGAGGGTGGTATCTTTTTGTCGGCAGGAGAGTGCCTTTTAGCGGCATGGCTGTAGCTAAAAACCTTGCTGTGTAGCCATAAGCCTAAGATCCCAAAGCTGCACCCTGTTACTTGTATTGCATGGGGCCTTTTGCAATGAACCTGAAATTATGCAACATAATTTAGCGTAACACCCCCGGTCCTTGGTGGGTAGGATCAAACCTGGGACCTCTGGAGCTGAGTGGATGAGCCTCTACTGCATGAGCTAAAAGCCAGCTGAGTATTACCTAAGGCTGGAGAGCAGACTCCTCTCTCTCTCCCTCGCCCTCTCCCCCCACCCACCCAGTGGTCTCGGTGCCACTAGATGGGATGGAACACCACACCCACAAGGTGTATGGGTTACATTAGCACCTAGATCTTCATGCCTCTCCATATAGAAGAGTGCTGGAAAATATGCTTGTGTCGTGGATTTAGCCATATGACTCTGTTTCTGTTCACTGCACCTTTACATTTCTACTGTCTGCAGAAAACCATTCGGTTTTCCTGCAGCACCTAGCGTAATGGGGTCCCAGTCCATGACTGGTGCTCCTAGGTGCTCCCACAATACAAATTAATAATAATAATATTGTGTTCAGATGCCACCTACTACAGAGGAGTCACACATGGTGCAGTCTCTTACAGAGAACTCCTGTTCACTCTTAATTTGCTTTTCTCTTAACATAAAATAAAGGGGAATATAGACAAGAAAGCATCTGGATGGCAAAACATAACAGGCCAGCTCCACAGCTGATTTAAACTGGCATCTTTCCAGTGATTTAGTTAGCGTTTTGCTGATCTCACACCAGCTGCAGCTCAAAACCAGCATCTTCCAGTTTCAACTAACGGTGTGTAGAGGTGAAAAGGGCTTGAACTGACTTCTGCTGGTTCAAGTTTGGCGAGAAAGCCCAAAACTAGACATATTCTGCAGCCATATTCTGATAACACCCTTGAGAAGCACCTTACTCCAGGAAGGGTTCCATTGATTTCAGGCAGGAGGAAGGTACTAAGAGGCTACATATAGCACAAGATCAAGAACCATTGGTTGAAAATCACTGGGTTTGTTACAGAAAGGAAACAGTGCTATGCTATGGTGCATCTTCATGTGTGTTGTGGGAGAAGCATTCAGCATGGGGGAGATAACTGATAGCAAATAAATATACATTCTGCCACCATAAAATCACAGCTGTCCCCAGACATTAATTTTTCTCTGGTTTTAGTGCTGGTGTAAAGCTAAATTATGATGCTTGTCAGCATTAACACTAATGTTCATCTCCGTCCTCCCAATCAAAAGCACGTCAGCCAATGGTTCTGCTTTATTGGTTGGTGAGACCCAAGAGAATAGAACATAAGGAGGAGAGTTGGATCAACCCATATATTTTTAAAATCATGGGAGAAAAAAGGTTCTTAGCCATGTAATTGTAGAATGCTACTTTGTCTCTTATAGCCTGGTGTCTATTGGAAGCATTGGTACCTATATTTCTACCGGTAATGAATTCCCATCCATTGTACGGAAATAGGTATGTCCGCTGAAGCAATGTGAACATTGTTTATGCTGGATGTTTTCCCAAAGCAACATTGTAACCATCCTTGAATACTCATAAGTGGATGAACTGAACAGCATGATGTTTCTGTACATCAGAGGTAAGCATGGCCACCTCCAGCCTGGAGATACATTTACAGTCCCTTTCATTCCAAGCTTTCAAAGCGCTTTGCAAACATCAATCAACGGGAGAGTCATCTCCCCACAGAAAGGCGGGTGAGCATCATTATCCCCATTTTACAGATGGGAAAACAGAGGCACAATGAAATTAAGGCTCAGATTTTCCAAATTTCCCTCTAACTCTGGTGCCTCAACTCTTGGGTGCCCAACTTTAGATACTGAGGTTCTGATTTGCACAGGCGCTGAGCAGCCACAGCTCCCACTGACTTCAGCTGGAGCTATCGGGGCTCATTCCCTGTTAGTATTTAGACGTGTTTGTTAGCCTGAGATAGAATTTTGGGTTTGATTTTTGATACATTTATATCCTTACTAATATGTGTGAACAAAGACCCAGGGAGTTGCTTCTGCCTAACCAGATGGGCTTTATAGCACAATGAGAAGAGATAAGGAAGTGAGTTAAAGTCTTGCTGGGTATGGTGGGAGTTTAATGTATAAGCATGCACCTGAAGACGGTCTCAACTCCTGTCTCAAGGCAAGGTCAAGCAACAAGTTGGGAGGTGCAAAGGGGGATGGAGGGGAGGCATAAGAAACCCCAAAAAGCCAGAGAAAAGATGACCCTGGCCGGCACATAACCTCACTCCTTACCCCTCCCATGAGGCACAAAAGAGGTGATGCTGAAGCCCCCAGGCTCACGACTCTCCGAAAGGGAACATGACCATAAATTGTAAGGGGTGGGGCCGGGGGCGGGCACTACAGGTATGAATATGCCTGCTAAGAAAGAAGAGGGGGACAGGGAAAGCTCTGAGGCATGCAGAGCTATGGACATGCTTGCTTGATAACCCCGATAAATGTCACAGTACCTGCACTTCAGACTCTGGTCTTCTGCTTTCTGCCTGTGTGACAAGAACCAAGGGAGGGCGAGGGGAAAGCCCTAACATTGCCCCCCCCCGAAAATCAGCCCCTAGTTTTCTAAAATAAGTTACACTCCTGGGTTGTTGAAGTTGTGTGCACTGCACTCCAGTGGAGGGCAGGCTGTGCAACCCACTGGGTTTCCACCCATCGAATGGAGAAACTTTTGTCCACTCCTCTAAGGGTTCCATATGATTTCCACTGGCAGGTGTGGCTTTGAAGAGATGCTCAGCACATTCTTCCCCCCCTTCCCAGTCATTGCTGTTCCTGTCTGGTCCGTGCTGTACAAGGGAGGTGGCAGCTGCTTTCAGAGAGAGCCCTTCCTTCAGCCCTCTCTTGGTGGCTGTAGGGACTACTTGCTACTGCTGGGATAGACCCAAGAAAGAATTTAGCCCGCTGCATGAAAGGCAACGGGAGATCTTTGGATGAAAGATGCTACTCCTAAGGAAAATTGTTATGAGTGTAAAGTGCCCTCCATTCCTTTTTCAGGACAAAAAATGCAATTAAACACCTGTTTGGAAAGGACCAAAAGCATTTTCTACCTTTTCAAAATAACATTCAAGGAAATCGGCAGCTAGCGATTGTAATTGAGATGGATGAAAAGGCATCTGACTTCCCCCAAAGCATTTCAAGCAATGTACTTGAGAAGAATATGAAGTGCTGCTGCTCTCTAAAGATCGCCACACTGTGGCTCAATTATTAATGACTAGGAACAATTTCATATTTAATCTACAGACTATTAATTACACCGCAGAAGAGCAACACACCATCCCGAAAGCCCCTCTCACAAACTGAATAATTTAGTGATGCCCCATATTTTAATCTGATGTCAAGGAAGACAGTGACACATCCCCTTCTGTGAACAAACTGATGGCATTTTGGACGGAGATGAATGTCCCAAAGGTAAACGGGTTTGAGGATTTCAAAAGCTTCTCAAGAGCTGGTGGTGCCCAGTTCCCAGGTGAGCTCTGGCTTCAAAACAGCTAATTTTTAACTGGTCTCTTGAAGTGGATCTCAAAGCTTTCATCAGGAGTCATAGATGGACTCTTGGGTTATTGAGTCATTTCCTCTTGGCCAGCACAGGAGAAGCTCTCCGATGGCAGAGATTGGAGCAGATTTGTTTATATCCGTGGTACTGGGTTAGTTTATGCCAGCGGGGAATTTAGCCAAGTCCGTTCCTGATGCTGTGTATGAGTCAAGTAATGGGCTAGGGAGACTGTTCTGCAGGTTGATTTAGTGAAGAAAAAGACCCAGTGAGCCCAAACTGGTGAGGTGCTCCATGTCTCCCTTGCAAAGCCATGAATATCCTCAGTTCCCATTGAAGTCAATAGGGAATTGAGGCTGCTCAGTATCTTGCAGAAGCTGTTGCGTGTCTAGCAGGGCTCAGGGCCATTGCTGGCTGGCAATCCAGGGAGTGGAGCCCTGGGTGTGCACAGCCAAGTAGGAGATCTGGATTCAAATGGTGGCCATGTGGCTTTGCTCCCCAGACCAGCAGGCAGGAGGTGCTGTACAAGGTCTAAACCTGCTGTTCTCACACTGCGATCCCAGGACATCTTGTGGGTGGTCTGCAGAGAGCTGGTCACATAATACTGGCTCTCCTCCTTGCTTCCAGCTCCTGAATCGTACCGATGGACAGCTAAAAACATGCCAAATGCTCCCCCAGCATGGTTTCTCTGTGAGAGCAATGGCTGCCATCACCACCGGGACGGCAGGCAGTCACCAGTGTGTGTGTGTGTGGGGGGGTGTGGTCTGAGCTATCACTTCTACGAGCTTATGAAGCCACTGACTCCTGCTTCCACTCTGCCCATGGCCTCCTCCGTCTGGGGGTTTGGATCGCCTGCCCATCCGCATCTCCCTCCAGCCAATGCTGCCCCTGCTCACCCCCATCCCTGGTTCTCCAAACCTGTCTTCACCGGCGTGCCCACAGGTCACTCCTGTCTGGCACTGGGGAGCTGGGCCAACTGCTCTTCTGTTCAACTCTGTTCATTCTGTTGCTGTACCCACCCTTCCCACCCTGTGTGTGATTTGTCCCCCTGTCTGTCAGGTAGATGGGAGCTCCCTGCAGTCGGGATGGTTTTTGTTACATGACTGTGCAGCACCCTGATCCTTGACAGGGGTTCCTCGGTGTTCCCCCAAGTAACAACCTATAGACTAGGCTGCCTAGTAAAGACCCACTTGGCCCACACATCATGTTTCCCCTGTGGGTTTGACAGCTGCCTGTGGCTGGCAGCCTGAAAAGAGACTGCAGCAGGGAGGTGGGGGAAGGGTGCTAAGTATCTCTCCTTGCTGTCAGCTAAAGAGAGAGCGAGAACAACCCCCTCAGTGATCTGCAGCAGGTCAACAGCTTGGCAAAGCACCAGCTGTACAGGGTGTTCCAGCTGAGCGGAGCTGTATTTATATGCAGAGAGGCTACTGGAGTAGTGAGAGCCAGGGCTGAGTGTGCACAAGCAGGCTTTGCTCACCTCATCTCAACAGCCGGCATGGGGCTGCTCTTTTGGTAGCCTGAGACGGACAAAGCCAATCTAGGTAGCATGGTGCATTTGCAATAAACAGCAAAACCGGGGCTGTGGGGGTGGGGGTGTCTGTGTTGCTTTGATCAGTGCTGTCCCTAGAGCTGATTCAAGCACCCGTTGGGCATTGCAAAGACTGGGCCTCGCTCTAGCTTAGGTTGTAGCTCTCAGAACGACAGCCCAGTTCCGGAGGTCACAGAGTCAGAGAGTTTAAGGCCAGCTAGGTTGAGCTCCTGTATATCACAGGCCACCACCCCCATCCAGCACCCGCATGCTAACCCCAACAACTAGAATGAGACCCAAGTATCACAGCCCACAGGAGACTAGCCTATGACGTGCCACAGGCCGAGAAGAGGAGGAGCCGAGGGGCACCAGGGAGCCTGAGACCCCAGCAATGGCAGAGAAATGATGAAGTGAGAGAGACCCAGATAATCCTGGCTAGTGGCCCCCCCCACTCTTGCACTGCAGTAGAAGGTGAAAAACCCACAAGGTCCCTGCTAATCTGACCGGGCGGGGGAGGGGGGAATATTCCTGCCCAACCCACCTAGGGCGATCAGACCCTGTGCTTATGACCAAGAGCCAGGCAACCTAGTGCCTGAGAGAGAGACTGCTCAGGGCCATCTTAGAGTCCTGGCCCACCCCATCCAATGGCCCATCTCCAGCCATGGGTGGGCATCTTTGATGCTTCAGAGGAAGGAGATAAAAAAATCCCTCCCTACACAGCGGTGGGGTGGGGGTGGGGGGTGCGGGGTAGAGCCCTTCCTGACACTGCAGGTGGCCGGCTGAAACCCTTACTCAGACCTCACTTTCCTTGTACCCAGTATGGTGCAGGCCTTCCCTCACAGCACCCCTCCTCCCCAAAACAAGAGGCAATGTTTACCCTGCCTCTGCACACTCATCCCCTCTCCCTTGGAGTGCTAGTGTCCTCCCTGGCAATACTGGGGGAGAGGCCTGGTCAGGATGGGGTGGAGATCTTATTGCATGAGCTTCCCTGCTTCCACTGGCATCTCTGAACAGCAGCTGTGTGGACTCCCTCCCACCCTGGTCAGCCCAGCCTTAGTGAGGTTGCTGCAGAGCTCCCACGTGCCCCATGCTGGTAAGACCAGAGGGCTGGGCACCCTTTAGGGCTGGGCAAATGGGAGTGTTACCTGAGCAGAGGCTTTTGGTGTAATCTGATTGGTCTCCTTGTCCAGGTTCTGTGTGTGCTGTGTAAATACCTACAGCTGTTTGGTTTTTTACAGATGTTTACTTGCCCGCCATTAGCGTTAAGCTCGCTGATCACTATTATGGTGATTCTAGGGATGATCATTAAAACGTGCAATGGGCTGTTTAATAATAATGCGTAGAGCGTGCAGTTTGCTTCACATTATGGGGAAGTTTAAGCAGAAGCCCAATTAAGTCCCTGAATATTCCCAGTTATGCAAACTATTAGGCAAACTACAGGCTCCCCTGGAGCCTGGCATTCTGCTAGCAAGCCACTGCTATCCTGAAGCCAAATGAAAATCCTATTGTGCTGGTGCTGTTCATATTTCATGCTCTTGTTTCCAACAATTAAATTGTGACATTTTGCCAGACATTAGGAGGAAATGAAACCACATCCTTTACCAGCAGAGAGGAGAATTCCAATGATCCCTTGTGGCTCCTAGATACTGTGGTGATGGTCACAATACAAACTGCAGTTGACTGGATTAGGTAAAATGATGGAGATGGTGGGAGGGGCGTTTACATAACAATTGTAAGCTTTTTTTTTTTGTTTCTTTTTTTTTTTCTCCAGATATAAATCATTGCATCAGATCCTCAGCTGGTGGAAATCAGTGTAGTTCCACTGAAGTCAGTAGAGCTAAGCTCATTTACACCAGGTCAGAATCTAGCCCAAAATGTATTTTCTCCTGATCTTTAAAAGCAAAATGTTTAATACCAGCACTTCTGACTTACATTACTGTACAAACACTGAGGGCCTGTTCTGCCATCCTTCCTCACCTTGAGTAGGTGCTAACTCCATGAATAGCTCATTGACTGCTAATTTGTCCTACCAGTCCCCACACTCTAAGTTCCTGTGAGCTAGGGTTATTAATCCATTTGGGGTTTTTTCTTTCTCTTTCAGGTGAATTTGATGCTGGTGAAAAATAACAGAGTGGTAGCTCTGGAGTGAGAATTTCTCTGTAGCCAAAGTCAATGTACAGCCTAGGCAGCAGCTGTGCAAGCTTTACTGTGCTACCTTGCATGGCCTGGATGGAGGAAAACCCCTAAGTAGGTGAGAGGAGTGTCGCGACTAGCTGACCCATTGAATCTGTGGCCTCTCTGCTGAGACAGTTGGACTGGTGGAGCATGGTGATGTGGATACACGTCTACAGGCAAGGTCTGAAAACCACAAAGCCCATGTCGCTGAGCAGCCGCCAGACGGAAATAACGTTTGGTCCCAACCATCCTGTACTAGATGGCAGCTGGCGAGATAGAAGGGAAAGTGCCCATCTGCCGGTCACCGTCCTCTGTGCTATCCAGCCTCCTTTCTAACCCTTGTGTTTCCACATGCAACACTGGGTGCTGGAGTGGAAAGGTTGGAATTCAAGCAACATCCTCCAGCACTTTGTATTTCCCCTTTCAAGCCTGAAATGTCTGGGGCCTGAGTCTGATCTCACTTGCAAGGCAAGAGTAATCCATGGCAGTCAGCAAGATTCATACAGTCACAGAGTTTAAGGGCACAAGGCCACAAGGGACTAACTGACCATTTAGTCTGACCTCCTGCGTAGCACGGGCCCCCAACACCTGCACACTAAAGCCAATTGTAACAGGTAGTCCCATGCTTCTTCTGATCACAATGAAGTGAACCTTCTCCAAGCACAAAAAAAAAGTGTTTAGGTATGGCACATGGGGTGTTACAGAGGGCCCAGACTCCAAGGCATGGGCTTGCAAAGGCTGCCTGATTGCCCTTGCCTGTTTTTAAGTAGATGCCAGCTGTTCTTTAAACAATCTCTTCCTAAGGTAATAAGGCACACTGCTGAAAAGAGATTCTCTCGGATGAAAAGGGCAGAAATTGATATAAAATTATCTGTATTGCCTGGAATTCTGACTAGATAAAACCAGATGTGGCGAAAACAAGCCTGTTTAAAAAAGAAATGACTATTTGGTCACTGCTTAAAAGTTGGTACTTAGACATTCCATGAATTTTAAAATAAAGACATCATGAGATTTGAACATTCTTTGACTACACACAAACTGCAGTATCTAATACCTTCCTTGCCCATTAAAGAGCTGTTCTGGAAAGCAGAGTATGTTAAGTATTATACTGATAGAGTAGTTAGTTAAATAGGATAATAGAACTGTGTTTGTAAGGGTTGGAGTCAAGGTATAGAGACCACACATAAACAAGGCCATTACCAACCATGGTAAGCAGAGAGAGAGAATTTCATGGATATCTCCACAAAAGGCTTTGTATATTTATAACAACCCTGCACAATGGTTTGGAACACAGTCAGAGGGCTTTCAGAATGATTCTGGGAGTTAAATATCACTGCATAAATATGTCTTACATCACTTTGGAATCAGCCATAAACCCAGCTTCTAGGGGCTCTGACCCAAAGTGAGGCTGGAGCCTAGAGCTCTGCACCCCTTCATTGATTAATGATCGCAAACATTTTTAGGCAGAGCACAATGAAGGCAAATAGAAAACGGTTTTGAGACACTGGGGTGTAAAAATAATTGTATGATCATCATGCTGATTCTTTATTTGTATGATGCTAGCACACACAGGTCATGTGTGACCCCATTGTGCTGAGCACTACGCAAAGTTATACAACTAGAGCTGCTTGGAAATTTTCTCATGGAATGTTTTTCCCTGGGAAAATGCTATTTCATCAAAACCAAATTTTTCCATGGGATTTTCAATGAAATTTCATTTCGGAATAAAAAGTGTTTTGATAAGACTGAAGCAGAACATGTTGACCTCAGTCAAATGGAATACTCATTTTCAAAGGACATTTGTTTGGAAATTAATTTTTTTATATTGTTACTTATGTTGTTGTTTTTAAAAGTCTGAACTGGACAAAAAAAATGGTTTTGATTTTGTTTAAATGGAATATCTCGACAGGCCCAAAATGAGATTATTTTTCAAAGATCTTCTTTTGTGAGACATTTTGATTTGGTTTTGGTTCTTGTTCCAGTTTGGAATGGAAACAAATGTTGAACCATTGGGATGTCCCGGGGGACAGAAATTCCAAGTTTTGACCAACTCTCGTCACAATATCTGTAATGATATCTCAGACACATAGGAGCTAGATCCTCAGTGGGATTTATACCAGCTGAGGATTTGGGTCACAAGAATCTCTCAGAAGGAACCATTCTGATCATCTGGTCCAACCTACTACATCACACAGGCCAGAGAATCTCACCCAGTGGTTCCCTCATCAAGCCTCTAAGATTCTTGGTGGATTCTTTTCTATCTGAGGGCTCCCTGCCTCCTCCATGTGCAAACAGAGCCACAAACTGAAATGAACATGGCTTTTGTGTGTGTGTAAGTTTCAGTCTACTCTTCTCTGGCAGGTGGAGGAGAAAAGCAGAGAGGGTAGAGGAGCAAGAGAGGCTGGGCAGAGGAGCTTATTCTTTAGCATGTAGGAGAGCAGCAAACAGAGGGATGCAAATGTCAGAACCTCCATGGCTGGAAATCACATAGAAGGAGTGAATTGGTGAGTCAACTCTCTTGATATTACCAAATGAAGATCAACCACTAGTGGAAACATGCTCTGCTTCCCAAGCTGAGATGTAAAGTTAAGAGCAAATGAAATTCATGTCCCTTCCCCATGTTGTAGATGATGAAGATGACAAAAAAGACAGACTTTTCCAGATGGTTTGAAATGTAAATCAAAAATGGAGAAATTAATCTGGGCACTTTCCACTCACCCATGTGTCTTTAACATACTAACCCCACAGCCAAATGATAGGGTTCCTGCAAGACTCAAGACAGCTACAGGGTATAAATAAAGTTCACAGCCAATCAATGGAGGCTGCTGATACCTGAAGGCAGGTAGAGTCTCCTTCATGATAGGGAGCAGACAGGACTCAGCAGTAATGAATATAGAGTAGATTCCTTCTTAAGGCTGCTGGACCCAGGCAGATCCTGTGGTTCTCTCTGATTCCTTTTGTTACAACACAGGGTCACGGAGAAGTCATATAAGAAACTGTTGACTACATGACAGCAGCGTACAAAGATGCTGCTCAGATCCAATGTACCAATAGTTCCTATGATTCAAAACAGCCTAGTCAGAGCAACCCTGCATGCCCTGAGAGCCACCTCTGCAAGGAATTCAGACTCTGTGTAAAGTAATTGCAAGAGATCACCATCCAAAGCATATTGATTGCTTTAATTTCAATAAATAGGTATTTTGTATTTACAAAAACTTTACTCTGCAACTGCTGCAAAATCCGAAATGAAGCGATACAGCAGTGTGGCACTATCCATAATAAAATGCTAATTGCAATTCATAAATTATATTGGGCTGCACAGGACTATTGAGGAGCCCTGAATGAAATGTAGTGTTCAATTTATCCTATGTATGCTGCCAACTATGCTGCCAGCCTCCTCCATGTCCCCCTGTGTTATTTTGTCATTTCTGTACTATCACCAATTTATCACAAAGGCAACTGAACCCTGCGATGTCCACCCCCCAGGTGACTTTGTCCTCGCTACTCTATGACTTCTAAATTAAATTGTCAAAACATATTATGGAGAAAAATATTGTGAAGGGAAAGTTCTTTACCCCTTTATCCCATTGGAGGAGTGAATCTGTTTGATTGGTGGAAGACAAATCTGCTTCATTATCCTTTCCACTAGCATATTTCTTCACTCAAAGCCATCAGGAAAGATACTCAGTGCTGAAGTCTTGAAATAAATGATGATCTTCCTGCAGTAGGTGTGTATGCCACAGAGACCCTTGGCAATGGGTCCTCTGTTCTTTGCAAACAACTTTCACCTCAGACCTGCCAAACTCACTCCACCAAACACATATCTTGCAGGGTATTTTTCCATAAGGGGTATCATGTGAGGTGATTACAGAAAGCTCATAACTTGTCAAGACTCATAATCATACTAAGACGTGTGTATGGGAAATATTTAAGGAACAGTGTGTTTATAGTCAAGGTATGTTTTCTGGACTTGGAGTTGAAGGTCATGGCCCAGTCATGCCACGGGGAGCTGTCACTCTGCCCTGTCTGGCCCATGATGCAATATTAGGTTCAATTGCTTAGCCTCTTTCAATACTAACACATTGAATGGGAAACCATCAGAGGCCACGACAGAGTCGAAACCGCTTAAACGTAAAATAGAAACTGCAGCAAGACAGGGTTCACCCTGTCTGCGAATAGAAACAATAGCCTGTTTCAATATCACAGAGTGAGGGGAAGGATGTTCTGGGTCCATTCGCTGAGGAAACCCTCCGTGGGGAGCAGGGGTGAGATGGGACATTCATGGATGCTTGGATTCTGGGTTGTCTGAAATCAGCCAGCTCTACAAAAGACTGAACTTCAGGGGAAAATCAGTTGTATTAGATAGGAAAGGAGCCACTGATAAGTGTAGACCCAGATTCACGTTCTATGTTTCGTTTTGTATTGTAACCAGATGTTTCCACCATTCTCCCCTCTTTCTAGTTATTTCTTTATTACTTTTTAAATAAATCTACTTTACCTTTACCATAGGTGCTCACAAGTGATGTGTGGTTCACAGGATTGGGGGCTTAGGGTGAAACTGGTAAATTGAGGCACACTGCACCTTCAGAGACAAAGGCTCTGGAAGTTCTGTGAGTAGTCAGTGACAAGCGCTGGGTATCTCAGGGGAGTGATTCAAAGAGATTCAGGGGTTGGGGTGCACCTATTGTTAACCTGGCAAGGCAAGGAAAAGGCTGGCCTAGCCCAGAAGAGTGTGCTTGAGTGGCTGAAGGGCTGTCAGTGTCAGGGACCTAATGCTGAGCTACCACAAGCAACACTCCCTCTTGCTGGAGGTGGGCGGGGGGTGGGAGGTAACCAGATGTATCACAGTTCTGGGTACCCTGAGAACCATCACAGTGTGTGTGTGTGCACACTTAATCAGGGCACGAGAAAGGGGCCAATTCTCACCCATGCACAGACTCACTGTAAGCCCCTCGATGGGAATGCCTCGCACACGGGGGAGTCCCCAGCTGGTTCCTACACTGCCCTTCTTGGAGCACCTGGAACAGAGGGTCTGTCAGGGAAAGAGAGCAGCCACAGCAAATGCACTCTAGGTATCCTCAGCCAGTGTGTCATCTCTAGGGGACCAGAAGCAGTTTGCAGATGTTAGAGCAGCCTTAATGCTGCTCTGACTTGCACTTGGCACCATGAAGAGAATAAAGGAGGCATAACCAACTCCCTGACAGCTCCTCTCCTCTCTGTTGGGACCATCGTAAGGTAACATCAGAGAGTCTGTCCCAAGATATGTAGTGATTATGGCCTGGATACCCACTGAGAAACACATGGCATAGCTCTAGAGGGACTTGCAAAGGTGGGTGGTCTTTGCACTCCCCTCTGTATATTTCTGGTCCCTTGGTGTAATTTAGAGTAGCCCCCATGCCAAATCCGAGTCACATTAAATCAGCGGGAGCTCTGCAACCTTATTTGGTGAGACTAGTATTTGGCCCAGTCTCTAAAATCAAGGAGATTCTTGCTGCTGGAAGCAATCACCAAAAAAAAAAAATTGAGCCAGAAACATAAAATGGCAGATATGGGTTCTCAAAGGAAAAAAGACTTTGGTTTCCACCTTTCATCATTCACACATTTGGTCTTTAAGTTTGGCGTATTGGTAATAAAAAGCAGGTAACACACTATGCACTGTTTGGCTTTGGATTGTATTAACATAATAAACAGATTATGTATTTATTCTGCTACAGGGCAAATAAAGCAGGTAATGTCCCTCCTTTAAACAGACTATTTTTAAATGCTCACAGTTCTTTAGCCTTTATGATGCATTACCCATCAGTAGCCAAATTGCCCTGTATTTGCAACTTTATGGGCACATTTTATCAAACAAACAGGGGCTGCACTCAAAGCATGGAAATAAACCATTCAGCTTCAGTTTGGCATATAATATTCATGTGCAAAAAATGGCCAGAAAAAATCCTTTTCTCTGCTGCAGTTCCACACTCCTCTCCAAACCACCTCAGCCCTTGTGGAGAAGGGGCTGTGTTCACTTGAAGTTGTTTGATATGAGTGGTTGTTCTAGGATAAATGTTGTTAAGTGAAATTGTATGATGGAGTATGTTGATGGACAAAACCTAGAAGAACATATGTTGCAGGGTGCCCGGAGACACAGGCTCAGAGTTTGGGATGCAAACTCCATCCCAGTTCTCATTTGGCACTTTGGGGAGTTGAATTTGGAGGGTGGTCGGAAGGCTCCCGAGCAGAGAGGGAGCAGGATCACAGAGGGGGTTAGGGAGCTAAACTGTCATCAGGAACGGAAGCCCAGCCAGGTTTTCCCTTTAGGAGAAGGAAGTAGAAGAGTCGCTGCTCACGACTGTTATGTTTAATCTGGTTAAATTCAAGTTTAGCCATTTTTAAACCCAGAAGACAGAGGCATAGTAAATCAGTAACATTTTCAAGAGAGCTGCAGGGTCACCAGAACATAAGAACAACCATACTGGGTCAGACCAAAGGTCCATCTAGCCCAGTGTCCTGTCTTCCGACAGTGGCCAATGCCAGGTGCTTCAGAGGGAATGAACAGAACAGATAATCATCAAGTGATCCATGCTCCATCACCCATTCCCAGCTTTGAGCCCTTGAAATACAGTTAGGAAAAGCAGCCAGAATCACCCGATATCCACACGAAAGTGTCCTGACAGGAAGCTTAGAAGGGTAAACAACTGTACTAGTGACCCAGAGACACCAGTGTTGAAAAAGGTGTGTGCCAAGGAAGGGGTGGGTCATCACAGTCCAGCACCAAGGGCTGCTGACAACCTATGGTCGTGCCAAAGTCTACACAGCTTAGACTGGCGTAGAGCTCACTGCTGAATTTAGCCCATTGTGGAAATCGCCTGAATGTTTCATTGGTTTTAAACATCTCCTAACTAAATATACTGATTCCTTCTGGCTTAGGTGAGAGGAGCTGCGAGGACCTCAGCTAGCTGCATTGTTCATTCAGAAGCCAAATGTTCATCTTTTCCCAGGACTGTGGAACCCATACATGTCCCACTGAAGAAATAATAATAGTAATGATAATAAAAGTATGGCTGCTGGTTCCTTTGGGGAGGAAGACTGACAGTGTTGCTGGCAACCACCACAGGCCTGGCAAAGGCTGAGCCACAGCAGCAGCTGTGCACAGACGTGTAATTGCGGGAATGCTTTATGTTAGTAGAAAGTAGGTGTGAAGGGTCCCAGGCTAATGGAAGAACATCAAGGTGCCTGGGAAGCCAAGGGCTAATCTGCTGCCCACTGAAGTCAATGGGAAAGCTGAGACTGACTTCAGTCGGAATTGGATCAAGGCCCAAATGTGCTGTGATGAGTAAACTGCTAAGGGTGGGGGAGTGGGGCATGTGTTTCAGCACCTTGGAGAGGAGGCAGTGAGACATACATAAAACTACAACTCCCCCCGCCTCCTCCTCTCACCCCTAAAAAGAACATATACATGAGCCCCTTCTGCTAAGAACTGCCCAGGTAAAAGCACCAGGCTGAACCACAAGCAAAACCACAAAGTGCTTTTGTGTCTATTATTATTTGGTTATTTGACTTGTATCGATGAGCAGAGATAATCTCTAATGAGAAAGGATTTCTGGAACTGTCAGCCAAGGGCATCATGAGTGAAGGGCGGTTAGCCTGGGTATGGGAAGAGGGATATAATACTGCAATGTCACAGCCCTTCCTTTCTTTTAATTTTAGTTCCCTTTTGTTATTCCATTAATAATGGAGGGGATCCCTGTCAACAGATGTGAAGGGAAAACCAGCAGGACATTCAAATAGCTTATAAGGTAAAGCAATGGTCTTTTTTATGAGAAGACAATCTTCCATCAGCTGGAAGGCTCTTGCAGTCTCTCCCCAGAGTTGATGGTAGGTGGCAGGGGATCATCAAAGAGAAATTTGCTCCCTCTTGTGGTCTGTTAAGCCGAGATCTCAGAGGCTTTAGGTTGGTACAAGATGCATTTGTTTAATTTGACTTTGTGACTAGGGCTAATAGCTGGGTGGGTATTTATTGTCTTGAAGGCCATGACAGTAGTGAGGAACAAACAACTAGTTAATTTTGGTTGCCAATCACTTTTATTTTAATTTCTATAAATTTACCCACATATTTTCATTATGCATGTGATATAGAATACAGTAGAACCCCTATTTTATGAACTAATTGGGGACTGAGGAGTTCACAAAATTTAAAACTTCATAAAATTGAACATCTCCAAATTACAGCAGATAGGATACGTACATTGCACGATGATGCACTACGTTAGACACTTCAAGATTCTACCATGGAAAAAGGTACTATGTAAGTGCTGCATGTATTATTTTTTTTATAATTGTATTTATTTATGATGATGATCTTGAGATGGGAGTCAGGCAGAGTGAAGATGGAATAAAAACAGTGTAAGGACTGCTTTGGCCATAATCTTTTCAAGACAAGACCATATCATCCTAAATATACACCACTTGTTTAGCACTCTGATTTTTGCTACAATAACCTTCACCCTACTAGGTATATATTCTGACTCTCGGGGACATGGTGGGGCAGGCTGATTGTAGCAAAATTGTCTTCAAAAGAAATAATTAATAATGATGAATAATAAAATCCCTAGCTCTTAGTGCATTTCATCAGGCGAGCTGAAAGAACTGGTACAGGTTTGGTGTGCAATCGGAAATGGGGTGCACCACAGCCAGTAGCCATGTGCATGTGTACAACTGGGGCGATACAATGGGCCTTTCAAAATCATTGACAAATTTTGACCAGACTCCTCACCTTGAGAAATAAACGTTCAATGCATGAACCCACCGAACCACTAGGCATGGTTGGATTTATTTTTTCCAGAAAGCTTCATCTGCCTGTCAACCACACTTTATATTTCCAGTAATCCTTCCTTCCTTTTCAAAAAATCCTAAATACAGTTTATTGTCTCCCCCCAATGGCCAAATTGAAAACTTCCTGTAAAGTCCCACAACTTCTAGGGGGTTTGTAGAAATAGGTGCCCAAATGTTCATAAAATACCTAGTTACCTATACATAAGGGTTTTTTAAAACAGGAAACCGATGTGCCTACAGAAATGGAAGAACACAAAAATAATATCCAGTATTTCACAGGTTTCAGAGTAACAGCCGTGTTAGTCTGTATTCGCAAAAAGAAAAGGAGGACTTGTGGCACCTTAGAGACTAACCACTTTATTTGAGCATAAGCTTTCGTGCTTAGTCGCTAAGGTGCCACAAGTACTCCTTTTTAGTATTTCACAGTGTTTCAAAGCTACTTTGAAAGTCTTTTGCCCATCTCTGGGAATATCATAGTGCAAATGTAAGGTATAATTAACAATAATTTCAAAAGGAAATAATTGACTGGACTTTTCCTACGTTTGTCTTATACTCCTCATCTTTTTATTTTTTCATTTAATAACCTACATGTGTTTCTAATTGTCTTTTCTTCTTAAATTGGTCTGGTGTCAATTGATTTAAGGTAACATTTTTTCAAGGTGTATTTATTTATTTATTTATTTATTTTCAAGGTTTATTTATTATTTATCCATGTAGTTCCTTAAAACTGCTTAGATGTGTTTAGAGCATAATTTAGCTCAATTTAGCATAATTTTTTCATCATCTGGAAAATGTTATTTTTTGTTTATCTAATCCATTATCTATCTGCCTATCCAGGCATTTATATTGAGCTCATTACCTAAGTACAGGTTATTTTGTTCTGGGAGTCTGTAAGAACCAAAACTTCAGAAAATATATGGTAATTGAGTAATAAAAAGGAAGGGTGGTGTTTGTACATTTATAACATCTAACTGCTATACATAATCCACAGATCACAACATCCTCCATCCTTCAGAAAGGACAATAAATATTGTGTCTACATAAGGTACCTTTACACCCCCATTACTGTAATATCTTAGTGTGTATATCTTAGTGCCTCAGTCCTTACAACAGCCCTGTGAGGCTTGGAAGTATTGTTCTATTTGCAGGTGAGGACCAGAAGCACAAAGAGACTAAGTGAGCTGCCTGGATCACAAACAAAGTACATGATGGAGCAGGGAATTCAATCGTACCCTCCAAAGTCTCAGGCTAGAGCCCTAGCTACTGAACTACCTTTCCTCTCTGTCTGTCCATTCTACAGAGGGGGAAACAGAGGCACAAACAGGTTAAATTATTTGTTCTGAAAGTACATAAATTCGTTTATCACCTTCATTACAAAACATTGTCAAGTACAATTCTCCTAAAATGACATCTTCTCTTTTGTTCCTACATCAACAAGAGGGAGACTAGAAGACGCAAAGGGCTGAGTGTCTGACACCTAGGTCCCGGCTTTGAACCCAGCCCATTAGTGGTAGGGCGGATGCCTGTGAGATGTTTTGTAGTTGTGAGAGAAAAAACGCAGAGAGAGCTAGAATAGATAGAGTACAGTGGGTTGTTTCCGAACCAGGACTACAATTCCCATAATGACAGGTTTCAGAGTAGCAGCCCTGTTAGTCTGTATTTGCAAAAAGAAAAGGAGGACTTGTGGCACCTAAGCGACTAACCAATTTATTTGAGCATAAGCTTTGGTGATCTGTAGCTCACTTCATCAGATGCATTCTCCCATAATGCACTTGTGGTTTGTTTTTCTAACAGAGACTACTACTCCCACAATGCACTTGGGCTTTTTTTCGGGGCTAAGACTACAATGCCCATAATGCTCTTAAGTGTTATTTTTTTCCAATAGGGCCTACTACTCCCATAATGCATTTGGCCCACTTAATTTTCTGTCCGGGACTACAAATTCCACCATGCACTGGCAATTCACTTGGCAGCCCTTTGTATTCAGAGAGAGGGTGTGCAATTCCCACAAGGCACGTTGTTTGAGGAGAGTACAACCCCCACCATGCCCCGGGACTGCAAGTTTACAGTGCGCCATGCCCTTCTGCGGGTGCGGGCTCCAACTCCCATCAGAAACCAGGAGGCTTCCCGCCTCCCTGCCCGCCCCAGGTAAAAAACTACAGCTCCCAGAGTGCACTGGGCTCCCTTCTGGTGTAGGGTTCCCAGTTTTAGTTGGGCATATTCCCCGCGGTTTCATCACATGACAGAATCTTTAACTAAAAATAATCTTTCATTCCTGGAGGGTTGGCAACTGGAGAGGGAGGTAGAGGGGGAAACCTACAGCTCCCGACAGGCCCCTGGGCCCGCACTTCCGGGGCTGTGGCAGGACGGGAGGGCGGAGAAAACTACATGTCCCAGCATGCAGTGCGTCTCCCGCTTCCGGAGCCGTGTCATCCTCCGGCAAGGGCGCTGAGGGCGAAGAAAACTACAAGCCCCAGCATGCCGTGCAGCCCCTCCCTCACTTCCGGCGCTGGGCGGTTACGGGAGCCCCCGGCCGCGACTGCGAGCGCACGCACGGCGGCGGTGACAGGAGCTGCCGCCGGAGCCTGGGGCGTGCGGGAGGCGCCGAGCGAGGGGCCGGGCCCGCGCCCCGGGCAGCCGGCCGCAGCGGGGGCAGCCGCCATGGCCGCGGGCTGGTGAGGGCGGCCGGGCGCGATGTTCGTGCAGGAGGAGAAGCTCTTCGCCGGGCGGGTGCTGAGGCTCCATGTCTGCTCCGCGGAGGGCGCGGAGTGGCTGGAGGAGGTGCCCGAGGACACGACGGTGGAGAAGCTCAAGGAGCGGTGCTTGAAACACGTCAGTGAGGCCGGCCCCCGCCCCCCCTCCGGCCCGCTCTCCCCTCCCCCCCCCCGAGGCCCCTGGCTATTTACAGACCCCCTGCAGGCTGTCGGGGGGGGCTGCAGAGCATTGGCGATAGGCCCCGAGTGTGCGGGGGGGGGCAGCTGTACCGTCCACCCCCTCCCGCGCTGTCTGTAGCCAGCCTGGGGCGGGCCGGGGGGCGCGGGGTCCCTAGTGCCCTCTGCCTCTTTCCCCCACCCCACACAAGAAAAGTTCCCTTGACGCCATTTCGGGGGGGGGGGGGGGCCTGCGGTCAGTTCCCTTTGACTGGAGCGAGTTGTTGCATGTCCTTGGGGGTGGGGTGTAACGATTACGTGCCTAGGGGGTGCCATTGCAGTCTGGAGGCGTCGTGCGCTATTTGACCTCTGAGCCTGCTGGCTCAGGTAGATACTGCAGTGGGTACTAAATATTTCAGAATTCATATGTCTCCTCTCCTCCCTCCCCCCCCCCCCCAAAGGTGCTGTGGAAAAATAGAGAGTTGTTTTCCCTCCCGACTCCTTCCTTTGCTGTGTCTGGAATTGTCCCACAAAAATTGAGGCATGGTGCATTTCAGCCTATGAGATGAATACCTGCTTCAGAAAGTTACGAGTTCATGGGGGGGAAACGGGATTAATATGGGAATTGCTCTGCAATCTTTAATGACAGGAGTTTGGATTCATGGGACCCCTAGACTACATATTTCTAGCTCTTATACTCACAGTATTGTGTGAGTTGGCAGATACAGCTTGTGAGAAATTGCTGAAGTGGTTTTGGATGATTCCCTACAAGCGACTGCAATGTTTTTTTGTTCCTTGGTTTTCTGTGTTTTCAGAACAAACATAAAGAACAGGGGTAATAACTACAAATTCTTTGAAGTTGGCAGTGGGGCAGTACTTGTCGGAAGATTACTACTTACTACATCACTACTGCTTAATAGGTGCAGTATTGTTGTGGGTTTCATGTTCTCCTTGCCTTCAATTGATTAAGACTTTCACATGTCTCACAGTCCTTTGCCCTCTAGGAAACTGATTGCACTGAAGAGAGAATATGTAAAGGTGTCATTGTAGCAATGTGGCTGAAACACAGGGGGTTTCTTCATTCTAGTTTGCTTATTTACCATACATGTCTTGTTGGTGACAGGCTTTGGATCTGTTCACCAAGTAAATGAGTCAGTTTGTTGGAGGGTCTATTGGACTGCAATTCTAAGCTTGTAATAACTGTTCTATTTTTCAATAAAATGTGACAAATACAATAACGTATAGGATCTCCGTACATGAGACACTTACCATGGTTTGCCCCAGAAGATGCAATTCCTGGGCCAAGACAGCGTGTTCTAGTTGTCTGAGCCAGGAACTCCTGAGTTCTAATCTTGACTCTGACGCTAAATGGCTGTGTAACTGAAAAGGGGGTGGGCGGGGGGGCAGTTCTTGCCTGTTTCTCGGAGGAGTAAAGGATATTGCCTTGCAAAGCACTTTTCCTCTTCAAAGTGTTGTTGAAATGTGAAGTTTTGTGTCTTAGTAATTGTGTGTGTGTGTGTATAGATTTTACATATAGATATATGAGAGCAAGTAGTTATAGCAGGAGCCTATAATTATGTTTACGCTTTCTGTTGCTTACATAACTTTAAGTGAAGGGGTTTGTCTCTTAGATGTGTAGTGATTCTGTTTCAGTAAGGGTGGCCAGTAAGCTAAATGTAGTACACAAATTTTTTATAATGGGTCCCCTCGCTGTTTATTTTAAAATACAGAGCCCCTGGAAGCTATAGGTCTCAGCATGCAATATTCCAACTTGATGACCAGTGCAACCGTTGGTTGGGCAAAATTAGGCCTCTGCATTATAGAATAGGTGTGGGACTACCACATCCTGCAGAGCTCATGGAGAATTATCATGTTGCTATCCTTATTCAGCCCAACTGCGTGATTATGCACAAGAGTGGTGTGAGGATTGCCAAGGCAGAGTAGTACAATGATTGCATGCATAAGTGCAGATCTGAAAGACCTTTAATTTTCAGGAAGCCTAATTGAAGAAGTGCTTGTAGGTAATGTGAGTCAGGGCAGAAGACAATTAATAACTAGGCAGGCAGTGGTGGTTGATCTCATTCTGTCTGCTTCTTAGTGGTAATGGTGTGGATTTGCATAGCCATTATGGATAATATATAACCTCATGAAGAGGAAAAATGGAAATGGGAAAATCGTGTCTAGTGATCACAAGCATATTGTAATGAATCTTGGTAGCACCTTCAGATAACTAATGCAGCCACCTCTAATGTGATGCTAATTAATCTGTTCCCCAAAGCCCCTGCAATCACTATTGCTGTGAGTAGTAGAAAGTAACATTCACTACATAGTCCTACTTTGGATAAGGAAAGGAGGTGTTCCATTTCTCACCCCTTTTCCCCTCCAGTAGCTTCCAAAAGGTCACTGAGCTCCAAAGTTGTCACTAAGTATCCTGATGTCTTTTCCTAACTAATTCTGCACTCTGATCCAGTGGCAAGCTCTTTATCCCTAATTAGCTTTCCACTTGGAGGGATGTCTGTTGCAAGTGTTTGTGCCTACAAAAGGGAAGCATTTTTCCCCAGTTATCTGTGACCCAAGGCCCCAGTCGTACAAGCTGCTCTGTGTGGGAAGATGCCTGCCGCTGTGTGGATCCCCACAAACTTCAGTGGGGCTTGGTGCCATGGTCTACCTGCACACGACACCTCGCAATATCAGGACCCAAATTTGCCCAGTTCTGGTTTTGAAACTGGCAGTTTTTAAAGAGATTTTTTTTTAACAGTCTGTTCAACCACACACAAGTGGGCATAATTACATTGCACTTTAGCAATTGGCGGTTCAGGAAATGACACTGTGGTTGATGGAGACATTTTGGAATAATTCCAATGCTCAATTGTTAAGCAAAGAGGAGGGTACATGAGTCTAACATGGGGGATTTGTCACTTTGAAGAGGTGACTCTACAGAAAATACAGTATCTTCATCATTGTGACAGATCCCAAAGGGTTGTAGCCTACTTGCAGGTCAAGCACCTCCCAGATCAGCCTCTAGCTAAATCCTTAAGGTGGTCTGGCTGGATGTTCAATCTTTGTCCACCATATGTTTAGTGGTGTGATAAGAGACAATGGCACACTGCAACCAGATGGCCCTGGAGTCCGATTGTAGGTGTGTAGTGCAAATTTTAATAACCCACACTCTTGCTGTAACTAGAAAAGCAAAAAAGAATTTCAAAGAAAAATGTATTGAAAGCAAAAACACACAAACTCCCAACGATAGCTTCTTGTCTACCAAGGAAGATAGCAGTGCAAGCAAATATTAGTGTTGTGTACCCATGATTTTGCATACTTTAAACAAAAATTTAACTGCAGCCCTTAGATTCCTACCAAGATGCCAGTATGATACCAATAGTTGCAAAGCTCTGTAGTTTAATCTAAGCTATTTCCCCTAGAGTTATCAGCAGGGCCAGCTCTAGGTTTTTTGCCGCTCCAAGAGCATAACTGCCCAAGGAAAAAAAGAGAAGGGTGGCTGGAATGCCGCCCCAAGCACGTGCTTGCTTTGCTGGTGCCTGGAGCTGGTCCTGGTCATCAGCCCCATGTTCTTTCACAGAAGAGCCTTAATCCAAGGATTTGTGAAACTAGCATCCCTATGGTGTCTAGAGTTCAAACGCACCACTGATGGTTTCTTCTCATGCATTTTGGGTACCTCGTTAGATCAATTTTAGGAGTTTCTGTTTGATCCTAGATTCTAATGCAGTCTTTGGCTTTAGATCAGCAGTTAACATGCTGAAGGACTAGTTGTAAGTCACGGGTATGCAAAGCTAAAACAATCTCACTGCAGCCCTGTTGATGTGTTAGGTGTTCAGAAATAATTTAAAATCGGGAGCTGAAGACTTTTGGTGAAAACTGGTGCATTTTGATGTATAAGTAAAGGAACAAACAGTTGAGCTCTCTAATGACCACACTGAATGCAGGGCAGGTAGAGAGATCATGGATTCTGAAAGCACTCTAAAGACCCTGAGTTAGATTAATACTAATGTTTACAAAAAACCCATTGCAGTCGATGGTAAATGCCTTCTTCTAGAGGTGAAAGACACTTGCAAAGAACAGACTAAAAATGCTTAGTTAAAAATGTATATTGAAAATAATCTCATTCAGAAAGCTCTCTTTTCATTTTTGTGAACAACTTTGTAAGGTCTTGCTCAAGGTTGTTGTTAAGTGTTTTGCTTGTCCTCAGTGTGCTGCCTGGGTGAGATGAGTGACTTTATCAGTCTTTAGAGTAGCAGCCGTGTTAGTCTGTATTCGCAAAAAAGAAAAGGAGTACTTGTGGCACTTTAGAGACTAACAAATTTATTTGAGCATAAGCTTTCATGAGCTACAGCTCACTTCATCGGATGCATTCAGTCTTGTGGCTTCAGTGATTTTAGTTTCTCCCTTTCTAACATTTCAACTGTTATATTCCCTATTTCCCCTGGAATAAATGAGAAGCCTCTAGATGCACTGATGTAATGTTGTTCTGGGAGTCTATCGCTCTGGGTCACTGAACCATTCTCGCGTGAAGATGAGCCAGTTCAAGCTGTGGATGGATTCGTATTTTGTGTCGCAATGCTAAAATAGCCAAGCAGGGTGAAACGCCAGGCTCCTTTTCTAAAGTTCCACTGGGGTGCGTACATTCAGAGGCTAGATGCTTACATTTGCTGAGCTTACCAAAAGCTTAATCCTGTGCAGTCTTTCTTTGATACCTGGACAAAAAGGGCCAGATCCTCAGCTGGTGTAGATCAGCAGAGCGCCGTTGACTTCAGTGGAATTTTGCCAATTTACACCTGCTGTGGGCCTGATGCATAGTCTTAGTTTATATACTTGGTGCTACGGAACAGTTTTCAATATTCTAATCAGATTTTTTTTCCGAGAAAGAGGAGAATCCCTGGTTTTGTGTCGGGCTTTGTAAATACGCTGTTCATTGCTGAGCACTGTTGTAATCTAACTTCTGACAACATTTCTATGGGAAGCCCAGGGGTTTTGAGATTCCCGTTTCCTAATGAGAATGCAGTGACACATGCTGCAAAAATATCTTCAAATGCTCCGGTACCCTACTTCTGTTTATAATGGTTGGTGCATTCCTAGACATAGAATACTAGGAGAAACATGAGATTTACTGTGAATATTTCTCAGATCAAGAAGAAAAGCTACAGAAAACACTGTTCAGTCTATTGGCTTACAGACACAAGGGATTCTTGAGGCTAACTCTGTTGTTGATTCCATTGAGTGACCTCGGGCAAGACACAGAAATTCCTTCTACTATTTGTGTGTTCTTCTGTACAACAGGGAGTTCTTATTGTGCTTAGTGTTTGTAAGTGCTGTGAGATCCTCTGACAGGTGCAATAGAAGTGCAAAGTATCACTACATATGATACTGCATGAGGAAATAGTGATTGCTAGATTAGGGAGAAGGCATGTGCATTTAGCACTCCTTGTGAAGGAGATGCCTGATAGCGGCATTGCAACCTTCAGTATTGCAAGAATGCTTTAAAAGCTCAGTATTAGTTTTCTTTAGCCTTTTAACTTGAAGGCCTAATTGCTACTGTCTGAGCTGTCAGTCTTTTCCCCAAGTCTCCCTTTTGTCTGTATATTGGCCCTAGTGCCCAGAGATTTCACCCCTGAGCACTGGTGTTAGACTCTGCTCTTACACCAGTGTAAATCCAGTCTACATGGAGTTATATTGATGTACTTGAGATCAGAAGCTGGCTCACTGAATGCAGATCTTCATTAACTGCTACTGTCCTCACCTCCAATTCTTCCGGAGGTAGCTGATCACAAATGTCACCTATTAAAAGTGAAATTGTTGGTTCGGCTTTAAAGCAGTTTTCTTAGCAAATCCGTTCTATCTGTAGAATTAGGAAATATGTTTGCTTTTATTAGTGATAGAAAAATTGCAAACCATCTGCATCACCCCAACCCATAGAAACATAGGACTGGAAGGGACCTTGAGAGATCATCTAGTCCAGTCCCCTGCACTCATGGCAAAACTAAGTATTGTCTAGACCAGTGGTTCTCAAAGCTGGTCTGCTGCTTGTTCAGGGAAAGCCCCTGGCGCACTGGACCGGTTTGTTTACCTGCTACGTCCGCAGGTTTGGCTGATCGCGGCTCCCACTGGCTGTGGTTTGCCGCTCCAGGTCAATGGGGGCCGCAGGAAGCGGCGCGGGTCAAGGGACATGCTGGCCGCCCTTCCCACAGCCCCCATTGGCCTGGAGCGGCGAACCGCGGCCAGTGGGAGCCGCGATCAGCTGAACCTGCGGACGTGGCAGGTAAACAAACTGGTCCGGTGCGCCAGGGGCTTTCCCTGAACAAGCGGCGGACGGGCTTTGAGAACCACTGATCTAGACCATCCTTGACAGGTGTTTGTATAACTTGCTCTTAAAAATCTCCAAGGATGGAGATTCCACAACCTCCCTGGGCAATTTATTCCAGTACTTAACCATTCTGACAGTTAAGAGGTTTTTCCTAATGTCCAACCTAAATCTCCCTTGCTGCAATTTAAGCCCATTGCTTCTTGTCCTATCCTCAGAGGTTAAGGAGAACAATTTTTCTTCTTCCTCCGTGTAGCAACCTTTTACGTACTTGAAAACAGTGATCATGTCCCCTCTCAGTCTTCTCTTCTCCAGACTAAACAAACCTAGTTTTTTCAATCTTCTCTCATAGGTCATGTTTTCTAGACCTTTAATTATTTTTGTTGCGCGTCCCTGGACTTTCTCCAATGTGTCCAATCTGGGTGCCTCATTTCAGGAAGGATGTGGACAAAATAGTCCAGTTGCAGCCTACTCAGCGTGGAATAGTCTCTCGAACTGTGACTGCTCCTGAGGTGCTCAGACTGAAATGAACATAGTACATTATTTACGCTCAAACCTATTTTTCTCAGCAGTACATATTTTTTTAAAAAATCCATAGAAACTCTGAGTCTGGACATTAGGAAGGCAGACCTAATCAAATGCTAGCAATTCCAGTTGAGAGGCCTATGACTTTAAAGCAGTATTTTAGCATTGGTCTTATATATTTCATTTGAAAAGTCTTAAGGGTTTTTGGACTAATTTGTCACTTTTTAAAGAGAGAGAAACAAAATTAACCCACGCCGATAGTGTTAAATTAATGGTCCCTCATTCCCATGTTTTCCAGATCACCATATTAAATAAATTGTCATAATAAAATATTATGTCTTACCAAATATTTCTATCTGACATTTTTCAGTTTTTTGAGACCTGATCATGTAGCTATTACATGAGTAGCCTACTGACTTCCAAAGGACTATCCATACGTGAAAGGGCTGCAGGGTTTGGTCTTTGAAGTTAGCTGTTTCAAAAAAATTGTTTAGAGCGTCAGTCAGTCAGCAGGAACCTAGATATTGCTTTTTGCCAGCTTTTAATTTTAAAAGCATCACTATGATAAATCTGAAATCCTCCTTTTGGATATTTTCCCCTCTCAGCCGGGGCACTTGGCTATGTGGAAAAAAACCCATTTTCTTGTTCACTACCACAGTGAGTACTGTTACACCATGACTCAAATCTCCATTTTTTTAGTGCATATTATACTCAGCACATTAGCCTCTGGCATACTGTCTATTACTTAAGCTATTAAGAGATTCATAAATGCTGGCACAGTTCAAATGTGGCAACTCCCTTTAAGACGAGGTATAGTGATTTATGCAGTAGGCTTATTATTCTTGTCCTCTGATGCTTAGTATTTATCACTTTCTCTAGTGTGTACCTGGGAGCTTAGAGGATCCAAAAAGCATAACGCATCATAAATTGATCCACGCTACTTCAGAGAAGGTCCTGACAGATACGAAAACAGTCTTGGAGGAAAACATTCAAGATAAAGGTAGGAGAGCTTTATGATTAAACCTCATTCATGCAATCGTAGCCTGTGAGCCTAGTAACATGAGACTGTATTTAATTGTGAGGTGCATGCCAAGCTGTGACCTTAACGCCTATTCTGGATTCTGATACAAGGGCACTGATAAAATGGCTAAAAGGTACAGGAAATAGAAAGTGTTTAGACTATCAAATATGTTTTTGTTGCTTGCTGCAACATTGTGTGTTCTTTTTTTAAAGAAATAAACATGAATTATACACACCGTAGTTGAGCCAGTAGATTAAATGATTTTTTTATTTTGTAAATCTGTTTTAACACAAACAAAAAAAGGAACTACAGTTATAAGCTGATATGTCTAATAGGTTCATACAGCTTTTACCCTTTGCAATTGTGTTTGAGGATGGTAAATACAAATTAGGCCATTAGGCCTAATAGCACCCCATGCATTCTTTTATTTTTACTTGGCTTTTGGATATTTGGTAGGGCTGTAAAGCGATTAATCGCGCTATTAATTTTGCTTGATCATGCTGTTAAACAATAATAGAATACCAATTTTTAACATGTTTGTATATTTTCTGCATTTTCAGATATATTGATTTCAATTACAGCACAGAATACAAAGTGTACAGTGCTCACTTTATATTTTTGATTACAAGCATTTGCCCTGTAAAAAAAAAAAAAATAGTATTTTTCAATTCACCTAATACAAGTACTGTAGTGCAGTCTCTTTATCACGAAAGTTGAACTTACAAATGTAGAATTAGGTACCAAAAAACCTGCATTCAAATATAAAACAATGTAAAATTTTAGTGCCTGCAAGTCCACTCAGTCCTACTTCTTGTTCAGCTAGTTGCTCAGACAAACAGGTTTGTTTACATTTGCAGGAGATAATGCTGCCCGCTTCTTGTTTACAATGTCACCTGAAAGTGAGTACAGGCGTTCACATGGCACTGTTGTAGCCGGTATCGCAAGATATTTACATGCCAGATGTGCTAAAGATTCATTTGTCCCTTCATGCTTCAACCACCATTCCAGGGGATATACGTCCATGGTGATGATGGGTTCTGCTTGATAACAATCCCAAGTAGTGTGGACCAACGCATGTTCATTTTCATTATCTAAGTCAGATGCCACCAGCAGAAGGTTGGTTTTCTCTTTTGCTGGTTCGGATTCTGTAGTTTCCGCATCAGAGCATTTTTCTTTTAAAAGCTCTGAAAACATACTCCACACCTTATCCCTCTCAGATTTTGGAAGGCATTTCAGATTCTTAAACCTTTGGTCGAGTGCTGTAGCTATATTTTGAAGTCTTACATTGGTACCACCTTTGTGTTTTGTCAGATCTGCAGTGAAAGTGTTCTTAAAACGAACAAGATGTGCTGGGTCATCATCCGAGACTGCTATAACATGAAATATATGGCAGAATGCGGGTAAAACACAGAGCAGGGGACGTACAATTTCCCCCCAAGGAGTTCAGTCACATTTAATTAACGCATTATTTTTTTAACAAGCGTCATCAGCGTGGAAGCATGTCCTCTGGAATGGTGGCCAAAGCATGAAGGGGCATACCAATCTTTAGCATATCTGGCATGTAAATACCTTGAAATGCTGGCTACAAAAGTGCCATGCAAATGCCTGTTCTCACTTTCTGGTGACATTGTAAATAAGAAGAGGGAAGTATTATATTCTGTAAATGTAAACAAACTTGTTTGTCTTAGCGATTGGCTGAACAAGAGGTAGGACTGAGTGGACTTGTAGGCTCTGAAGTTTTACACTGTTTTGTGTTTGAGTGCAGTTACGTAACAAAAAAACGCTACGTTTGTAAGTTGCACTTTCATGAGAAAGAGACTGCACTACAGTATTTGTATGGGTTGAATTGAAAAGTACTATTTCTTTTATCATTTTTTACAGTGCAAATATTTGATAAAAAATAATATACACTTTGATTTCAGTTACAACCCAGAATACAATATATACAAAAATGCAGAAAACATTCAAAATATATAATAAATTTCAATTGGTATTCTATTGTTTAACAGCCCAATTAAAACTGCGATTAATCGCGATTAATTTTTGTAATTGTGATTTTTTTGAGTTAATCGTGTGAGTTAAGTGCGATTAATCGACAGCCCTAATATTTGGCTATAAGTAAATAAAAATAATAGATTTAAAAAAAAAAAGGAAAGAAACCACCTTTATCAGATCAGGTCTCTAAGTCAAATCGTGGGCTTATGTTGCTTTCTGAAGTTTTTGTTTCACCGTTTCAGTTTTATAGCTCTGTACACTTATGCTGTGCTTTGCAGATTTAGATCAGAATGGATACCTAGTATAACTCTGCTGGCTATAATGGAATTGCGCCAAGTGTGCATTTAGCCTGTAGAATTAAAATGCAAAAAGGCTTAGTGTGAAACAAAGGACGGTCTAAAGGTTAGAGTAGCCAGGTAACTGGATTCTATTCATATTGGGCATTTAAATTTTCAGAAATGCCCATTAATTTAGGCCTCAACATCTTTGTCTCCCCATTCCCCCTCCTGTAAATTGTTATATTAATGACCTATGTCACAGGGGTACTGGAGACTTAATTAAGCCAATGGATGTAAAGTGCTTTGAGACCTTTGAAAGAAAAGGTGCTTTGTAAGTGCAAAATATTAGTATGAAAAGCCTAAAGGGAAAGCATGTGATGCGTCCTGAGATCTTTCAGACTTACCTTTATCTGCCCAGAAGATTTCCTCCAGTTATAGGCATTGCTGGGCAGTCACCAGTGCAGACACCTAGTCTAAGCGGAGAGAGCTGCTTTAAGCTGCCATTTGCACCTTGGTTTCAAGTAGGGGTAAGCTTCACTACTGCAGGTAGTGGCTTTACATGCATATACTAGGGGTTTGCACTGGTGCAGCTATACAGGTGGCTGGCAACTCATGGCTACAATTAGGACAAATCCCCAGTGTAAAGAACACCGTAGGTGGTTTGGCTCTAGGTTTTCTTTCCAGCCTCTGGTTTGGCAGGGAACACATTGCTACAGGATTCTTATTGTGTTGGAGCAATTGTTGTCACTTTTGCAAACAGCACAATCCATTTTAGGGGACTTGGGGCCCACAAGGAGCTCCTTTCCTGGGGCAGGGGGGAGGCGGGGAGCAGAACTAGGGATAAGCGGGTTTAACATGTAGACAGAGTATAACTAATGATGAGCCATGTTCTGAATTTTATTAGAACTGTAAATCCAGGATCAATCCATTGTTTAACTGATGTCAAAATTTGGCTGCAAAGGTCTAACTTTTTAACTGTACATATTAAAATAAGCCATTTCCAAGCAATATCTCAAATGATTACGACTGAAAGGATTGTTCAAATCTAACTTTTCAGCATTTTATTTACTCTTTGTATGTCACTCCGCCTCACCCATAGACCAGTCAGTTTAACTTTGTCCAGTACTTTATTGTCAGTTTGTTTTTTTTACTTTTATGTCCTAATATAGAGATACAGCAGTTGAATTGCTTGCACTAGCATAATGCTGGAGTGCATGAGTTGCAAACAGAGAAGGGGAATGTTTAGATCCAAAAACAGTTAAATCTGGAAAATCCCTGAAACAGTGCAAAGAATGCAAACAAAACCCCATTTCTATTAAAACCTTCATTTTACAATTTCTGATGTAACTGATGTTGCAATCACATGCAATATCTCTGGGGACTGTATTGTATTTATCACTGTGGGGCAGGGATTGTATGCAACTCCAGTGGGGAGGGTTATCACAGCTCCTCCAGGAACCGAAAATAGTAAGGGGTGACTTAAGTGAAACACCTTTGGAAATGTGCCACTCTCTGGGATGGCCGGTATATACCGGTGCAAAGTGGATTTTCCAGAGACCAACAAAGGAAGGGTTTGGGGCATAAAAAAGCTGCATTTAAACTGATTCAGGCCTTCTTTCTGATCCAGCAAATGGACAGGACCTTCTGTCCAGGGGCCCCCAACCCTTGTGGAAGGGTTGGGAAGATTTTGGCCCCATAAGACTGATGGGTGACCTCTGGTAAGCTTTTTGCATGCATATAGGAAATTTCATTGGGGTTTTTTTTGTTTACTCTGTAATGCTTTTACTTCAAGAATAAAGGTGCTAGCTCAGAAAGAGCTGAGCAGTACCTTGTAACTGCTGGGGTTATGCTGTTCATGGCCCTCGAGGAGAGAAAGCAACACATGGGCTGCTGGCAAAGTCTGTCCGGCAAACTGGCTTGCTGGGTCATCACAGTGGATGGTGCGGGGCTGTGCAGCCTTAAAACCCCAGTCGGCAGGGAGAGAAATACAGGTCTCTGCTCAAGAGAGGTGCATCTGGGAGCTGGAAGCTCTCAGTGGATGTCCTTGAGGGACCATGCAGGGGGTATACAGGAGCAATTAGCCCAAAACTAACATCCTTCATTTTACAGTTTGTAAATTTTGGGTTCTGAATTGCCCGACAGTGACCCATTGCATGTTACTTCTAACATATTCCAGTATCTTCTCTTTCTAGATGTCTTGTTGTTGGTAAAGAAGCGAGCTCCCCCTCCACCTCCCAAAATGGCAGAAGTATCAGCAGAGGAAAAAGTGAGTTCAGAAGATTTGTAGGTTTTTCTAGTCTGCATTTCCCCCCTTTTATTAACAACTTGGAAAAGCGTAGCTGTGGGTGTTCACTAGTTATTTATGGAGGCAAATGCATCAAGTTAATTAAAGATTAAATAAATTAATTTCAGGAGGATTCATGTTCCTTTGAAACTTCCCAGAGAATACCATAAGCATTAGGACTGAAAATTAACAATAATGTTTGACTCAAACAGGATAGATACGCTCTGTGGAAATGCTGTAAGGTTGATCTTTGAATGTCTAATAACAGAATAAATCTATTATTTTAAGTTGTGCCATGTTGTGCCTTCAGATAGATCTGCCCTTTAGAAAGTTGTCTAATTGCTCTAATTTCTGTCTTTAGCTCTACTTGGTCTCTGTAACCAGGAGTTTGTCTACACTGGAGCTGGGAGCCAGCCAAAATAGCTGTGGGGATGTTACAGCACCAGCAGGGAGCTCAGATCTAGGGGGTAAAATCCACACAACTATTTTTAGCGCATTAGCGCAAGCACCACTAACCCAAGTCTGTCGGCTCGAGCTGGAGGACTGGCTCCCAGCCCCAGTGTAGACATACCCTGGGGCACAAGCATTGACCCTGCTAGAACTTCAGTTTTTTTTCTCCAACTGGGATAACAGTGGGTTACTCCTCCCCCCGCCCCCCGGGGTGTAATTGTTATTACAGTGGGTCAACGCTCTCCAAAAGGACATTTCTGCCCTGGTGGTGCAGTAGCTGCCATCATCTGCAGATGTACTGAGCTGTGCCTTTGCTTGTCCTTGTGAATTGCTGGCGGTCTCTGCTTGTATGTGCAAACCTGTTTTTCTCTTCTGGCATTTGCTTCCTGTAGGTATCTGTATTTCCCTGTGCACTGCCCTTCTGAGGTCTTGCTGTGCTGCGTGTCACACACTCTTCCTCACACTATGTCCTCTGTGCATCTGTGTCTTTGGGCTTCAAGCCTTCCATTTTTGGACTGTATGTTGAAAATTTGGAGCTACTCCAGGGCACTGTATTTCCCCACGCTGTATTTACAAACAATGGAGCGCTTTCAGTATTAAATGGCACATAAGGTGTTGACACAACTCACGTCTCCCTACTAATTTTGAACAGAAAACAGATGCATTTGAAGAGAGTACCCTACAGGGAAGGAACACTGTGACAGGTTTGGGCCCTTTGGGGTGTCACCTGATGTGCTGGGATGTCACTGAGTTAGCCTATCCTTCCAACTATGCCACTGTAACCGTGCCTCAGTGGGCCACAAATGAGGATGCCAAATTCAGAACAAACTGCTGAGAAATAGGGCAAACATAACCCAAAACTGGTGGTTATTCTTTCATAAGATATCACAAACCAGCCACAAAAGTAAACTCCTGTTTCACCACACTGGCTAACAAGAAGTCATTAAAAGCAGTTTCCTTGGGCATTCCAGTTCTTATATCGCCACCAAAAACACTGGATTCAGAGATTAGTGGTTCTTTACAACCAGTCTCATCAAATGAAAGGTTCTTCTGATCCCAAAGGACCAGCCACACACCCAGGTCAATATATAGCTTAGATCTTACCCAAAAATCACGCTGATGCCAATCCCTTAGAATTTAAAATCTGACAGTTTATAAATAGAAAGAAAGGTGAGAGTTAAAATTGGTTAAAATAATCAAATATGTACAGTAATTGCAGAGTTCATGGTTCAGGCTTGTAGCAGTGATGGAATAAACGGCTGGCTTAAGTCAAGTCTCTGGAATACATCCACAGCTTGGATGGGTCATTCAGTCCTTTGTTCAGAGCTTCAGTTTGTAGCAAAGTTCCTCCAGAGGTAAGAAGCAGGATTGAAGATCAAATTGAGGTGTTTCCAGGGCCTTTTATAGTCTCCCCCCTCCCCCCCCCATGTGGAGGACATCCCATTGTTCTTACTGTGGAAAATTACAGCAACAAGATGGAGTTCGGAGTCACATGGGCAAATCCCATGCCCAGGCATGTCGCCCAGTCACAGCAGGAAATTCCATTAAGTGTAGATGGGCGTCTCCCATGATCCATTGTCAATTAAATGTTCTTTTGATGGGCCATTTAATTTGAATAGTCCCTCCAAGATGTGCTGGTTAGCTACCTTGTGGGCGTTACCCCAGGAGCAAACATTTGAAATCCAAGTCTAGAGCCGATACTTATAATTCAAATGGAAAAATGATACATTCAGACAGGATAATCATAACCAGCAAATCATAACCTTTTCATAGACACCTCAGTTGACAACCTTTTGTACAAGATTTTCTGGAAATATATAACAGTGGTTGCAACAATGATCTATATGGTCATATTTTCATCAGATAAAGTCACAAACATATCATAGTGGTTGGAGCATGGGACTGGGAATGGAGACTCCTGGTTTCTATTTCCCAACACTGTGTGACCTTTGAGTCAGTTCCCCCTCTCTGTGCCTCCATTTCCCCATCTGCAAAATGGGGATAGTTAAATGAAAAGCACTATGTGGCCCTGTGAAGAATGTGGGAAAACTGATTTATTTTTATGAAAAATATGTGACACCGCAGGTCTGATTTGGCCCTGTGATTACAAAGTATTGGTGCTATTAACCAATTGCACTGCTAGTCAATTCCCCTAGTCACAAGTTACCTTACATCGCTTGCTTGCCTACAAGAGAATATGAAATCAGTCAGCTATAGCATAATTTTTATTACTGTATTTCAGTGGATAACAAACTGTAAAATCTGATCATGCTTCCTTTTCTTGGTTAGAGGAAGCAGGAACAGAAAGCTCCCGATAAGGATGCTATTATCAAAGCAACAGCAAATCTGCCCTCTCGCAATGTAGATCGCACTGTGGCCCACCACAACATGAGGGATGTAAGTATGGTGCTTTTTATCTCCTTTAATTTACGTGCTAAATCTAGATTTCCTCCCTGATTTAACCCTTCTCTGCCACATCCATAGGTTAGTTCATCTTGTCTTGAAGACTTCGCTGAAACTTGGGCCTATTGCTTATTTCTTTTGAAATAAGTGAAAATCTATGGTTCATGTCTCATGTGAAAAATAATATTTTTGGGGGTGGGGGTGGGGGGTGTGCTTAATATACCAGTAACGCAGATAATTTAAAACTGAATTTTAAGAATCAAATTAGGGTTTTTCCCTGTTTATGCTGTGTTTTACTTCTTGCATTTCTCACGGAATGATGCAGCCTAGTCACTTTCAGGTTCTAATGCACTAGCACAGCAGTGCGAAGTTTGATTGGAAATACTGCAGGGGAATGTGGGTTTTTTTGTTTTTAAAGAGAAATATGATCTTCGTTCCCTGGTTTTAGGGTATTCTCATACATGGTGGTAATAGTGAAACTGCCCTATACCTGTACAAATATTTACCCAGTTCGTTCCATGTTTTTCCCCAAAGGAGTTTTTTTTAAAAAAGTACCTGATCTTTTGTCTTAGTGGCTACCTGCATGGTTCTAATAAAGATCTTAATTAAAAGACCAGTGTGATTATAAACTGTTCTCCACAGAAAATAAACTTTTTTAATTCCAAGTTTGTACTGCATTCTGGGTTACATTAAGGTTCCGTTTATAAAGGATTAATGAATACTTATTAGAAGTTTTAATAAATGAGTTAATCAAATGTTAGACTAACAGGTCAGTGGGTTGCTTATAACCATCTATAATGCCTCATGCTGATATGGTTATAGCACCTAAGATACTTAATACATCTGATCATTTCTTAACCCTTTATGTTACGGTTCCGTTTATAAAGTGTGACTGCATTTTGTTTGCATAAAATTTTTGATTATACATTGAGTTTGAGGCAGTTAGTTTTCCTCTTGGCTCTATTTTCAAAGTTTAAAACTGCCCCAGCACTGTACAGCTTTCAAAATGCTGAAGGACCTTGTGAGTATGTGTTCAATGTGTGTTCAATAGTGTGATTTCCTTCTTCAGGTTTGATGCTGCCATGTGCATGAAGTAGAAAAGCCCTACGTGCATAGTATATGCTATTAAATAATCAATAAATAAAATATTGAAAATTTTTCTTTTTTTAAAAAAAGTTAAATGTTCCTAGCACTTACTATTAATTAAAATGAAGCATGGAAAACTTAATACGTTTAGTGAGCAGCTTGCCCTGTTGTATATGGTATATAGTAAAAATGTTTCCAGATGAAGGAAGGGAAGCCATGACACATGGGTATGACAAGTCTCAGAAGAAGCTGGTCGTAGGAAGAAAATGACACTAGCCAAGAAAACTCATCCCTTAATAGAAACAGTCCTGAAAGGAACTCCACAGCATCTGACCAGAGGCCCACTGACTTCTGTCTGCCCACACAAAGCTCCTTACAGGGTTGGGCACGTTTCCATTAAGAAATAAGCTTTCTCAGCTAGTGTCATTTTCTTATGGGACTAAAAGCAGTGGAAGAAATAAACAACCCTTTCTGCATGTCAATTCTTGCTCTATATAGCACTCCACGGGAAACAGGCTAAACGCAGTGAAAGCAAAGCCATAATAAAGCAACTTCCTCTACAGGGGGCAAGGGCATAGCGTACAGACTCTCTAACAATAGATGTATTAAGTGAAGATGGCTATTGGTAGCTTCCTATCTAAATGTTTTGACAGTTTCCTTTCTTGCAGTTCCAGACAGAGCTCCGGAAGATCTTAGTTTCACTTATAGAAGTTGCGCAGAAATTGCTGGCACTGAACCCGGATGCAGTTGAACTATTTAAGAAGGCAAATGGTAAGAACATGTCCCTAATGTGTTTTGTGGATCCTTGTTTTGACTAGTCTTGTCAAGAAGTACCAAAAATGTTTATTCATCCTATTACAAAAGGCTTGTAGCCATACGCACCTTGTTCTGTGATTCCGTCATCTCTCCCAAGCTAAGCAGAGGTGGGATGGGTCAATATATCAGTGGGACTCTTCTGAGGAATACCCAGGTGCAGAGGAAGGAAGTGCTGTTGGATATTCAGTAGGTAACACTCTTCCCTCTGACTAATCAGGTCTCAATTTGATGGCTTATTTTTTAAAATATGCCTGTCCTATATTTAGGACCCTACCAAATTAACAGCTGTGGAAAACCATGTCCTGGACTGTGAAATCTGGCTAGTGTAGAGGAGGGACAGGGTTGGGGCCTCTTACCATGTGCTGGTCTCCAGATGCTGGGGGGGGACGGGATTTCCTCTTCCCCTGCAGGGACTGCTCCCGGGACCGGGTCAGACCCATCTCTGGGAACTGCCCCCTGCTGCAGGTAGCTCCACGGCTGCTGGCTGTGAGCCCAGCCCTGAAGGCAGCGCCACCCCAGCAGTAGCGCACAAGTAAGGGTGGCAACACCCTGACCCCCCTGTGGCCCCCCTTTTGGGTGGGGGCCCCCGGTTATAACACTGTGAAGTTTCAGATTTAAATATCTGAAACTGTGAAATGTACGATTTTTTAAAAACCTATGATTGTGAAATTGACCAAAATGGACTGAGAGTTTGGTAGGGCCCTACCCATACTTTAGGGGACACAGAGCAGCAGGATGTGGCATATTTTCAATGAGCCATAACCATAGCCAAGGTCTTGACAACTCATGATCACTAGAGACCTTATGGCATTTTTCACAAGAACAGGGGTCATAGGCCATGATGTCTTGCCAGATTCCACTTAAATAACATTTGACCTCCTTAACACACCATTTGGTTTCAGTTGGGTTTAGTATTTGTCATTGATTGCATAGGGTTGCTATAGGCTATAAAAAAGCTGTTAACTTCCACTCCATGTGTGTACACTTCAGTGTCAGGGGAAGCATTCCTGGGCTGAAACCCAGATCCCATTGAAGTCAATAGCAGAATTCTCATTGAATTGAATTGGGGAGGATTTCATCCCTGATGTATTGGTTTTTGTTTGAAAAGCACTTTGGGATGAGAGGTACCATGTAAATGTAAAATTATTCCTAGTATAACTACTGGAAAACTTCACTCAAACTGCAGCTCTAGGGATGGTGAGGAATGGTTTAGGGTGTAGGGCACTAAAAGGTATGTCTACACTGCAAAAAAACAAAAACAAAAGTATGTTCTTAACTCCAGTTGGCTAACCTGCGTTAGCTTACTGGGGTTAAATAGCAGTGAAGACTCGGTAACTTGTCTTTTAACTTGGGTTAGCAGCTAGAGGTAAAGGCTATAGGGGACCGTAGGGTTGAACTCAAACTGCTAACCTAAGTTGCCATGTCTTCTGGGCTATTTTAACTCAAATTAAGAAAACCCTTTTTTTTGTGTAGACCTACCCTAAGAGTTAGGATTAAATGGAGAAAAGGGAAAAAGTAGGGTGAATATAATGGAAAACTTCCTGACTCTGGGATTTATTAGGGCCTGATCCCACCAGTGTTCTCTCTCTCTCTCTCTCTCTCAAATAATTCTTTAATGTGTTTCATAGAAGTCTGCAGCACTGCTTGTTTGCGTAAGGACTGCTCATGTCTAAATGCTTGAAAGCTCAGTCCCGAGTGGAATAGAATGTTAAGGGTAGTGAGGAAACCCACGCCCCATCATTTGAGATGTTGAACACTGTTCTTGACAAAGCCCTGGGAACAATCCAGCGTTAGCTGAGCTAATGGGGTTGAACTAAAAGACTTTATAGGTTTTTCTCTCTCCCCTTCTGATTTGTTAGGGTGGGAAAGGGAAGACTAAGGATTCAAACTTAGCAGATATCTTTCCAGATGGAGCAGGGACTTATTTTGGCTTGAAATACTAACCTGAATTTGTTTTTTTGTCTGTAGCCATGTTGGATGAGGATGAGGAAGACAGAGTGGATGAAATAGCCCTGCGCCAGCTTACAGAAATGGGGTTTCCAGAGAGCCGAGCTGTCAAAGCCCTTCGTTTAAACCAGTGAGTATACGCAGCACCCAGCATACAGGATTGCTAATTACTGAGATAATTGGTGCACATAATTATTTGGATAATAATGCATTTGCTGTAAACCGCCTCTTGGAGCACCTAAACCAAGATGATACAAAGCACTAGCACAGGGAACAACCCTGCTCAGGGTAGAGGTCCATCCGGGGGCAAAGAGGGTGTCAAGTGAGAGAACCTTACTCTGCTGCTGACTGTGCTGGACTTGTTCTGAGAATAAATGGAGGTCTGTATATTTGGCATCATTCATGAGTATTAAATTCACGCTCTCAATTTAAAAAAAGAAAAGAAAAACAGACCCAATCCTTAAACTGCAGAAGAAACGTTTCACACTGACTTCTAAAACCATTTTAAATTATTCATTTCTGTCCCCACATCCAAACAGTGATATCAAGGGCTGTTCTTTTCTTCTTTGGTTATAAAATTACTTGTGTGGTTATGCCAATCCCATCTCTGGATTTTTCCTTTCTCTGCTTTCCCCAGGGCACAAATCGGGGAGTGATATGCTGTTACTATCCCAAGCTTCACCTACGTCAGATACCAAAATGACATGACACAGCAGATTATGCAGAGGTTCAAAATATTATCACAGTGATCTTCTTGAGTTTGGCGTCTTTTCAGTGGAGTTCAAATGCTCATAGGCGCTGCTTGGTGGGGCTCAGATGCTCTTTTGGGCTCCAAGGATAAGTGTGGGGGAAAGAAGGGGTGATGCTCACCCAAGCAGCATCCAGTCCTCGTACCAAAATGAGCTGTCACTCATGATAAATTGTGTACATGTGATGTGCTTGTTCCTCTCCTTATTTTCATGCTTTGATTGACAGTGAAACAGTTCCCAATGTTGACATTTTCAATGATAGTCACTGGGTATCTGAATTAACACTCCAGAGAGATGAACAGGGGCAGTTCACCTCTCTGGACTATGGTTTCAGGTTCCGTGGAAACTTGGGCAGACATCACATTGTTAATTCACCCAAAAATTGCAAAGTGAGAGTTTCTTCTGACTTGTAAGGGGAAGAGTGACTTTCTATGTTGAAATGAAGCTGAGGTTCTGGAGAGCAGGCGATGCCCTCAAAAGCCTGTTTAAAAATGCTAGATTGCTAGTTCAGCTCATCTTGAACCTTGGCTTTCCTCTATCTCCACCTCTCCTCTCTTTTCACTATTAGCTCAGGAGAAATCAGTTTGTGGTGTCTGTGGTATTTCAGGAACATCAAGTCTGAGATGTTGCACCAAAGTTATTTTATAACCAAGCACAAAGAAAGCTTAAAGGAAGCAAATTTGTATTTCGTGACCTCTGATACAAACTAGCTAGTGATGATGAAAGTCCTAGGAACAAAAGCCAAACCTGTGTGAGATGATGATTTACTCACTGACGTCTGTCTACCCTGCAGCTGGGAGTAAGCCTCCCAGACTCCATCGGCTTGAGCGTAGACGTTGCAGCTTGGGCTCTCAAGCCCAACTGATCCCCTGATCTGAGCTCAGGTGGCTAGCCAGTGTCTCTGCTGGAGCCACAGTGTCAACACCGATGAAGTGAGCTATAGCTCACGAAAGCTCATGCTCAAATAAATTGGTTAGTCTCTAAGGTGCCACAAGTACTCCTTTTCTTTTTACTGTTAAGCTAGTGGGAGTCTGTCTAGCTTGGCTCAGAGGCTCGCTCTGAGCTGCAGAGTAGAACATACCTGTTGAGCTTTGATGACTCCCCATAATCGTTTCCGTTAACTTTGTGTCTCAGTATGTCAGTGACGCAAGCAATGGAGTGGTTGATAGAACACGCAGATGACCCCACGGTTGACGCACCGCTTCCAGGTCAAACCTCATTAGAAGCTGCCTCTGAAGTGGGTGCTTCCTCTGCTGGAGCAATTGCTGGTCCTAGTTTGGAAGCTGGTGGGGAAGAGCCCAAGGATGAGCTGACGGAAATATTCAAGAAGATCCGCAGGAAAAGAGAATTTCGTCCGGACCCACGAGTATGTCTTGTCTGTCTTTTACTCTTTACACAACAAATGTAATATGAAGGAAACCACGGGGACACAGTGGGCTCCAAATAACGATGTTTGGTAACTATATGCAACATGTAAGGTCTGGATACCTAAATACACTGCTGCTCCGGGAGGGTTCTGGAGGCTGTTAAACACAGAAGATGTTGAGGACCATTAGAGGACTCTTAAAATATTTAAAAGAGTACCACCCAGTACCTACATGCTACAGTCTCTAATGCAGGTGCATCTAAATTACCAGTGTTGTTATGTCTGCCCTAGTGTTGGGGCTAATCTCTTGACGTAGCCTTTTGTAATCATGCCTTGCTTCCACCACTAAAGCCAGTGGAAATAATGCAGTTGTGTGTATTGGTGAAGAAGCACCATAGGGTATTAATTATGGTGCCCTGAGGACTCTTACCATAGAAGGGTACAAAAGAGCATTTAAGCTGAATCTTGAAGAGTTTGCAGAAGTGACAGTGAAACATCTTTTCAAGCTGTTTATCTGAACAGTTATAAATACCTTGCATAGAAAATGTATCCCTGTTCAGAACAACCAGGAGGTGCTGTTTAGAATTCAAGATAGATCTGCTTTTACCACTGAAGATTTCCTGAGACTTTGACAAGATTCATCAACAACTTAATAGCTAATATTAAGACATGAGTAAAATTACTTAAGTCTGAAAAAGACCTTTTAAAATATTCAGATACACAGTTCTAAATATTTAGTGCGCACCAGGACTAAATCTAATTACTAGAACTTGCAAATGCACATGACAGCATGTGTGTTATTGCCAGAAAACCACAAGCCTTGGATAGGGAGTATAAAGTACAATTTTTAAAATCCTGTCTCCCATCCCCAGCATTCCAGTTATCTGGCTCCATACCAGATCATGGCTGTGTTCTCATAACTTGCATGGCTGCATTTCCTAACACTAAATTCCACTCTGTTGCACCAGTGGAAATTTCAGAGAAACTTCAGTGAACTCCTAGATTCACACCAGTGTAGTTAAGAACAGAATTTGGCTTACAAACTCTACTTTCTGCTTCCCTTTAAATCTGCAGTTGTTCCCTTGGGTCTTGCCTCCTCTCTAATATTTCACAACACATTTCAGATTCTGCTTGCTCATTTCTTACCTTTTTCATTCTGCTGTTTAGTCGTCTAATCTAAATCATGAGTATTACAGGCAGTTAACCTTCTTAAAAAGACCAAGCTGAATACACTTGTCTTGCCAATCTATATTTCAGCTGTGCCTACCGTTTAACGTCCTAATCACTAAATAACCTGGATCCAATTTGTTTGTTTGTAAATTGTTTTCTTTCTGTGCCATGAGGAAGGTCACCTGTACATGAAATCTCAATTTGCCTACATTGCAATGAAATAATGTAGTGATGGAAAGTGGACTAGTTCCAGATCAATGTTTAGGAATCATTATTTGTGTAGCACCATAACATCTGGAGTATTTGGCCTTGTAAGAACAGTTAATAAAGGAAGCCCCTTAACCACAGGAGTGAAATCCTGGCACCACTGAAGTTAATGGGAGTTTTTCCCTGTGTGGAGCCAGGTTTCTATCCTTAGGATAGAATCCTGGGTTCCTTTTGCCTAGGGCAGACTAGATGGTGGCTGGGTTTCCTAAGATAACTGTTCCCAATAGATGTAAGTACATTTCTACTTTTTGAGTTGCATACAAATAGGAAACAGGAATAAAACTATCCCATCTCTAGATACAGAAATGGAAACCAAAATATCTGAAGAGGAGTACGATGGGATATTAGAAATGACTGATGCAAACAGCAGCCTTCCTTGTCCTTATTCCAAGGAGTGTGTTGAACCTGAAGGAAACCGTGGGCTACAACCAAATGCTGCTTAGTTACGCAGCTGGAACCCTCACTGAAATCAACCTGGTTTGACCCTGTGTAACTGAGAGCAAAATCTACCCCTACAAATGCATAATGGTAAAGGGGGAATGGAAGTAAGTTGATTCAAAGCAAGTAACTTCTGTCCTTCAGTACAAAACAAGTTACTTTCAAATGTGGATGTGAGACTTAAAGCAAACTGTCCCATTTGACATGTGGTTTAGACTTTAACCTACTTCTTAAGAGACTCTCTATCCTGGCTTCTGACCCATCACAACCCTCTCCTAAATGTCACATTGCCCAATCTAAAATTAGTGCCACAGCCTGCAAATGGCACATGTACTGTAATTGAACACCTAACGCTCATTTAAAAAGAAGGCATTCTGATATGAACACATCCTGATACAAGCAGCCAAGGTGTATGACCAGAGAAGAGTAAGAAAAGGAAAAGAACTAGTTCTTCCAGTGCTTGTTTGATGTGTAGGAGCTAGGTATGGAGAAGTTCACCTCTTGCGTGCTGTGGGCTGCATTTCCTTATATATAATTTTACATTGGTGCTGCTGTGTTTGCCCAGATGTTCTGTGTAAGTAGTAGGTGCAGGGTGGAGACTGCCAGATTACCAGCAAAAAGAGAGGCTTCTGGTGAGAGTAATCTGTTTCCTCTCTGAGTCCCAAGGATATTGACGTGGAACAATATTATAACAAGGGATCATTCAATCATTTCTCTTTCACCTGTGCGTTGGAACAGTGCAGTAATACTTAGTACTCTTAATCTTCAAATAGCTCTGCAAACATTTTTCCTCACAGTGTGCTAGTGAGATAGGTAAGTCTGAGCGCTCTGACTGATGAGCAGGAGGGAAGACAGAGGCAATGGAGATGAGTGAATTGCTCATGGTCGCAGAAGGAATGTGTGTTAGACATGGGAGTTCCTACTACCCATCCTATCCTGCTTTTTTAGAGCCAAGTCCTGCTCCTTATTTTAATAGAAGCAGGATTTGGCTGCTGCTATTTTATTATTCCTTGTATTACAGTACTGTCTAAGGACTCCAGTCATAGATCAGGGCCTGGTTGTGCCATTGCATTGGAAACAAGCTACTTGTAGCCTGATGGTAGATCTTTAAAATCTCTTGAATCTCTGCTAGCCAACAGTTTGCACCCAATAAAAGCCTTTTAGAAAAAAAAAAATAGTCGAAAGGGAATATATTCTGCTATATTCTCCTCTCAGTTACACAGAAAATCCCATTGGCTCCTCTAGTGAGGAGAATCTGATTTAATAAAGCCTGTCAGGATTCTTAAAACCGGGACCATCGCCTTCTGCTCCTTTGCTGTATGTGGAGAAGGAAAAGCTTTTCTACAGAAGAAGGGATACGATTCATTCCTTGTGTGTGTTGTAGCTGCCATGGACCAAGCTAAATGCTGTGTGTAATAAGCTGTGTGTTTCTGATTTAGGCTGTCATTGCCTTGATGGAGATGGGCTTTGATGAAAAAGAAGTGATAGATGCACTCAGAGTAAACAACAACCAGCAAAACGCAGCTGTGAGTATCCTCTGTTGTTTTATTCCTAATTGCTATGATGATCATTTGCTCAACTGAGAATTCTTGATCGCTGAACTGGATGGCGCTTGGTCATATTTTTAATTCAAACTAGCCTCATGTTACAATGTCTTGCTCTTTGTATTCCAGCCCTAGCAGTTATTGGAGTTGAAACAAACATGATTAAATATTGTGCATCTTTGAAACTAGCTACGTACACCACTGGAAAGCAGTCACTTGTGGGCTGGAGAGTGGCAGTCAACCAGCATCCTGCACAATGTTGAGAGAACTACTTGCAGAGTGGAAATGTTGAGATGAAGAACTTTGGCCAGGGACATGAAATTGGTTTTTGAGGTTCTCTTCTGAAGGACCACACACGCATGCATACAGAGGAATGCTCATTTTATCCTCTCCTGAAGGAAAAAGGGCTGAGCTGACCTTGTTGGGATTTTGAGATGTGCTTCTGGCACTTAGATCAGTGAGCCTGCCCTCCAGCTTTGGATTCGGGAATCCTGGCCAGTTCTTGGGTAGGAGGAGGACAGTCCTGGAGCAAGCTGTAGATTTCCAGTGTGATATATAGAATGTCACCTCATGTGGGTCTGAAAGCTAGAAATCACTTTTATTGCTGTATCAGGCTCTAGTCCAGCTCCCGCTGGAGTAATGGGATCCTTGCAGTTGACCTGGAGCAGGACTTAAGTGAATAGTAGTTAATGTATTACATGGTTTAGTCTTCAAATTGCATGCAGGGATGATAAACTTTGTCTAGGATGTTCTATCTTGTGCCTTACTTACATGTGGGATTGAAGTCTCATGAGCTTGCGTTTTAATGGAACTAATTATAAACTTGTCATGCCTGCTGACTTTTACAGTGTGAATGGCTGCTGGGAGACAGACAGCCATCTCCAGAGGATTTGGATAAGGGAATTGACACCACTAGCCCTCTCTTCCAAGCCATCCTGGAAAACCCAGTGGTACAGTTAGGGCTAACGAACCCTAAAACGCTGTTAGGTAAGTACTGTCCTGGCTTCTGACAAAGAAGCCTTGCCTGCACAGTTGCTGACTATCAGAAAATACTCTGTTTGAGTAAAGCTAAGGGAATAAACGGGGAGGGGGCAGCCTGACGGCTTGCTTTGTAGTGCTGCGTATGATGCCATGTGGGCAGCAGGGGCTTGGAACAATCATGGGGCCGTCACAGATATGACACTGAATCTCCAGGGCAATGGTTTCAACCTGCAATCATCTAGAATGTCATGGCTGCTGGCTAGAGTATCCGTGTGGATCTAGGAGACTTGTTGCACTCAACTTGGCCAGAGTTTGGCAGGGAAAATGTAGATCTCTGCTTGGTATCCTGGGGTCCTTAGCTGCAAAAAAAGTGTGGAAGAGAATGCATGCTGTAGTACAGCTCACTATTGATTGAAGTCTGCTTATTACTCAGAGGGCAGTGATTGGCTGAGTTTAACTGAACTGAAAGCTGCCAGCTAAGGACTTCTGTGTGTGTCCTGCCAAGGCTGAAATAACAGCTATGGACACATGCTTCACCCTTTTTGGAGGTTTGCCCTGTAGAGCATCTGTGTTTTCTCAGTCAAAAAGCATCTGTGGCTGGGAAAGCTGCATCACTAATGAGTCCAAAAAAGACTGAAATGTAAATCTGTGGTTGATGGGTCACTCTGAGGAAACTCTGCACAGGGAGATATTTAGTAGGGAGAAATTTGGCGTTTCTGCAATATATAAACGTGCTTAATCTTTGGCCTCAGTGGTTAAAGGCATGTTTTAAAACATACATTGCATATGAATTCCTTTGCAGTAGATCTTTTGAACACTTACATTTACTGTGAAGTTTTGTGGGTTTTAAATAATGCAGGAGCAGAACCTGCCCACCCTGATTTCTAAACAAGTGGCATCTTCGTTTCAGAGGAAGGTTCCATGCTGCAGTGCAGGATATAAAAATAGAAAATGAAATGTCATTGTACACATGTATAACGCTTGGATGAGCATCAGAGCATGTACTGTTGCTAATGATACCTCGGCTTATTGCCAGTGTCATGCATTTTAACATGAATATTTGCATTGAATTAGAAAATTCCTAGTTATGAAAAAGATGATCAAAAGTCCTTTAGTTCAATATATTTTTAATCCCTCGCTTCTCCCCAAAAGAGGAGGTCTAGTGGTCGAAGTATGAGAGCTATATTTTATTCTCAGTTCTGCCAGAGACCTACTTTGTAACCTTAGCAAAGTATTTATAGTGTGGCATTCAGAGGTGTTGAGTACCTACAGCTCTCGTTGACTTTATTGGGAGTTGTAGGTGCTTATCACCTTTGGAAAATTGGATCATTAACCTCTATGCCAGAGTTTGCCAGACTCTGTTATGTAAATTGTTACACTGACCTTTAGGTGACTTCTGAAAAGGTCAGACTTTGTGTGTGTGTGTGTGTGGCCCGTGAGTAAGTTCCAAATGTCCCAAGCATCTGTAAACTGTTGGCTCAAATGTTCCTGTTTCCTGCTGTGTTTGCAACCCAAATCTTGCAGCAATGTACTAGTGCATGAGAACCACACAGTGGCACTGACTTTTCCGTGCATCATCCAAGCTGAGTGAAATGCAAAATAAGTTCAGTCAAAAGTAAATAAGTGGAATAATCTTGGGATAGAGGGGTTATTTGACACAGGTAAAGAGAACTATTTTTAGCCATTTGGGCCTAGGTCATCCTTCCTTCCAAAATCTGCAAATGGAGGGGACCCTTCTACCTGCACACACCATGGAAATTGGGGTCTACTGTCTCCATGGCATCATGCATGCCCTTGACTCCAGTCCAAGGTGAGAGGGCAGTGATTAGGCTGGTGGAGGAAGGAGCTTGCTGGCTGGTGGGATAATATACATTATTCCCTCTCTAGCCCCAGAGAATTTTTCCAGGAAGGAAGGATTGTCTTGTGGCCAAGGCACTTGAGTGGGAATCGGGAGATTATAGTTCACTTCCTGGCTCTGCCATGGGCGACCTAGGGGCATGCATGTGTGCCTTAGTTTCACCCCCTGTAAAATGGGGATAATGCTTTACCTCACAGGGGTGTTGAGAGAGTAAACTCATTGCTGGAGGCATTGAGGCACTGTGGTGATGGGCACCATAGGAGTACCTAGGTAGAACATAACACAGCTGGCTTTTGTACTACCTCCTTCTCATCACCCCCAATAGTCACAGCCAGGAGGAGTCGCCGGCAGTGCCGCTCCAATAGAGTTGTGTTGCCAGGGAGCTTGGTGGTGGGGGGAAGGCCTCTGCGTGGGTGGCTCTGGCCTCCCAAGATCTGTCCTGATGGAGTTGTGATCAAAGCAAGTCATGATTCCTACTGCAATTTAAACTAACTTTTTATTTTGTAAAACATCCAAAATACCCAATATTTGCCAAATAAAACATCATGAACTGAGTGTTGCCACCTCCTTTTCTCGGCAGCCTTTGAAGATATGCTTGAAAACCCCTTAAACAGCACTCAGTGGATGAACGATCCAGAGACGGGACCTGTCATGCTACAGATCTCTCGAATCTTTCAGACGCTGAACCGCACGTAGAGGGGAATGCCGATCCACTGTGCCACTTCTTGCTGTCTCTAGCTTCATGTTTCCTGAACAAGAAGGAACATAGATTTTTGGGGGCGGGGGGGGGGGGAATGAAGGGGGGGTCTGAGGGAAGAAGGTAGCAGAGGAAGCAAAATAGCTTTTTGTTGTTTGGGTAGGCACCTCTCAAATAAGAGTGTGTGTGGTTATGGCCATCCTGACGTTAATAGCCTTGTGGATTTAGTGGAAGAGGTTTGAAGACTTGTTCTGGGGGTTTTTTTGCTTTCAGATGGTAGGTTGAAAATGAAATATATATCCAAATACAGGAAAAAGCTTTGTAACACAACTGAGCATCTGATTGACCGAGAAAGTAATATGATGACATTGCCTCATGTTTCGATCTTCTTGCTCAAAAGACCTATGACAGCAGTTTTACTAGCCAGTGGTTATAGCAGCATCTGGCTAGTGTTTACAAAAGGTCACTGACCACTATCATAGGATAATAATCATACTATTCATCTCTATACAGTGTTAATTTATGTCTATATCAAAATACAAAATACTTTTTAAATTGACACTTAGGAACTTGTTTTTTAAAATAAGTCCAAATGTTGAGAGAACATGTTTTTATCCAGACTTGTCTGTCTTACATTTTAATTTAAACAGAATAATTCATAGATGGAATTTCTTTAATTAATAAATAGCATTACTTTTTCCTATTTATTTTCTGCGTTAGTGTTGTTCCAATCCTGTGGGCTCATGTGTTTGCAGGAGATTTCACTCAACTAGATTAAAGATGCAGTATCTCCTTTCAGAAAAATGTAATTTGTCATTCCAGCAGTTTGGTTCTCAAGTGTTACAGTTCATAGGTTTGTCCTGTTTTAACATATCTTAGTTTGAAAGGTGACATGTTTCCATGTACTTTTGCATTTCTGAATGTATATTTTAGGAAAGGAGTTCTGTTTTGCAGGCATCTTCCTTTTCTCTGCTTGCAATGCCAAAAGCTACTAACTTGCTTGGTTTTTAATTGAAAGGTCACCTGCACAATGAAACAAGAATCCACACAAAAATATTTAGGTTTGTGTCCTGTTTTTGCTTGCTTGTTGTATAAAACACACAATGATTGCCCTCTTCCAAATAAGGAATTTTCCCCTGCTTGTACTTTACCTTAGAAATATCAGGAATTTCAAGTCTTGTCTTCCCTTGTCTTTATTGGAAGACTTGCTGGAGGTCTCAGATGTGTATTGTGAGTTTTGTCAGGCTGCTAACTAAAGGAATACACATGCTGAATCTCGCACATAGATCTCTTCTTCCAACTATTTATGCTGCAGTTGAGTTACACGGGTGGTGATAAAATTTTTAAATAGCTGGACTAAAAATCATTTCCCTTTTCCATCAAGTTTCACTTGCTTGGTGTCTGCAGTGTAATAAACCAATCCTCCGCTAGTCTATACAGTCTGCCATGAAAAACAGGGTAAACAAGACCTGGATTTCTAATGTAAAAAGTATGCTGAGAAAATTAAACCTTTTAAGTTTTCATTAGCCACCATAAAGGTGTGTATATGTTTTGTGAGAGGATATTCTGCATAACTTTGTAGGTCACCTTTTAAAGTGATCTTACTGAGGGCATCTAGATTCAGATCTAAACCACAGAACAAGTTTTGGCCTGATCTTGGCATCTGAACTGTAGTAATATGCAGCTGAGACACAGAAGTTGCCAATTTCACATAATGTGGATGGGTGGGGAAGTCAGTCACTCAGATCTTATCTTTACGTACTATCCCAGTTTTATTTTTGGCTTTTGTAATATCATTAACAGTCTATTGCACTTAAACAGATTTCTGTAAGGCACTTAGATTTCCAAATCCAAAAGTAACCATTTTCAGCACCCCTGTTTTTCTTTCAACCCGTTCTTGGCATCCTCAAAACTTAATTGCAGTTTTGGTTTTAAAATCTGAGTCTGATTCTTCAACACAGTAATTACTCAAATTAGTCAAATTTCATTTCATTGCAACTACTCACGTGAGTAAGGGTTATAGATATAATATTGAGAATAATATTTAAGCAAGTTTCCTGATAATGAAGGATTTCAGTTGTTCGTTCGATCAGGCTTTTTGTTTTGCAATGGTTTCCTTGAACTACTACCTGAAGATGTTATTACTTGAAGTTCTAAGCATTTGAGGCACTGATATGTATGATATTCCCTCTTCCATCCAAGTTCTTGTAAATAATCAGTGCTTGTTTCTACAGGACAATATGAGGTAGAACCACCATCATGTGATTATACTGATTTCCTTACTAAACAAGAATTGTTCCAGACTGCGGTTCTGAATGTATTGGACACAAGTTGAGACAGCAGGATGTCCTGTAATAACTTACGGTCTGATCATGTTCCCATTAAGTTGTGCCCAAGCTCCCATTAACTTTCATGCAGTAAGATCAGACACTTATTTAAAATAATTCATAAACCGATTCCACAAAGAACTAAAATATTGTTTTTATCTACATATCCTTCATACTTAAGCCTTCTCTTTCAAGGAGCAGAATGGTTCACTTTTAGACTGTAAGTTCTGCTGCTTGTATAACTCTGCATTATCCCCATGGCAATGGACTTGAGTTAGATTGTATGGTTTCATCACTGTCTGTTTCTGAACAGGGTGTATTTGTTTCTATGTCAGGCTTATCTAGGTGACACAAGTACATCAAAACTGCACTTGTTGTCTTGTCGCAACAGGTTCAACGCATCTTTTAAAATAGCTTTCAATAGAATTGCAGTAGAGAAACTGAAATAAATGAAGGCAAGAATGCCTTGTGTATCTGCTTTCCTAATAAAATTAATATGGCAACTATGATATAAGAAACCTTGTGATTAAAGGAATACTGCATCTTTAAAAAACTAAAAAGTTTGAGGATGTGCAGTTTTAGACTCTATTATTTCAGAGCTTTACACCTGTACAGTATAAGTGTAGAAGGAGAGAGGCTGGTTATCATTATAAAGTGTCCTCCAGCCTTGGTTTTTTCATATGGCTTTTTTATTTTTAAATGCTGCTTGACTTTTGAAAACACAAGTTTCCAGTGGCCAATATCTGGGATTAGTGGAAGGTTATATGGATTTAATGTTTTTCAGCAAGACTTGGGCATGAATAAAGATGTACTTAACTATGTCAATTCAAATGTAACTTAGAATGCCACTTGAGGAATCAGTTGATTCAGCTCATTAGTATGAATGTCTGACACTAATACATGCTGTGTGCTGCCAGTGCCTCGGGAGCTAGAAGTCCAGTGGCACGTCCTGTGACCTGGATGGGTTGCTACTCCAAGGTTACTATTGCTTTTTAAGTCCATTGTGGTTGCAGTTGTGGCAATTCTCCTGTGCTTTCTAGAATTCTGAAAGCATAAAGATCCCTACATGGGCAATGAGGCTGGGATTCAGCATTTGCAGGGGCTGGTTCCAGGCAGTGTCATGATGAAAGGATTGTGGGTTCAAACCTGCAAAACTACAAGAATCTTGGGAGTAGACGTTTTTTAAAAATCAATGGGATTACGTGTGTGAGTAAGTAGTAGTTGCGTGAGTAAGGATTTGCAGGTTTGAGCCATGTGCTTGCATGTCTGAAGTCTCGATTAAAGTTAGCAAAGAGATTAGCAGTGGTGCTGGCTTCATTGTAAAGTGTCTTATTGCATCATCGGAACTAGGTCAAGGGAAAAAGTGGAAGATAGATAAAACCAAGGAAAAATGAGGAAATGGGCCAGGTAGGTGGATTACCTGCTGCAATATTGACTGCTTATAATTGTTCTTATGCTTGGTCTATACTTGCCCCATCAGTTGACATAGATAATCTCTTACCTTTTGATATGTGTGACTCTTAAAAGCTAGCTAGCTATTTATTTAAATATATATATGTGTAACTTATAATTTTGTCATCACAAAGCTTTGATATTTTTAATAGAAATGTTCTATATAGAAGTTTGTTCTCAGGGCTTCATATTTATACTATAGGGCAATGCATTTAAAGGGATGTATTTGGGGTGTGGGGGGGAAGCTAGTTGCCACTTTGCAACTTAAATGTTGGTTAGTCTAGACCTGTGAGACCGAGCTAGCATGAGACTCCTCGGAGCCACTGTAATAGACAAGTCCAAAGAATCCACCGTTGTTTCCTCTTCCATCTCTTGAGGATGGTGGAAATGGTCACACAAGAATACACAGCAGCTTTGCACATCGTTGTCCTTTACACAGTTCCAAGGACACTTCTGCTTTGTGTGTATTGATGGAAGTGGAAAGCTAATTCACGCAGTTTCTAGTGCAGTGGTCAATACACCTGCACTCTGCTAGGAGTCCAAGAACGCATGGCTGCAAGAGCTCTTAGGTTTCCAGACCATCTCCCCACATTTGGCTACTTGCAGTCTGTCACAGTTGTTCCCCAGAACCTTTTACCCCATTTTGCCTGGAGCCAAACTTGACTTCTAGAGGTGGCTCTTGGTATCTGAGAAATGGTTGTGTTTATTCAAATGCTTTTTAGTTGGAGCAAGTTGCAGTCTTCTGGCATCATGATCCATGGGCTGAGAATCTTTGAATTACTGCATTGGAAGCAACTGTGCAAATGGACACAACACCAAATGATGATTGTATTCTATCACTGTGTCAGTATATCTTGTCTATTGAGCAGGCACACAAGTTGTTCCCAGTAGTCTGAGGTTCAAAAGCACTATTTACAAGATAGAGTGTTATCCAAAGGAAATACCTCATTTTTCTGCTAATTAGAGTGGCATTTTTTATCAGTTATTAATCTTTACTCCTAGGACTTTATAAAGAGCTGATGGAATAACTGCATCCACAGCTGGCCATTTACATCCACAGATATGTTGGATAAGATAATTTAAAAGGGATATAAATCCTCATGCTTCAGGGCGTAACCCAACCACTAAATGCATCTTCACTCATGGGCAGATTATTCCTCTGAAGCATTTGGTGCTGGCCATTGTTAGACTAGTTAGCAGACTAGCTTAGGCACTAGTCTGAGTCAGGATGGCAAATCCTATGAAAGAAAAGCAAGCAGTGCATATTACGTTTACATGAACATGGTTTAAAAAGTCCTGTTCACTTGCATCCCAACCTTTCGTCATTACAGACGGCATGTATTTAACATGTGGTGAACCTTTTGCTCTAGGCTTAAAGAACTTACATGCAGATCCCTGTTTGAAGCATACAAACTTTAATAAATGTGAAAGCATTAAATTCTTATTGAATTTGGTTATAGTTTTTTTTTATATCATGTTCTGGACCGGGGAAAAATTGTGCTAACATTTTAAACTAAAAACCTACCAAATGAAATGTGTGTTGTCTTGTTGCAGCAGGTAGGAAAGGCGTGTAGACCTTTTTTAATTTGCAAGTTTATTTTTATTATAGTTTAATGAACTGTACAAGAATGTGATTTGCCATACAGCACTGACCACAAAGTAGCACTAGTGAAGTTATACTGTAAGGTACTATGACTTTTCATTTCATCGGTGTATAGAATGGGTACAGTACATAGTTTTTATATGGAATTGACACTGATGTGTGGCATGCACAGTTGTTTTTAAGATGTAATGTTACTTTTATGAAGTTTAACTTGGGTCAACATCAACAAACCTATAGAATTCAGGGTTCATTCTAAAACTTACTAGCATGGGTCAGTGATCTGCTACACATCTGCAGAAAGATTCAGCAACGACTAGTGCTAATACTAAACATTTGTCACCCATTTTTGCTTTAATATGATTGTCTGACCAAAATAAAATCAATTCTGCATTGTTACTAATCTGATGCCTTTTAAACAGTCAGGCTGTTATCTGCAGAAATGTATTCTGAGAGACTATCACGAGTGTTTGGTTCGTGTGGCTTTGCTGGTAACTATTACCTACGTTAGTATGGCTAAGTTGGACCCATGAGCGTGATTAGAATGAACGCTGAGTCTTTTAAACCTACACACGCGCACTCTGAGAATGATCTGGTAATGTGTGTTGTACATTTATAACATCAAATAATAAAGTTTTTTGATTTATTATGAGCTGTTTCTAAACCTTTTGAAAAGTGTCATTGGGCTGACAAATCCAGGTTACTGACCAGTCTGTATCGGAAGGATTCTAGAACTGTGTGCCTATTGGTAAGCTTCAGAGTAGCAGCCATGTTAGTCTGTATTTGCAAAAAGAAAAGGAGTACTTGTGGCACCTTAGAGACAAATTTATTTGAGCATAAGCTTTTGTGAGCTACAGCTGATGAAGTGAGCTGTAGCTCATGAAAGCTTATGCTCAAATAAATTTTAGTCTCTAAGGCACTATTGGTAAGCGATTCATTAACAGACTATCTTTTACTGACCAGCTCTACTGGTGAGCAAACCTGGAACAAAGAGTGAGCAGCACAGTCTGATTCCAATAATCATTTCTGCATCTGGGAAATATTCCTCTTCCTTCCTATCAACTTGGCTCCTTCAGGGTGAAATTTACCCTAAGGGCTTAAATGGAGCATAGACCTTGTTCTGGCCTTCTGCATAGTGGTGAATGTTTGCTTACCAGGGATTATCCTGAATCTTAGTTGATTTGTTGAGCTGAAAAAAGTCATATCCAGCATGCGCTGCACTCTTGCAACAGACTGACTGGAAAATTCTGGGCTAGAAAGAAATGGAGCTAAAGTAAATAGGGGTAGTGCGGAAGCAAGGTGGGATGCATCAGTACGATCGTTTGCATATGAGTTACCTAAAATGCTGCTCCTACTCACGTTCCAGTACTACTGTGGCTATTTGGGAACATACTTGAAGACTTTCTCCCTAAGTTTGCCTGTGTGCGGTTGCCTTGGAGGCTGCTGAGCATGAAACGTAGCTGTGTCAGATGGTTACTCTGGAGAGCATCTGGGATTTATTAAAACTTTAACAAAATGTATAGAGGAGAGAAGAGCCTCTGCAAAGAAGAATTGGACACTGTGCAGCGTGTAATAAAGAGCCTGCCATAACCCTGACTACATCCTTTGCAGAAAGGAGATGACTTGGCTCCCAATTCCTATCAGGTATTCCTTCAGAATTCTTCCTCTCCTCTGCCTATGCCATGTGGCACAGTACAGGTTAGATAGTTTGAGGTGGCTCCAGAGAGCAACTGATTGGGATTTTGGAAAGGTTTCCATTAGGAAGTTTACAAATATCCTAGATCAGCTGGACTCAAGAGAGTAACCTTGAGTAATTGTCTTGAGTTTGCAGATGACAAAAAAATGGGGGAGGGGTAAATAAGGAAGAGGTCACTGGTTCAGAGCATCCCTGATCACTTGGTAAACTGGGCACAAGTAAACAATGTGTTTTAATACGGCGTAAGTAAATGTATACTAGGAACAAAGAATGTAGACCATACTTACAGAATGGGGAACTCTATCCTGGGAAGCAGTGGCTCTGAAAAAGATTTGGTGCAGGGTATGATGGATAATCAGCTGAACATGAGCTCTGTATGATTCTGTGGCCAAAAGAACTAATGCGATCTTGGGATGCATAAACAGGAGACTCTCGAGTAGGAGTTAGGGAGGTTTTTACCTCAGTCTTTGGCATTGGTGTGACCATGGCTGGAGTACTGTGTCCGGTTCTAGTGTCCACAATTCAAGAAGAATGTTGATTTTAAATTGGAGAGAGTTCAGGGAAGAACCACAAGAATGATTAGTAGATTAGAAAAGATGCCTTCTAGTGATAAACTTAGAGTTCAGTCAATCTAATTAACAAAGAGAAGGTTCAGGGATGACTTGATTAGTCTGTAAGTACCTACATGGGGAACAAATATTTTATAATGGACTCTTAGAGCATGATCCAACGGCTGGAAGTTGAACCTAGACAAATTCAGACTGGAAATAAGGTGTACACTTTTAAAAGTGAGGGTAATTAACCACTGGAAAATTTACTGAAGGTCATGGTAGATTCTGCATTGCTGACAATTTTTAAAACGAGATAGGATGTTTTTTTAAGTAATCTGTTCTAGGAATTATTTTGGAGAAGTTCTCTGGCCTCTGTTAGAAAGGAGGTCAGACCAGGTGATCACAGTGATCCCTTTCTGGCCTTGGAATCGATGAACCTCCAGTTCTTCAATAGTCAGTTCTTTAAAAGTCTTCAATCATGGTTTGACTGCTGCACATGATTAGGTAGTAGCACTTCAAACTGAATCTAAATGGGCACAGCAGGGTTTCTCACATGTAGCGGCTGGCATCTCAATAACCAAAGTTTAGACATTGACTCAGTCTATGTTCAGAAATCACATAAGTGCTGAAAATGGCTAAGTGCGATTATTACTAATGTTGTTCTTCAGCAGTGCTGACCAGAAGTGATCCTCTATTCTGGTCTCAAAGTTGCAGTGCGTTGCCTTGACTGAGACCTTGTGGTCAAAACCTGTGTTCTGCCCTGAAAAAGGATGGGAAAGGTAAGTGCTCAAAGCATGGCATGCAATCTGAGCCTAGTCCTTATCTCAGGCCTTATGGACAGCAGCAAAATTTAGACACTAACCAGCCTTCACCCTAGGTTGGCTCATCCTTGGGTTACTTCCTGCAAGCCCTTTTTGCCCTTGCCTCTCCAACTGGTCTGTCTCTCTGAAGGGGGAAGAGAATGCTCCCCCACCTTCTTTACCCTGAATTGGAGCTAATGAGTAGAGATGCTCTAAAAATAAGGGGTAGAATCCAGTGTAAAATTGTTTGACCAGCTCAACTAATGTATGCCGTCTGGACTGGGTTCAAGGATAGAGCAGAATGAGTCAGCAGATGCTGTCCCTGTGAGGTCCTAAAATCTGGAAGTCCATCATAAACAGGTCATGGATATAGTCCCCTCGAGAGCATGTATCCATCTAATATCTCATAGTACGTTTGATCTTACTGTTAAATACAGTGAACTTGTGATAAGGAACATCCAGAGTACTGGAAAGAGTGAGACAGTAGAAAACTGCTCTGAGATGAGGGTACTTCAGTGGTTGTCTAAGATGGGATTGCAATATTTGGGGTGGGGAAGGAGGATGGGTTCTCTTGGGGCAGAATAAATGGTATTAACTCCTCTCCTCCCACCCCCCAGCCAAAAATTCCTAACTCCAAATAAAACTTTGATATGTGTGTTTGAACCTAGCCATAGCTCAAATGTCTTTAGCCTGGAAGTTGACTTTCAGCTGGAAAACATCTCCAAAGTGAATGTGGAAGCACTGGCGGAAGACCTACCACGTAAGTGCAGTGAGACCTGAGAATAGCCTCCTGTTGGCCAAACCCTTGTGTATCTAGTATCACTAACAATCCTGTGCCATTTTATATAAGCAGGCCAGAAGCAATGTGTCCTTTTGAGATGTAAAGGACTAGACCGTACTCTACCAGAATACGAGTGGACGGTGTGGCTAATGTTTTCAAACATGAGTGTTTAAACTTTGATGCCTAAACAGGGACCTGCGTTAAATAAGTGGCCTAATTTTCAAAGGTGCTGTGAACCCTTAGCTCCCCCGGAGATCACTGAGGGCTGTGGGTGCTCAGCTCTGGAAAATGTGGCTGCTTATTTTAATGCCTCATTATGAAACAGGGTCCTTAATTTCAGGCAGTTGAGTTTTGCAATCATTGGCCTGTGATTCTGTGCAGTCTGGATTAGGCCCTGGTCATGCGCATTGTTAAAAAGGTACAGAATTAACCAGATTACTTATTCAATTGTCTCTCTAGCATTGCTGTGATTAACCAGTTCTCTAACCTGTTTCATTAGACCTCGCTGAATATTCTGAAGATGACACCAGTGATTGCACAAAGGGCTGTCTCTCATTTAGTCTGGAAAAGTCATGTACATCAAGCTGGGAGCTTGCTTAACTGGTTGAACTTCTGATCACTTGCCAGCATGTGTGCACTGATGAAACCAACTTATGCCCAGATCATACTTAAGATTTATTCTCAGCAAATGCTATTTAAATTCCATTAAATGTATGTATTTAGCTGTAAATGTCTGCTGTAAATATCCAAGTGCAGCTGCTGGTGCACTCCTAAAGAAAGTGGTTTAATCAAAGATTTCCTTCTGTTATGTCAGAGCTGATTGACAAAATCCATGGAGCTATGGCTGAACTCCTGATTTTAAAAATGCACAGTAAGAGTGAAGCACTTGTCCCTTCCCCCGAGAGTGTTTTGGGTTTAAGTCTTGTATACCCCTCTTCATCACTCCCCCCCCCCCCCCCCCCGAGCTTTTTATAGTGAATTATTTATTCTGGTGCTTTTTGACATCCATCCATACTGTTGCCAGAAGAATAGTACGATTTCTGAAAAGGCTATTTGAAGTAATTGACTGACCTGAATAATGCCAGTGTGGCGCTTACTAGATCTCCAATTCTTGCGCTGTCAAGTGCTGTGTGTATGCAGGAGGAGGGATGGAGATTAAGACAATTTTTGGATTCTTTGGTAATGAGATTTTTTTTATTTTTCTCCCCTTCTTGTGCATTCCCTTTCTCCGTACAGAAAGGGGCAGCAGTAACATTGCAATAGCCAGAAAATGCTCACTGCCAATTTACAACCATGTGACTGAACTCCATGCAGCCAGTGCATGGAAACGTATTTAGCTCAGCTGTCCAGAAGATAAGGGAAATACTTTTAGTTCAGCCCTTCTGAATTCTCCTAAAAGGACACTGCCATGGGACTTCCATATTGCTGCCGACTCTTAACAACAGCCCTGTCATGGGTGTGTTTCTCTACACACAAGCTTGTTGCTCGTGGTGACTGCTGGGCTTTAACGAGGTTCTCTTCTCTCTTTAAGAATCTAGCAGCATATTTACCTCTGTAAATCACAAAACTGTAAGGATTTTGATCTCGGTTGCTCATGTGTGTTTCCTTCTTCCCCAAGAAGGGGCAATATGCTCTAAAAAAAAATCTGCTATCAGTACAGTCCTGTATCTGTTCAGAGCTCTGAAACTACAGTAGAAAACCATAAGTGATGGGAAATGTAGCATCTTGGTCCTTGAGGTTGCTTCTCTTCCCAGCTGTGTCCCGGGGTCCTGGCTGACAAGGGATATCGCTGCCAGAAGAGGGAGGTGGAGGTCTCATTAGTTGAGATCTGGGAACAAAAAATTAGCTTAGATCATCTTCCAATTTAGATAGAAGTGAAGTGTGTGTGGTTTGTTTTGTTTTGTTTTTGTTTTTAAATAACGGGCCACGCATATATTTGGGAACAGAGGCAGAGATAGATAGAAAGGCCTGGTGAAGTACACAATGGAGGATCAATTTAGGCCATGTTTTGCAATGGTGTCTATAGTGTTGGACCCATGTGCCCCTGCTCAGCTCATTGCAGGATCAAGTGTAAATTATGCTCCCCATGCCCCCCTTGCTTGGGTGAAATGGCCCAAGAGTGAGACCCTTTATAACTCTCTGGCATTCATCAATGTTACATTTCCTGAGCGAATAAGTCTATCAGGTTTCCATCAGTTAATACTATGTCTATATATATAGCTTTCCTTTCTGAAAATAAAAGCTTATGGTACTTGAGCAGTGGTCTATTCCATGACCCCTGGCTTCATATGAAAAGGTACATAGGAAAAACTGCCAGAGGAGTGGGGAGCCATGCATGCAGGCACTAGGGACAAGTCATTCATGTGTGTAACTCCTCATGCAAATGGCTCTCTAAGAAATAAAAGCAGTTGAAATTACAGTATTTCTTAATTTTTAGATTAGGTGGGAAGTCTGTTTCACTGCAGCTAACTAATTTCCTACCATCACTTTATGCTAAATGTGGAGCCTTGCACAGAATTTTTACTAAAAATATTTCTTGCTGTCATCTCTGGCTAGGAGATCAAATAAACAAAGCCTGTGACTGAGAGATAATGAAGCTTCAGTATTTCTGGTTTTGTTTATCTGATCTTATAGAAGAAAGGTACTCACAGCATTGCTGTGAGTAACAACTCTGTGAAATGCATCAAATTATGAAAATATTTGTTTCTGAATGTAAAGTTAAGATGACATTTGCTTTAGAGTAGCATGTGTGTATTTTAATAGTTCTCTAGCATCTTTAGCCAAGGAACTCAAAGTGTTTCCAGACTTAGGAACTGATCTTACCAGCTTGTCCATGCAGGCAGAGCCTATAGGGCTCTACATGAGCAAGATTCCCGCCTGCGCAAAGCAGACCTCAGGAGTGGGGCTCAAGTGCCTTAGGCAGTCTCCCAATGCCCCTGTGAGGCAGGTAAAGTAGTTCGATGATTAAAGAGAGGCACCGATTCAGTTGCTTGCCAAAGGCCAGACAAGGAGACAGTGGTAGAACTGAAGAGAGTGCTTGAGAGTCCTGCTCCCGGTGCTGTGCTTTAACCAAATGGCTCTGGAGGTATAATTACCCTAAGGCCGGGGGAGGCTCTCAAGGGCTGGAATGTTGGGCCATGTCTGCATTTCTAAGAAACATTTTTTTCCTAAGCTCTGACTCAAAGATGCAACTATCTGATGACTAGTCTGAATCCAGTATGTAACTAGTGAGTGGTCTAACTGCAGGTCCTAACAGACAGGGCATCACAAATAGCTTCCCTATCCTAATGGGCAGAGATGTGATGGAGACTGAACTTCCCCCTCATCTCTCCAGCACACAGAGCAGACTGGGGCACGTGAGGAAGCTTGTTCTGCTGGTCTCTACAGTGAATGTATTTCAGGGCTAAACAGAAGGCTTCAGGTTCCACTCCTCTGCATGTGGCACCTTTCCAAAGCAATCAGTAGATCTTATTTTTTAAAGATGATGTGCCCAGGAGTTTTAAAAATAGAGCTTGGGCCTTTTGATTCTGCGGTGTCTGAAAAAGGCTTGACAGGGTTTTGTTTAGGGTCGGACTTCATTTTGTTTTTACTTTCAGGCAATGTCTAAACTATGCGCTGCGGGTATGATTCCCCTGCTCATGTACGCACATGCTAGCTCTCCTTGAACTAGCATGAGTATAAATAATAGTGAAGCCGCAGCAGTGCGGGTAGCAGAAGGGGAACCATGGCTGAGCCATATGGGTCTGTACTAAGCACAGCTCGGCTATGCCTCCTTTGCTACCACAGCTACGCTGCTGTTTATACTTGTGCTTGCTCCATGAGAGCTGGCGTCAGCGTGAGTACACGAGCAGGGGCACAACACCCCTACCTCATAATGTAGACGTAGCCTTAGAAATATCGGGACTCTCAAAGCTGCTCTTCCCTTGTTTTGCTGGTGGACCTCTTGGGGAGGGGTGTGGGTGTGAGAGTGAGTTCTTGCACTTGAGAGGGGTGGGGCTGCTCAATCCGTGACAGATATTTCCTCCAGAATGTATGTTAGTCATTGAAGTAAAGCAGGCATGAACAGAAACTAGCAAACCAGTGTGTTAAGCAGTCTGACTAACAATCCCTTGCCCCCTCAGCTGTTGTGGTGTGCTCATTTCACTGTCATTCATTCATGACATTCAGGACCGATGAAACCTGAATTTCTAACACAAAAAACCCCCATTGCGCATGGGGGGAGACAACTGTCTGTCCGGCCTTCTTTAGCCCTCAAAAGGAAACCTAAGCAAGGGATATAAGCACAATTTCCCACCCTTCATGCAGGTCCCCTTTAAAGCAGGCTGTGTCTTGACAGTAAATGTAAATGCTGGGTGTGTCTTGCTAGCATTTGCCCAGCAGGGGGAGATGTACTAGAAGAGAACAAAGCATAGCAAGGGCAAAATAACACATGCTGCTGCTAAATGCTAGCAGAGAAAAGTGATCGCTAGGGCCAAGGAAGACGACAGGCAATGAATGGAACAAAAGTGAGCAGTGAGGTTAGGAAGTGATGCGTAGTTAGTCAGGGGAATAATCCCAAATGCACGAGGACAGGGCAGTTTCTCTCTCCTGTTGGACTATAATAGAGGACAAATGGCCCTAGACTGTATAACTGTCTAATGATCTGAATTAAATGATAAATTTAACTTCTGTAGCCTAGCTCATAACAAATTCATCCCTTTATATGTGTATGTTTCTCTCTGTACGCAGGCTGAAAAACTAGCAGTGCTATGAAGATGGTACTATTAACTATTTTAAAACAAAGCCCTTAGAAACTCAGTCCTTAAACTAGCTCAGATTTGCCAGTGAAACAAAGAACCGAATGAAGTGTCTGGGGAAGTCTTGTAACAATGCCACTTAATACAAGGTACTTAAACTAACAGGGCAATCTAAGGGATAGGATGTTGATTCAGCTGCATAAGGAAAATGGAAATATAGTAAATTATACCGGCATGGCTACAGAGCTAACTGCCCCTTTGGCCCTGCTCCCCACATGCTCTACTCACCCCAGTATTTCTCATCAGTTGGGGCAGCCGTGAGGGGCTTGTCCCCCTGCAGAACAGGCCTTAGCCAAGCAATGCCTTTTGTAAATGAGGGGTCCCCAACTTTTGCTAGGTATGAACTCTCAAACCTTCCCCTGAGTTGAGTTCCATTCTCTGCCCCTCCCCTGAGTGGGGTCAGGATCCCCTCTGGCAACACCCCAGCTCCCCCAGTGAGGGGTGGCTGTGGACTAGCCCTTTGACCGCCTGGGCTTGCACCCTGCGTGGAGGCTGTGGGGCCCCTTTGTTCCATATCTGCTGAGTAGAGGTGAGCCGTGCTTCCTCCCCCATCTGACTCAAGGACGTTTCTATTGGGGATCTGGCTGTATTTTACTCTTGGGGTGCAGCAGGATAGGTGCACAGATTGCTGAAGTGTGAATTCAGTCACATGTGCATTTAACCTCCCCTTTGGGGCTATATCCTCCTGATTAGTCTGCTGCATTGGAGGGCCAGCATCCCAGCCCTCCTCTGGCCTGAATATCAATATGCTCACCTGCCAGGGCTCCATGCCAGTGGCTGAGCCCTGGGCAGTTGGCCTGTTGGTGTCCTGATCCCTGGCAGCTAGAACACCTCAGATCTCTGGTCTGTTTCCTCCCACCTCAGTCCAGTGATGGTCCTTGGTTCCTTTCCAGAGCGTCAGAATACACTGGATTAACTGATGTGGTCCGCTCTTGAGAGTTGAGCTGCCTGTCTGCATAACTCCACCTGCTGACTTTTCTTGAGTTGCTTGTAACCCTCCTTCATGTCCATCTTTTCCCTATTCTCTTCCTGGAAAAGAATATAGGGCTGGTTTTCTCTTTTCTTTTTCTTCTGCAGTATTTGCTTTCGCTGCTCTTGGCACTTCACCACTGTCCCCATCTCACTGTTGCCTCCAAATATGTCCCAGTTACGACACTAACTACACCTCTGACCACTCCTGGGGTCCCTTGAAAGACCCCCCCACACACACCCCCCAATGCAAGGTCTTGGGCCTTTAGCCATCTGGAATCACACAATTCTCTCACACTCAGAACGGCCCCTGGGTTGCAGTATATCAACAGAAATTATCTCAGCAGGTCTGACTTTGGTTCAGACCCTGCAGTTTTGTTTCCTCTAGAGCTAGGATGATAGTATCCAGAAATGAAACAGCCCCCTTAGAGCAAAGTATTTATTTAGAACAAAAGCGTTTCAGAGAAAACAGACCTTGAAACAATCAACCAGGCTATATGCATGACTGCCTTTCCCTAAGGCTTATCCTTCCCTGGATCTAGGATCCAATGCTTTCCAACTCCTCCAGAGTCTCTCCCCATCAGCTGGTCTCTCCCTGGGCAGCACCCAATTGACCTCATTTGTCCCAAGGAAGGTTTTTTAACTGTTTCCTTTTCTTTTGATGTCCAGTCTCCCAGCCTGGCAAAACAACTGTCACTTTGGCCTAGAGTCTGAAAGTAGGCCATTGTCAATCGTGTGTGCTGGGGTGTTCTCATTTGGGGAGCCATTTCCTTGCCTTCCTGTTTGTTCTTCCCAGACCATCTATTAAGTGAGATCAATGCATTTATACAGGCAAGTCTTACTACCCACTATGCAATAACTTCACTGACCAGGTCACCTGCAGTGTTCATCAGATTATTACATCTCAGTATGCTTAGATTATTACGTGGCAGCTCCTCATCCATCTCAAATACCCACCTTTGCTTATGGGATCAGATTAAGTTAAAACTTCCTTGTCTCTCTAATTATAAACTGTTCAATTACAAAATAAACAACACTGTAGTGGTATTCATCACTGTACCTACTGGACAGCAGATGCATACATAGTTACATACAATATACACAATAAACCAGCTTAGTTCTGGCTTTGGTAAAAGACTTACCAAAGAAGAGTACGTAAGATGCTATCAATAACCATTTTAGAAATTTCATTATAAAGGGTTGGTGTATTATAGATACTTGTATCTTGGTGAACAAGCAGATATTACTCAAATTAGGTTTGTATTATTACTATCATAATGACTCTTAACTCTGGATGTGCATGATGGGCTAAATCTTCCAGTGCTTCACTGGGAGTTTTGACTGTAAATGGGCTGCCGGATTTGGGAACATAAGTCATGCCCAGGGCACGGCCTAGGAAAGAGCCAGGAACAAAATGGTAAAATGTGTCACATGTTGTGACACTTGCATCTGAGATCAAAAGGATTTCACAGCTTCTCATGTGCAAAATGATCCTTGGGGTAGTTTCTCACGAAAAAAGATACTGTTTTAATCCTCCATTTTAATGTCTGCTTAAGGAGTGATTTATCCATGGCAGGGTTTACCTAAAGCCTCCATTGTTAATGCTAAATCTCTCCCTTCGTTATAACCGCTAATAAATATTTGATGGTGAAATTCACAAATTAGGTGACTGGGGCACAATAGATAACTTAGTTATTTCTCACCCTTGGGGGCAGAAATGTCAGATTGATGGAACCTATCCTGAACAGATGGCTGCTTGTCTCAGCTCAATTTGTGAGGGAGGGAATATAACCCACTATCCAGTATTATCAGGCTTTCCATCCATTCATCTGATGTTATTTGCATTTTATTTTTCTTTTCTCAAAGGAGATGGAGGACCAGGATTTCCTGATTTAACATGCAAGACCTGCTGCCCTGAGCCTTGCACATGCAGTGGTTAGGCAGTTGGTGGTGCCAGTCAGGTCCTGAATCACAAAGAAGGAAAGAGGTAGGTTTTACAGGCTATGACAAATTTCTCTCCTCTTGGGCTTAGAGTCGAAGCAAAGGGAGAGGAGTAGCCTTCACCGATGAACCAGTGTGTCAGTTATTGAGTGGCTGTCACTGCGGAACTGTTGGGAAGCCATCAATAGAGGTTGCTATGCTACCACCACTAGTAAGAGTCAGAGGAGGAAGGGTGTGCAAATAAAAGGACAATAATAGTAAGTGTTGATATCAACAGGGAGCTGGGATAAGCACCTGCCTCAGCCTGGTGCATAAAAGCAAAAGCCCTTAAAGAGACCATCAGAAAACTTGGGGCCAAATGTAAGTTTCATGTTTTAAAAAAAAAAAAGTGTTATAAAACATGCTTTTAAATTTAAGAAGAAACTCTTATGATTGGACTTACGGTTTTTCTATTCCCCTGTAGCCAAGTATTGCAGCATTGTGCTAATGCATGAGAACCAGAAAGCAAAAGTTGAGTCTATATGCACCATCCAACTTGAAGGTTGATTAAAAAGTCAAGCAAGTATTTAAAACTGTTTTGGTTGTTAACTAAAAGTAGTGCTGGTAATATAGATAAGAATTTTAAAAAAATCTTCTGAATACACCTAATGGGTATATATCACATTGACAAGAGAGATAATTTGACTTGCTAATTGACGAAGTCCTGTTCTTTTAGAGCAAACTTTAGCTTTTCTCATGAGTTCAATGTGTAATTTGTCTGTTTTACTTGGCTGACTTATCAGGCAACTATCACTGCAGTAATAACTTTCAACTTTCTTCACATGTTTAAAGACATGATTGTCTTAATAAATTAACAGCAGCAGGATTTCCTCTTTCTAGATACACGGTAAATCTTAGTTACTGTTCCATCTAGTTTAATCCTGTACATTCATTTCTCTAGGCTCCAGAAGCCATCTCTTGTTTGAAAGGCTAGAGAGGTGGTTGTGGCAACATGTTAATAACAGATTTCAAATTTATGATCTGACATGCATGCCTTGAACACCTGAAGCCTGATTTTTCTCATTGTCCTGCACCTTGGGTCGTCAATTATATTGTGCAAAATGGGTGTGAAATGTACCAAGTTAGCATGGTATTGTTTGTAAAGGATGTAGGGCAATTGAGAACCAGGCCCTCAAACTCTCTAGTTAATTGGAGCAAATGACAATTCCCTTGTCTGCCTGGAGAAATTTACCAGCATTACTAGTGGTTTAATTATACCTGTATACATCCCAGTGTGGACAGCCCAGAATATCAGTGGCCTTTTCTTCTGTATAAGAAAAACCGATAAAGGGCCACTGTTGTTCTGGATAAGAGTGTCCACGTGGGAAGTCATTGTGTTGGTATAGTATTGCTGGTAAATTTCCTCACATAGACCAGCCCCTTTGTACAAGGAATGCAGAATTAGGCCTTAGACCTACAGAGAAAATAATCTGAGGCCATACGAGAGAGGTGCGTTCGTTTAACTAGATTGACTTAAAAATTGGTTCTGTTAGCACGTTCAGCTGCGTTATTTGGAGACACTGGCCTGTCTGGAACTACGGATCAGCAAAATTCTAATTCATGTAAATAAAACCTGCTTTGCAGCTAGTTTTTTCTCCCCTAGGAGGATTCAGAGTTGTCTCCCTGTAAGCCTTCTAGTTTTAGGGTTTACATAAGCTAAATCGAAGTAAGGTAAGGATTAAACTGATTTAAGTGCATCTGCATTAGGGGTTAGCACCAACAAAACTGATTTTTAAACTGATTTAGTTACTCCAGATGAGGCCCAAACCCACATGTAAGTGAGAGATTATTTTGGCTGGTGTTTTATGGTGGTCTCTCCCCCTGCCCCCCATTATAGTTAAATCAGACCAGTTTCAGTTAGGGGGGCTTGAACAGAAGATCTGTTATGTCAATGGGGCTCATATCCTGTCCGCTATGGAACCGCAGAGGCTGTACCATTTGGATCCCCCATCCTAAATTCTGCCCTGGAGGTGGCCTTTTTACAGCAGATTGAAAATATCATCCTGAGGTCAGCTTTTGTCAAGGAACAAAGCAGAAATTTAAATGGATTCAGTCGTTCTCAGCCTATCCTAATTATGCAGATGCACACAGAAAATAGAAATACCCTCCATGCTTCAGGAATTGGCTGGCAACCAAAATGTTACCCTGGGGGAAGAAAACAGAATTGAAATGTCTTCTTCAGACATAATGTTCTTACTTTAATGAGCAAGGGGGGGAAAAATCCCACTAGCCACTTGGTGTTTTCATCCTATCTCTACTGCAAGTGGAGGCAGAGGGCACTTCTCTGCGCTTGAGCTCTTTGCTGTCTCAATTGTGGGTATAACATACACAGATTGCTCTGCCTGGAAATACTTCATCTCTTCCCCCCACTTCTCTTGCTTTTTTGTGATGTCACGTTATAAAATGATCATGATTCATTTTGTGGTTGCCATGGTGATGTTTGCTATGCTCGTGTTCAGATCCACCACATTTGCAGCAGTCATTCACTGGAATGAGTCAGAGAATGTGGGTTGGAGGCCAAAGCCTGTGTCGGTGAGCAGCTAGCTGAAGCGCACAGACAGTGGCTGTGTTTGCTTATGCAGGGAGTCACTTGAGCACCAGGTGATTAAGGAGACTGCAAAGATTCAGGCAGAAAAGGCCAAAAGTGCAGTTACCTCCAGTAAGTTAATAGTACAGGTAAAATACCCTGCTACAGCGCTTTCCACCCAAGGGTCTTCAAGCGCTCAGCTGTACATCCCCATGTGAGATGGGGAGATGGGGCAAAACAGGGCCAGGGAAGGTTGGGACATGCCCCAGGTCTCTCAGATGGTCTGTGGCATAGCTGGAAGTAGAATACTGATCTTGTGACTCCCAGTACTGTTCTTCAGCCACAAGGCTACAGCTTGCAGTATCCCTGCTGCAAGAAAGAACAGGAAGCGGGAGAAGTGTGGTGCATGGAGAAATCTGTCAGTCAGGCCTTGATCCTTCATGGAGAGCCAGGCAGGTGGAATACCTGTGAAGTCAGTCAGGGAAGAGGGATAGCTCAGTGGTTTGAGCATTGGCCTGCTAAACCTAGGGTTGTGAGCTCAATCCTTGAGGGGGCCATTTAGGGATTGGGGGCAAAAATTGGGGATTGGTCCTGCTTTGAGCAGGGGGTTTGACTAGATGATCTCCTGAGGTCCCTTCCAACCCTGATATGATATGAATCAAAGCCTCTGCAGGAGTGCTGGCCTCTGGCTGCCTAGTTCTCAATGCAGGATGAGGTGGTGACTTGGCACCCGATTTGCCTTCAAATCTTGGCTTCTCGTCTCTAATCTTTCCCTGCCCTGTAGTTAAAATTAATAAATCAAGGGGGGGAGGGGCTATTCTGACTTACTCAAAAGAAAAACTGTTCTTGTTTTTAAACTGTGGCTTAACCTGATACTCACGAAAGTGTGGGAGCTAATAACATGGGTTAGGGGAAGGCTTATCTGGAGTAGATGCTGTCATGGAATGTGGGGGAGTCAGGGCCCTGCGCCCCCCACTTCCTGAGATTCACCATGACTCTGTCAGTCAATAAAACAGAAGGTTTATTAGATGACAGGAACACAGTCCAAAACAGATCTTGTAGATACAGAGAACAGGACCCCGCAGTCAGGTCCATATTGGGGGTGGGTAGGGAGCCAGGAGCCCAGACCCGAGTTCTGGGCCTCCCTCCGTTTCCCCAGCCAACTCCAAACTGAAACCCCTGCAGCAGTATCCGCCCGGCTCCTCCTCCTCCAGCCTTTGTCCAGTTTCCTGGGCAGAAGGTGTCACCTGGCCCCAGCCCCCTCCTGGGCTCAGGTAATGTGCTCAAGTATCATCCCTCAAGTGAAGTCACACCCTTATATCCCACCACCATTTAGTATTAATGCAGACAGTAAACTAGTAAAACTCCCATGCAACATTACCAGGTTAATACTCTCTACTCTGTCACAGGTGCCATTCTGTCTTTCTTCATGTATACATGAGCACCATCACTTTTGCTGTATAAAAGAGAGACTCCAAAACAAAGCGGGGGGGAAAAAAGAAAAGCACAAGCAGGATCCAACCACCAAGACTAAACATGTAGAGTCAGCGATAAATGGAGAAGTAGGCTAAAAAAAGACCTCAGACTATTCCATATTTGGCCTCATTAGATGAATGTGCAGTGACCAAAAGACATTCAGATAAGCACCTGAATGCATATCTGAAATGAACCTGAGGATATTGACTTGTTCTCTATTTGGTACAGACCTGCCATTGTACAGTGCCATAAACACTTACAGAGATGCGGTGGGCGAGGTAATAACTTCTGTTGGTGAAAGAGAGAAGCTATGGAGCTACACAGAGCTCTTCTTTAGGTCTCCTATATGTTTAAAGTACTTTATAAATGGTTGTTGATGAAAACTCAGATGCAGTGAACCCAGAAGCTTTGCAGACATTTTTAGTTCCAAAACAAGTTACTTACCCAGAATGGAGGGGTCACAACTGACAATCAGGGCCAGACCCCGTTGTCCCAGTGCAGGCACAATTCTCAATCATTTCCATGGCAGTTTTGCCTGTATAAATCTCAGACTGTGCCATCTTGTTTATAACTGAGCAAAACTCTTGCTATTTTTTTGCTGTGAAGTCTCCCCCAGTGAAGAGAATCCATCTATTCCATTGCACTTCAGTAGGGGTTAAAGTTATAAGCACCTCAATAGTCTTCAAATATTGGTGTCACTGCTTAGGGAGTGTTACAAATGCATCTTTTCATGGGCCTTTCCCTCAACCTCTTTATATATAATCTGGCTGTTTAAAGATGGGGAATGGCAGAACCATTGAGTTAAAAGATTTAGCTTCAGAATTGTATTTGTTGTTGGAGGTGTTCAGATCTGCAATGTAATGTTTTTAAATACAGAACAATATCGAAGTGTCCTATAACTAAGAAGGCTCTTGTACTACTCTGGACATAGACTTATCAGCCTTAGCTTGTCCTAGTCACTCAGTGACTAATGTTGCAAGTTAACATTTTCCTGTGGCAATAGATGTAACAGTGAAGGGCTCAGCCAGCAACAGGCTGTCTATTGCAGTAAAGGAATCTGCAAGCACCTTGTAAAGGATGAATATTCTGTCTTAGTGAATTAATGTGGTGGAGAGATGGCTTCAGAGTTTTCTTTGGTCTCCTGTGAGGCAGTGTAACAGATACAGCGTGGTTCCAGTAGGACAGGTAAACTTCCTTACGTCATGCTGCCACTGAGTCTGCACTTTGTGTTGGAAGGATCCACCTCTAGGGGTTCATTCTCTGAGACTCATTCAGTCCTTTTAGCTCAGACCGCCCATAAGGAAGAGTCAGTGCTGCTTTTGCGATGACAACATTCATCGAGTGGAAGCTGAGCTGACCCCTCCAAACCCAGCAGACCATCAAACAGCTGTCATATGGTTACTGCTAATCACTACTGGCCAGGGCTGAATTCGGACCCATCAAGTTAAGGTGTAAGGTTCTATCCAGTTACCCATCCCTGGAGCCAAGCCTGCCCTTCAGAGGAAAATATGTTGTTCAGTATTATATAACATGATCTGAAACACTGCAGCTCATCTTAGAGATCCTGCAGCAGCTAGGGCAGCTGCTGCTAAATACAGTAGTGTTTTTCGTTAGGGTGTTCTCCCTTTTATGTACTACCAAAAGATTTATTATATTAATAAATGGCCCAGAGCAAGAGAAGGCTCAAATTCATTCTGAGGTCTTGCTTCTGTTTATAAGCCACTTGAGCTAAACTTGCACACATTATGAAATTTATTGTTCCCCTGGAGTGAGCTCTAGTCTTATGTTCGTGCTCCAGGGCCATTTGTTATCTACTATCTTATTCTCTGCTTAGGGAGTAATGGCATAATGTAGAAATGGAACCCCATTCTTAGAAATACTATATTGCATACATATCCCAGGCCATTATAGAAACTGATTACAAATGTAACAAATGTCTTGGTCAGATAAATCATCCATGTATCTTAGAGCATGTGCTTTCCCAAGATATGCCTGGAAAATTCTGTCGTCATTTATCCCACAATGAGACTGGAACACAGTGGCCCCAGTTTTGTTCCCATGCTAACACCCACCTCTGTACAGAATTCTCCAGTGAATGCAAAACATTTAAGTGAAAATAAATGTGGTACAAGCTTTAGAAAGATGTTGGTAGGAGTCCACTCTTTCTAAATGTAATATTTTAGTGCAGTTTAGACCATTGTTGCTGAGAATACCAGGTATAGACATCTGAAGCATGAGTGGGGTATGTGTTGTTTAACTGGAACTGAAATGTGCCAATGTCCTGAGACTTATACACCTCTGTCCACAAAAGAGGTACTCCTAAATTGGCATGAAGATGCTGCTGTGTATATCAAAACATGCCAATTGTTATAATATGCCACCCAGAATGGAATGGACCTGAGCATGTGGGGGTGTAGCACTTCAATTAGATATTTTTCTTATTCATTTTTCTATCCTTCCATTAATCATTGCATTCCAATAATATTTAAATAGTATAAAAGTTGGGAATAGTCATTTACAATAGGGTGGAATTTTACTTTTCAAGGTATCTTTCAGGAAACTGGTGCTCTGTAAAAAATCTATTTTTGTTTTTAAATATTGTGACAGGGTCGGGCCAGATGGCTACAGGAGAGTAAGAGAAGGCAGATATATTAGCCCCAGGTTAAGTAGGTCCCTTTTCACTGGGTAAGGTAACAGGGAAGGTTCCAGAACAATCAGGAACCTTCTGGAGACAATTAAGACAGACAGGCTGATTGGCTGGAGGTGTTCTAATCAAGAAGCTGCTAGAATCAATTAAGGCAGGCTAATCAGGGCACCTGGGTTTAAAAATGAGTTTACTTCAGTTTGTGGTGCGTGTGTAAGGAGCTGGGAGTGAGAACACGGACTGTTGGAGGACTGAGGAGTACAAGCATTATCAGACACCAGGAGGAAGGTCCTATGGTGAGGATAAAGAAGGTGTTGGGAGGAGGCCAGGGGGAAGTAGCCCAAGGAGTTGTAGCTGTCGCTCAGCTGTTCCAGGAGGCATTCTAGACAGCTGCATTCCACAGGGCCCTGGGCTGGAACCCAGAGTAGAGGGCGGGTCCGGGTTCCCCCCAAACATCCCAACTCCTGGTCAGACACAGGAGGAGTTGACCTGGACTGTGGGTTCACGAAAACAGCCAAACTGAGGGCTGCCGTGAAGCTCCAAGGCGAGCAAATCTGCCAATAAGCACAAGACCCACCAAGGTAGAGGAGGAACTTTGTCACAATATATAGTAAATGTAAAACAAATGAATAAATCCCACCAAAAAGCCGTTGAAGTAGGGTGGGTTTTGTTTTGCCCATCTGAGAATTATCTGACTGTTTGATTTAATGTTTTTGATTAGATTGTGGCAACACCCAAAAAACTTTCCAAATGCCCTGTATCTCTGGGGCGGGACTGGAAAAACAAGAACAAAGGCAAAGATAGGATGCTAAAAAATATCTCTTATGGAAAACCAAACTAGTTTGTAAGTACTGTTGCACCATCATATTCCTGAAAAACATGATGTAACTCTGCAACTATAAGAAACACATGAACTGACTGTATGCAAGGTATTTTTATTTAATACTGTCCAATTTTAATAAAAAATTAAAACCCATGGACTTCTTCACTAAAGCTCTAATTATTAAGAACTGTCACAATTCTGAGTGAGGAAAAATTGCAAATTCTTCACATTTGGTAAATCAAATAGGAGAGATGGAAGAACTGGGAGGCTTAAGAAAAGAATTAGAGGAAAAATAGGAAAAAGGACAGCCTCCCTGCCAATAACTGATTCATTCATGTTGGTTAAGCTCTTTGAAGATAAGTGCTTAGTAGTAATATTACTTTGAGTAAGATGACTATCATACTGGGGCAATGAACAATAAATGGGTAAGTTGCCCCTTTCTGTAACATGTTGGTACTCAGCACCACGCTCTGTATTCACTTACAAGGGAAGTCATCTTCCCTGATTTTCGGTTAGAGTTAGCTTACTAGAGTAATGCTGGAGTGGGCCCATAGACTGCAACCTACAGACTGTTGGTGGGAAGTTCCACCAGGCTTAAAAACAGTGAAAATAGTTTTTTAAATAACAGTGCTACTAGGATAACACTCTGAAATACAACATATTTAAAGTGAGGGAAAATAGCATGTGTCCAGATAACTATATGGGTCGCATCAGTGTAGTTTCTGGGCTTTATTTACATTTTATATCTTAAATAATTATTAAATGGATTAGGATACACTTTATTTTGTCTGCATTATTAATAGAACATATTCACTCTATTTTTTCTGCAAAAGAATCTGTTTGTTGCATGTGGCCTACTCTTATTTCCCCAATGCATAAAGAAAACACGCGATCATGTATTTCTGATGCGATATGGATCTGAAGCTCGGTAATCACTGACAATTGCATTACAATGTAGAAACTGTTCCTGTATTATTGATAATTGCACTATGACTGTTCCTGTATTACTAAGACTATTATTTTGATCTCTCTTCCTAAAGGATGGATACATAATGAACTGTCATGAGATAGGATTTTGTACATTGGGGAGAAAGACATTTAAAAACTGTCAAGGCAACAGCTGAATTAAAGCCCTGCCTAATTCCTTATTTCATATTCACATCATATGGGATTATCAAGTCCCATTTCTCAGTGTGCTGTCTTAAATACCATATTTTATTTATTTAAAATGTCCAGTAAGACAATATTACTGTATAATATTTTAATAGCTATTTTTTAACTTGATCAGGTATGTTTTAGAGTTATATTAAAACCTAATGGCATGATGATGGAAAAAATCTGTTGTTTTACTGACGCTCTCCCATGCCATCCATGACAGGATATAGGCAAGAACAATTGTGCAGAGATGAAGGCAGGGATACTGTTAAAACAACTTCTAGATAAAGCTAACTACCCCGGCATGCATAGGAGGATTGGCAGGTGGTCCCATAGAAATGCTAATGAGCCACACCAGCAGCAGACAGCTGATTCCCAGAAGGATGTGGGTTATAAATCAGATGGAAGGAAGGGAGAGCTGGAGTATGAGACACCAACGTGGTTTCTTCTTCTTTGCACTGTGGCCAAGCTGCCAGAAGCAAACCAACCTTTATACCATTTATAGCTTGGGTAGGGAAAACCTTGATATATTATGGACCATTTTTTGCAGGGGTTGGAGAGGAAAAACTTCCCTACTCAGCCAGTGACTGGCTCTATTATTTTGGATTTCTTATCGTTCCTAATCCCTAAAATGGGGATAACACTTGCCTTTGGAGAAGTGTTTTGAGAGCTTCGTATAATAACCACACTTTATTAGCACTTTACATCAGTAGCTGTTAAAGCACTTTAAAAAGGTCAGTATTGTTATCCCAATTTTACAGATGGGGAAATGGGCACAGAGAGGCAATGACTTTTATGCAAGGTCACTGAATAGAGCTGGTGGTGGAGCCAGGAATAGAACCCAGGTGTCCCAAGTCCCAGTCCAGTGTTCTGTCCTCCAGGCAACATGGCCTCAATATAGCAATAAAACAAATCCTGAATGACAGCAGAGTGTTCTTATGAGATGGTAGGTTGTACATGGTGCGGCTGCTACCTTTACTAGCCAGAGTTATCCAGTGTGACAAAATGCCCCAGTCACAAATCCTCCCTGCCCATTTTTGTGAATTTAGTGTTGGTGAAAGATGTGTGAGTGACAGCTCCAGCCCTTGGAATCTTCTGCTTATCCATAGAGCAGATGCTGGACAGACAGTGGCAGTATAAACTTTCCATGTCCTCTCCCACTGTAATACTCCATCTCTGATCTGAAGGGATCTGTTGTAGGTCTGAGAGAGTTTTAATACCCCATTGCCTGTTCAGTTCTTGGCCTCTCTGAGACTGCCAACAAAGGTGCTGCTAGTGGGTGGGGTCAGTTCATTCTGTTTCTGCAGCTGAATGACCTATGACGGCAATATTGAAGGTAGTTGCAGTGTGGCAGAATACCTCTGTGTATCATTGGTCTGGTACAAGTTGGTATTTTTGCCCTTTAGGAGAGCCAAACTGGTTTGTGTTTAAAAAAAAAAAAAGTAAAATTCCAAGCATTCTTTCAAAAAGGCAAGGAAATCAGGAGCATGGTTCTAGCTTTGCCATCTACAATATCACTGGGAAAGGTGCCATGTTTTGATACAAAGGCGGCACAGACTAGCTAATGATCTCAGAGTACTCCTGAAAAAATGAGTTACACAACAGTCCTCAGTGCATATGTACACTCGCTCTGATGATAAATCAAGGAGAGCATCATAAAAGAAAAATGATTTCATATGAAAAAGCAATAAATTAACACTTTTCAGCAACTAAGTCTTAAAGTATTATAGCACAAGATGGGGCTAGGAGCAATTGGTATGTGAATAATAACAGTTTGCTACTACTTAATGCTGCAGAACACGGGATAGTCATTAACATTCTCATGGCAAAAGCAAACAAGTTTAACAACTCACTGATATCCCTCCCATTTTAAATACAGGCTTTTCATCACTTATGTGGTTTTGACGATGCCAGTGTTACTAGAACATCAGGCACTGTTGAGTGCCTGACAAGCCACTTAATCATCAGATCCAGAGCTTCTGCAAGGATCAGTTTTTGTTTCCATATTAGAACACAAGTTCCCTAAGTAAGGCAGTTACAAGATACTACCATGCAGGAAGAAGTCATAGTACATTTTGCATCAGGAGCAGAAGACAGCACAGGTAAAACTGCCTAGGCACTCAGAGCCCTACTGATTTCAACAGGGCTCCACATGAATGCAGGGATCTGTCCCTCAGATTGCAAGCTCTTCAGGACAAGCAATGGTATCTTTTTACTTGCCTTATGCTGCCTAAAAACTTACTGTAAAATAATAAAATGGTCATTTTAGTGCAAGAAGTCAAAACACTATTTACCACTCCAAATTTTTGTAAAGCAATGAGGTAACATTTTCTATCCCTGCTAGCAAAAGGCCTGTCACAACAGGGCATAATCAATAAATCACATGTGATTATTTTGCAGATCAAACTGTGTTTCTATATTCATGTCCAGACTGTAACAATGTTTGCATGATCTTGTTGGATTTTTCCAGTTCCTCGCTGCTAGTTTCATTTTTTAAATTCTCAATTCATAGTGACTGTAGGAGAAACCAAACTGCAATATAAGAATCAGCAGAAGACTCCACTTAACAGATATCTCTCCCCTCCATGGCTTTGTGATGGAAACTCACGCTCAAGTGAACAAACTGCCTTTCTGCTAAGAAATCTGCAGAACATGTCACCTAGTCACCATTATGAAAAAACAAAGTCACCTTTGACATTGACAGATCATGAGCTTATTGGTACATGGCACATCCAAATCAGAAAAATTATTCTAGATAAATAACCTGATAATTCCAGTAGTTCTCTGTGTTCCATAAGAGGCAAGAGACCTTGAACCTGCAATTAGGTACCTGTTTTTACTTCAGTGGTTCATGTAGTTAGGTGTTTTCAGGTTCACTAGGTAAACCGAGGATCAAAACTTTCAGAAATGGACACCTTGGAAACATATCCTGACATTAACAAACACAAGTTATAATGACACTATAAGAATATGTGGAGATGTTTGGGTATAGCAGGCCTGTCAGACCAGTGGCCAAGCTCTCTCTGACTGGGTTAGGTTCCAGCACAAGTCACCATTACAGCACTGATCCTGCAGTGGATCTACCAGAATGGATCCCTGAGCCCAGGCAAAACCCCAAAAGGTGCTAACAGTACTGATTGAAGGACTGGGGCCTTAGTTACAGATCACTTATGAAAATATACACAGGAGCAGAGGCACAAAATGATCAGTTCAACACTACTTATGAACCTATTTTAGCTTCCTGCTGGGCTTTGATACAATTATTGGCTATATTTTTTAAACAAAACAATATTAGCAACACTAAATTCAAAAATCATGAGTCTGTTTCCAAAAACCATAAGGTGGGCTTAAGAATCATGATATTTAAAAAACATTTTTTTTTTATTTGCATTTGGGTTTTTGAGCAGGTAGAAATCACATTTTGCAGCTTTTACTCAGCAGCCAAGAGGGCTACAACCATTTTTGTCCCTAGATAGGGAGCTAGGGCTTTAAGAAAAACATGAAATATTGATGGAGGGGGTGACAGAGCCTAGCTGCGACCTGAGCCACTTACTAGGCTGGACACATTAAATTAAGTTTTGGGACAGGAATTTCCCACAACCATCTTCCTTCTAGGTGCATCCACCACAGCAGTGCCCATACAGCCCCAATGCTACCAGCCACTGCTTGGGGTGGGGATGCCAGGACCCAGGTCCCAAGGTCACCGCAGACACACCCACCCAAAGGCACCTGCTAGGGACCACCTATGTGCCTGGGAAGGACGGAGACCTGAGCCAGCTCCTCAGGCTCCACTGGCCTGGGGCACCTGGCAGATGCCCTGCCCTGACAACTCCACCCAGACCCCTCAGCAGGACGGCAGCATGCATAGCTCAGACTGGGCCTGAGCAGGTCTTTATATACAACTCCCCGCCCCTCTCATCACCAGGGGACCGTTGGTGGGGAAGACGAGGCAGCCAATGACAGGCTTTAGCCCTTGCGCCTGCGCAGTGCCCGAAAGGCGGGGCGGTTGCCCACGCGAGAGCTGGAGCGCGAGCGCAGGTCCCGCTCCCCTTTCTTCGAACGCGGGCGCGAGCCGGTCCCGCCCCCGCCCCCCGTCCTCGCTAGCAGGCGGCCGGCAGCGCGCGCGCGCCGTCTGGGGGACTCGGGGCTGAGAGCGAGCGCGGGCGCGCGCCAGCCAGCCAGCCCCGGGCCGACGGCGGCTCCTCCTTCCGTCCGCGCGAGCGGCGCACCGGGACCCGGCCTTTTAGCCTCCCAGTCCCCTCCGCCCGCGCGCTCCGCCCGGGCCCGGGCATGAAGCTGCCGTAGCCCTGCGAGGTGAGCGGGGGGCGGCCGGGCCTACAGGCCGCGGGGGGCCGGGCCGAGGGCTCCACGGGGAGCAGCCTCCTGGCAGCAGGGTGGGTCGAAAGCCCCCGGTCTCTCCGGCAGCCTCGGGCCGCCTTCCTCCTCCTCCTCTGCCGGCCGGCCCCTGAGAGGCTGGCGGCGGCATCTCCTCAGGGGGAGAAATCTCGGGCCCTGACTCGGTGCCCGGCCTGGGAAGGCGCCTGAGGTGCTGCCCCCCGCCCCCACCACAGCCCGGCAGGGATGCCCGGGGGCGGGCGGGCGGGCGGCGCGACCTGCCCCCAGCAGCAGCTTGGTACCTGCTCGTGTTGTCGGGCGGTCACCAGGCCGGGGGGGGCAGGGTGCCTGCGGCAGGCAGGAGCCGAAGGGTACCTTGTGAGAGGGCTGGAGGCTGAGCCTCAGCTTTTCTTTATCTGAACGGCTGTGATGGAGGTGGGATTTGTGCCTCTGCCTTGTTGGTTCGGGCTGGTAACAACTGCGAAGGGCGGTGGGTTTTTTTTAAGCAAAACTGAAATGCAGGGTTCAAAAGGAGAAGGTGGGCGTACGTACGTGTCTTTCAGTCGTGGGTGAATTTTCAGTTGCCAAATAGATCGAGCAAATAAAAATCTTTCCGGGGTCTGAAGGCCTGTGTTGTTCAGTCTACACTACACTATTGTGCCTGATGCGATGCATTTGAATGATCTGTTCACGCAGCTAGTCTTTATGTGTGTGTTTTATTTTTGAAATGTAATGGAAACCATTGCATTGTTTTTGTTTTAGATGGTGGATGTTGATGTTTGTGCTGTTGGAGATAGCACCAGAAGAAAAATGGATGCCCTGACAGATAGTGCAGTTGAGATTGTCCCTTTGGAGCTCTATGATTCAGCCAGAGCAAAAATAGCTGCTAATCTACAATGGATCTGTGCTAAAGCCTATGGAATAGGTAAAATCACTTTCATCGGGCAATCGTTCTTGTCTCTCTTTTTGCCCTTTTCATTTGCCCTGCCATCCCACAAGTAATTAAGTCAGTCTTAAATAACCTTTGCTTTCATTATCAGTAATGTGTCAAACCTATTTCCATGTAATAATCCAGTGTTTCATGATGCATCTAATAAGAATAAAACAAAGAATCAGAATAAACTGGTGTATCAGGAAATCTGACAGTGAACGCTATCTATTGTCACTATGAACGATTTGTACTTCCAAAATCTTACTGTTTTTAGTAAATAGGATTTTCCTAAACCGAGCTTTTTTGTTACCACCTGCAAACCTTTAGCTCCTATAGGCCTCAAAGGCTTTATCATGATTCCTTGTCTCGTCATCTTTGCAGATTGGTGCTAGGAACTTGATGCTGTTTTTTAGCAGATTGTCGTGTTAACTTAAAATTAAAATAAAAGAAGCTATGTCATTTATGAATCTGCCTGTAATAAGTAGCAGACTATTCCTTTTTTTCAAAAATGCGAACCAGTCTAATTTGAGTTACAAATGCATTTATCTACATTCTAGAGTACAGGGGAGGAGGTAGCATGTGATAAAGGAAGGGGAGATACTTTTATAAACTGGTCTTTGTCAGAAACCGTTGAAATCCAAAGTGTTTTCCTATGGCAATAATAAAGATTATGTTGGAACCTTGCAGTACTTTCATAGGCATCTGTATCTACTGATTTTTTGCATTGCAGTAGACGTGCTTGTATATTGTGAATTTTTGTTTGCTACCATTTGAACATAAATAACCATGCTGTATATAAACTTGATAGAATACTTGTCTTTAGACAAAACATATCAAAAAACATGCAAAATCTTGTTTTGGAAAATTAGATAGCCCTGTTAATCTAACTCTAATTTGCCAAACTCTAATATGCTTACTGGATTAACACTAGCTTATTTTGTGACAGGGCTGAGCAAAACAATACATTCCTGTAATTAAATATTTTAGACTATTTTCAACAAGAATATTGCTTTCTTTTAGTGTTTTCAGAACTGTCAATATTTTCTGTCACTTTTGCATTTTTCTACAATGAAGAGTAGAAAGGGGGATAGTGATCTTGTTACTTTAAGATGTATTTTCCTTTCTACAGAGTGTGAAGTTATTGCATTTTATGAAAGGAGTAAAGGGTAAAATAACAATAGTATAATTATCTAAACAAAAAAATTCTGATGCAGCCTTTGGGGTTGTACATGTAATATAAATGTTGACTACTGCTACCAATATTAATAATTGGAGACTCATGAAAACTAAACAGGCATTGTCCTGCATGAATATATTTCAAGTGCTTCAGTTGTTTGTAATGCCTCATTAAAAACATTTTTAGTGAGTAGAAATAAAACATGCTTTGCAAGTTATAGAGGTTCATTGTTTATATTTTGGCTTTGTTTCAAAAGGCAGACCTAATCCTGCATTAGGATCCACTAGCATGTATCCTGTGGTGCAGAGGAAGGATGACTGACTGCCTCATGTTTACATTGGCATTAACCTCTGTGGGACTCCGTAGGCTCAGGGATCTGTGCTTATGCCTTAATCCTGCTTCAATTTGCTAAATTTGTAGCGTATACCAGATAGAGAACTAGCTGCTGTTCAATCAGTTGGCCTTTTCTACACTAAAAACTTTGCCAAAAATTCTCATTTTTATTAAAAACAATACAGCATTGCCAGTGATAGACATAGCGGGAACACTTGTGTAGAGAAGACTCCTGTGGCTGCTGGCATTTTTTTCCCACTGTCATTTAGACCTGCTTGGATCAAATGTAAATAAGAGTTAAATGTCAGCAACAGCAGGAGCATTATTTTAACTAGGACTTTCATTGTTGCTACCATTGGTTGGCTTCAGTCGGACTAGTTGCAGTGTGTAAAGTTAAGCACATGCATAAATATTTGTAGGAGCTGGACCTGAGTGAATTTTAGTTAGGTTTTGCTGTGGTCTCTCCACACTGTAATGAAAATTAAGATAATTTTTCACAGAATTATAACTTGCATTTAAAAGAAAAACTTGATGGTCTGAAATATAGCATGCAGAATCTTTGATCCAGGAACAAATGTGCTTTTTACAACACTTCTGTGGGAGGATTATTAAAAGTAGTAGTTTCAGGTGTGTCTCATGTCTCTCTTAACTTAATATCCTTTAAAACTGAATATTTTCAGGCTACCCATCTATAATAGATCTGTCTCTTTTGGATTCTGCTATTACTCGGTGTATTTTTGAGGGGAGGTATAGACAGGTCAAGATAATTTCATTTGGATTTTTGTTATGCTGACCTGATTTGTGTATACAGTATATTTTACATCATTCAGAGCAGTTTTGGTCAATTTGGTAGAGGAAATACACAGTTTCTGTTTGTAGATTATAAACAGCATTTTTATGGTCCTGAAATCACTCAATAGACTTCCTTCATTTTTTTTTTTTAAAAATGAGTACTTAAGGAGAAGGTTTTTTCTGACTTTTTCTGATCTTGCATATGCTTATTCAGGTGCTGAATTTTAATCACATGAGTCAAGTTTAAACACATGCTTAAATTTTTGCAGGATTGAAAATTTAAATTGGATTCCAATACTGATCATGTAATTTGTCAGCAGTATGCTCACAAATATCAATTTTAGTTTTTATTTTCCAATATATATTGCATTGTGTGTGTATGAAGTGATTCTCGTCATCTAACTTTGCGGTGCTTATCAAAAATGATACTTACAAAAGAAGAAAATAACTTTTGGGGGCATGACAGATAATTTGGAGTTCAACTGCACCTTTGTACCTCAGCACTGAAGTACACCTGGATCCTAGATTACACCCTCTCATGAAAAGGGGGCGTGATTTCATGATGTACCCCCTCTGGAGTTCGCTTTTCACTGTTCCCCTTCAATGGAGGGGTTTGAGTGGCCACAGATCATAGCAGCCTAGGCACTACACTAATACTACTACTAATAGGAGCCTCATTCTCCCCAACTCCATGCACCTGGAGCACTTGTGGAGAAAGGGCTATTCTTTCTGCAGAGGAAGGAGTTGAGCTGTGCGGATTGTCTCTGCATTGCTGTCCCTCCTGTTTCTGACAGCACATCTCCTAGCTGCATCCCACAGTGAAACTGGGAAACAGCAGGGGATGGGGCTGTGGAGGGTAGCATTTCTCCTGTTCCAGTTGTCCCTGTTCTCTCTGCCCTCCTCACAATTTGGGAGTCCTGTCTGAAAGAAGCCAGGATGTGGGTACAATAGTTTAGTAGTTCTCTGAAGAAATTCAGAGGTCTGTGTATGAATGTCTAGATGATTTCTGACAACAGTCCTAAAGGATACCTTATTTAGGTGTAATTCAGTGGATCAAGGATGAAGTTTGACCTGAACTGAGCATCCTTTTTGTCAGCTGAAACCAAACATTAAAACTGTATTGTATTTTGTTCATCATGCCAATGATTTTATTGACACAGGTACTTTAACATTTCAGGATTAGAGTATAAAATCTGTTCATGGGCCTGCCAATCTGAAGATACTTAGAAATATCCTAGATAGTACAACTTGAAAAAGGTTTTATTTTTTAACCTGTTGTATTTCCCCATGCTTCTAACCAGATACTGTGCACAAAACTGACTAAGTGGTTAAGCCAACAATGGAACTTTGTCTCCATATAGTGATACAAAAAAAAGTTGCTTTGATGTATGTATTTTTGCATTACTTTGCTTTTTCTGTCCTAATCACGATCCATCTTTTTCTACGTTGTCTTCAGTGACTGCTTTCCTCCATGGCTTTATCTCTTGCCTTACATGATGCTTGTTCTTTCTCTATTGTCTTCTTATAAAATCTGTATCATACTCCATTTCTAATTTTACGCCGTTCTCCTCTACTCCTCACTCCCACATGCTTATTATTTATTTTTGTTATGATGGCATCCAAGGATCTCAATGAAAATTGACTCTACTCTGCTGGTGGTTTAGAGATACACAGGAAAACATCATCCTTGCCCCAAAGAGCTTAATTTTAGTGCTTGACTACACAATGGGTTAACGCGCATAACAGGCCTGTGATTTCTAAAGCACGCTGATGTGCTGTGCATTAATTGGACTGTGTAGATCTTGCTGGTGCATTCTAAAGTTTACTTTGTGCACTTTAACATAATGCTGTTTGAAAAAGTACTACGTTAAAGCGCACTAGGAACCTTCAGTGCACACCAGAATGGTCTACTCGGTTGAGTCAATGCACAGCACATCAGACCAGTTACTGTGCTTTAGAAAACACAACCCTGCACTGCGCATTATCCTACCACATTGACAATACCTGATAAGTAAATGTAACAAAAAGTGGAGAGAGGGAAAATAACAGTGATAGGATTACACTGTTACCTAGGTTGACTATATGCTTATGGTTCCAGATCACTTAAACTTTTCACATTCACATAAATGGAGCTTAAAAATTTTCAAGACACCTACTTAAACATTATACAATGCACTAGGTGAAAGTCAAGGTCCACTGCCTGCAAGCAGCTGAGATTTCTACCACTGCTGTTTAGTGTTAGGCTGGCTAGTAGATAACTGAGAAATAAGAAGTGCACCAACAGCCTCCTCTGGCTGCTGAAAGGAAGGACCTTTCTGGCTGTGGGGACGGATTTGTGAAAAAACAAGAGTTTTCGGGGGGGTGGGTGGGGAATAACCCTTTTCCTTTTGTACAGCTATTTCACTGAAGTATTTACATGAATATAATATTTGAGAGCTGTGGGTACTAAAAAAGTGTTCAGTTTTGTCTGAATATCAGCTGTAACTGTTCAAAAATGTTAAAAGGGAGATATTGAGAACATTAAGGTTCTTGTTATGCCTGTTCGTCTGGTTAGGAAATAATGAGAAAGTTGTCCAACTGTCTAGAAGCACAGAAGGAAAGGGGAATGGGTGGAGTTGTTAGTCATTATAGGGGTGTGGCTAATGGTTAGAATAAACTCTCATTGGATGTTGAAGAGGGGAGTAGATGGAGCTGTGAATTTTTAAGCAGGCTTGGTTTACTAGAATCTAGAAAGGTCAGGAAGGTGGGCAGAAGATCTGGCCACTTTTGTTTTTATATATAAAGTTGTCAAGGTTATCTTATTGTTTCATGCTTCTGTGTTGAATTTACAAGGTGATGATTTCTCAGTCTAACTATAGTAAACATGAAAGCCAATGATCAGTACTGCAAATTGGTTAATGTTTAGTGATTTGCCAAATGTTGGTGTATGAATTTATCTGAATTAGCATGGCTAAAGTTGAAAGAAATGGTAGGAGAAAAACTGAATGGACTAAAGTAATGAAAATCTAATTTGCAAGTAAAATGTATACACCATCAAGAGTTAGATGGATAACAAAGAGTTTTGCTCATCTGAAAGTGCAGGGAATTTTTTTTCATATATTTCAAGATCAATCGGGCTGTTGAATGAAACTTTTCTATTGAAAGTAGAAGAGCAGAAAATTGATGAGATTGTTCTGCAAGTGAGATCTCTTTATGCCATTGTCTTTAAAAACATAGCTGTGATCGTTTAAGCCCCTATCTTGGGTTTATCATCATCATCATTCAGGAACAGTCTGTGATGGTCTTTAGTACCTAAAATATAGCAAAGATCAATTTGTGATTATGCCTTAAACTGACAGGCAAAACTCGAACTTGATAAGAAATTTTCAGCCTTTGTTCATGCTAGCACAAAATGAACAATTAAAAAAAAATTAGTGTAGCACTTTGCCCTTGATACATTCTTCTAGACTAATGTAAACTATCCGGACCATTACTAGAATAAGAAATAGGAAAAACAAAAGAAAGAACTAATAGACTCTACATTGACATTTGTTGGTGGAATGAGGAATAACCCAGTAATTGCTATATGCATCTATATAAGAAGAATACGTTGCTATTTAATGCTATCGATTCTTTATCTGACAAGAAACTTGTAGAATACTGTGTTTCAGTTCCTGAAGATGTCATCACAAATGTAGACTAGTATAATAAGGAGATCTTTGCTGTTTAACTCAAAGGATGTAAAGTTTGCAGTTGTCATAAACTTCGGTGTTTGAGTGCTCAACTGAAGTCACTCGAGTGCTTTTGAAAATCCCGCCTTAACTTTCAAAAGCAATTGAAGGAAGTTTTAAAGGAACTTGGCAGTCTAAGGGTGCTATTTTTGCAGACTCATTGCTTGATTTAAACAGTAGGCCACATGCTGAAAAACACTTGCCAAACAGCAGAGTGAAATGGACCTGATCTTTGTCAGTTTTATTCTCAGGGCTCTGAATAGCAGCAGTCAAAACTGACAAAATTGGTCAGTTTTCATTTTGCTGAGTCTTGGAAAAACAGTGAGCAGCAATAAACCTATTGGAGCTCTGCAGGTTTAGTAAGACAATATTACGTCACTTTACATTTGGAAAGTTATCTTCATAACTCTCAAGATGAGAAGCTTTAAATTCTTAAATGAAAACTCAGAATCTACAAAATAAATGGAAACTTTCCTTGGTGAATGTCTACTTGCTAAGGCTAAGTGCATTTTTTTCAAACTCTGGCCTATAAAAACGTCATTGCCTCTGTTTAACAGATGGAAAAACAGAGCAAAAAAAAAAGTCTTGGTTGGAAGCACTGTAGTCTGGTGGCTTACTCAGAGGACTTGTAAGGGAAGGGTCAGACCTGGTTCCTAATTTTGGTTCTAGTAGTAGTTGCTATGACCTCAGGCAAGTCAGATAACCTCTGAGCCTTTGTTTTCCTGTCTGTGAAGTGGCAGTAGTATTTACACACTAAATAATGTTTTATGGTGCTATATAGGGGCAAGTATTACTGGCAAATGTGAAATGGAGCTTCTGGTTCCCAGCTCCATGCTAAATCCACTAGCTCATTAGGCTTCAGAGGTGGCATCTTCAAAAATACAAATTTATTAAAGTAGCTCTTCGCTATTTTGCAAAGATTCTAAATTACAAAACATTTTTCTGAATATTTGTGAAATTACTACAATTTCATTGAAGTTTTACATTTTTAAAACATGCAAATTTCATGGAGGAAGGAAGTCCACAATTAATATTTTATCCACTTTACTTCTATCTACATTTGTACTTTTTAGTTCGAGCACCAAATGCCATAAACATTAACTTTATTACATTTTGACCGTAAAATTGGATCTAGGTCCAGCCCACATCACTCTTGAGACTGTGATAGCAACATCTGTGTACAAGGTTTCTAACCTGGTTTCCCTGACTGATGTGGGTAGGGTTTTTTCCCTCCCAAATAACATCATTATAGAAGACTTAGAGAAGTCTATAATAGGGTTCTATAATACAATTATAAGGACAAAAATCTCTTCTAATTGGTCAGGGAAACATGCAGGAATGACTTCAGACCATAATATGGACAAGGCCTTAATTGCAGAGCAGGAGTGATTAATGCTTTATTGCATTTTAATGCAGTTTAAAGTATACACATGCAGGGCTTACTTAAATTATTGTGTAGACTTACTAATCAGTTAAAATTTGATATAAAATGAAATTCTTTCTTGGATTTTGGTTCTCTATCCTGCCATATTTTCATGGTACCACACCTCAAACAGCATTATACTACTACCTGCTTTTGTAGTTTAGATGACAATTCAGATGTTTCAAACTGCTGCGTTATTCCTTAACCATGGGGGGGGGGGGTAAGGAAATTGTATCTTGTGGGGATGGGAAGAACCTGGAAAATGTATAGCTGGCTGCTGTTAAATTTGAAGTTATTTTAGAAGTTACTTAAGTAACTTTAAGTGATCTGTTGTATACCAAGTGATTGATTTAAACTTAATACTGCTCACTTTTGGGGAAAAAAACAGATTTCATTAGCATGTGTTAGAATAAAAACTTTCTAATCAGGAATAATGCAGATTTACTTTTGAGTATTTCTTCGGTGAAAATAGCTCACCCATCTTTCTGCTATACTCACTGGAACAAGAGCACTTAAGATTCTGTGCTGCTGAGACTTGAATGTTAAAATAGATTATTACCTCATTATAACACCTACTTGCATATCAGATTAATTGAGAGAGATCAATTATCTTCTCTCCAGAGTGGGTTGTCTAGCAGCTTGTCCATGTAGTTATGCAGACAGGTATCCCCTTGTGAGATTTGCATAAAATCAACGTATGAGGGAGATCCAGCCATCTCTTTTTAATGTAGCACATTGGATTTTTAGACAAAATAGTATTCCCAGAACATGCTGAATAAGTGACTCACGCCCTCCCCCCATCTGATTTTGCAGATTGAACACTATAGTTCTGCATATTTCTGTAAGCAAACATTGTTTTTTGAGCACCTAACTTTGACTAAAACTAGCAATTGGGAGACTGTGAAATCCTCTGCCATTATATTATTAGGAACAACTGATCAAAAAGTTTGATATGCAAAACAAGTTATTTGTGCAAAATTTTATATGTAGCATTGCTTGTTACTTGAAAACTGGCAACTTTGGGGATTAATATGGTAGTATAGTGTTTTGGGTTTTTTGTTTTTTTTTTTAAATACACTAAGTGTTTGGGGCTTCTTGTTTTACAAGGGTATACATTAGCTATTAAACTAATGAGTTCAAATTAGGATTTTTATACTGTATCTTAGATGTAATAGTTTTAGAGTTAACATTTTTTTCTTCTTCAGAGAAGTCGGAGGCTTTGTCTACACTACCATTTATGCCAACAAATTTTATGTTTCTTGGGTGTGGGGGCAAAAAACACACTTCTGAGCAACATAAGTTTCGCCAGCATAAGTGCTAGTGTGCACAGTGCTATGTCGGTGGGAGAACTTCTCCCACCAACATAGCTACCGCCGCTCATTGGGGTGGTTTTATTATGTGGATGGGAAAGTGGCTTTAAGTGGTGTAGCTGCATTGGTACAGCTGTGCTGCTGTAAGCTCGCTGGTGTAGACGTAGCCTAAATGCATTCACAGTTTAAAAATGCTAATATGTGTAAAAGGACACTTAGAAAAAGTGAACTGGACTGTTTGGTTATCTGACTTGTACTTGGCTATTGTGTGTTAAAAAGCTGCTTATGAGCACTGGAGCACACTTTTTATTAAAAAAAAAAAACCACTGAATTTTTTAATGGGGAGGCAGAGTAAAAATATATATGGTATTTTAAAGTTTATGCCACTATATGAGGGGTTGTGATGGGAAAAGGTACCTTAAAATTTTAGAATGTTTTTTGTGTTGTTTAAGACTGTACCAGTAGACTAATTCAATTGATCTAATTGTTAGCATATTCCCCACATTTGGGAGGTGTATGAATTTTTGAATCCATAAATATTGTGTGTGGATGGGGGAGAAGGGGACAGGAGGTGTTTTTGTTGTTGTATATGGCTGTGTGCTACATATAGAGATAATTGGCAGTTAGAGATGTGAGATTTTGACTTGTTAGGTGATCTGGCCAAGAGGACGCACCGCGTAAGGGTAAGGAGAAGAAGGAAGAAAAGGTCATCAGCTTGGGACCGCAGGTTGCCGAAGGGGAAAACGTGTTTGATGTCTGCCATATCTTCGCTTCCTTCAATGACACTTTTGTCCATGTAACTGATCTCTCTGCCAAGGAAACCATCTGCCGAGTGACTGGTGGTATTCAGGTGAAGGCTGACAGACGAGTCTTCGCCCTATGCTACTATGTTGGCAGCCCAGGATGTTGTCCAGCGGTGCAAGGAGCTGTGCATCACAGCCCTTCACATCAAGCTGCGAGCTACAGGTGGAGATAGGACCAAGACTCCAGGACCTGGTACCCAGTCAGCCCTCGGAGCTCTCGCTCATTCTGAAATGAAGATTGGGAGCATTGAGGATATCACCCCCATCTCCTCTGACAGCACTCGCAGAAAGGGTGGTCACCCGGGTCGTCATCTGTAAACCGTGGCTGGCTTTTGTTTCATCATTAAATCAAAGGAAAAAAAAGGGTGGGGGGGGGTGTTGGACCTTAGCAGTGATGTTTGCTGAGGAAGACAGTCTCCTAGACCAAGGAATAACCTAAATTTGTAATGGTGTGATGTTGCTAGGAAAGCTTTTATTGCCACATGTTTGAGATTAATACTTTAAATGGTGCAGAGCCACAAGGGTATTATTCGAATCTTCTGAAACTCGTGATAGTAAACATTATACCATTCATTCTGCATCACATTTTGTCCCACTTAAGTTTTTTTAGTTTCCAAATTTTCTGCTTCATTAATCAAGCTAGTTACTAAGATTCCAGTATTCTTCCAATGGGTTTATTTTAATGATATCCACAAGAACAGTATAAAGTAAATCTGTATTATAAATACAAAAGCTTACATTGTTACAGTTCTTAGTCGTTGACTCTAGCTATGAGAGTTGCCAAACAAATCCTGTAAAATTGGTTTAAATTTATGAAGTATCTTGAGAGACTTTGCTTCCAAATCTGTTATTACTAGAATCAGTGGTTAAAAATCCTGTTGAGTTGAATGGGTGTAATATTAAGTCTATCAGGAGTTAATGTTGCCGATCGTGATTATATGTTGTATGTTTCTATGTGTAATTTGTTAAAACTGTGATACACCTTAGCATTTAGGCATTAAATCGATTAAACTTCCTTGGATTTTTTTCTGAAGGAATATTCTTACTTCTAACTCTGATTTATATGGTACAAAAATTCCTAGAACACTAGACTGGACAAACATTGCTATGGAATTAATCTGTAACATTAAAGAACAGCAGTAAACCTCAAATGATTTTTGGTAATATGTGCAGATTGAAATTATTTCTAGCTTTGACCTTCATGTTCATTGTTCAGAACAGCAGACGGTGATGTTTTTGAATGGGCTGTAGACTACGTACTATACTGCCCATCATAAACTGAGGCAAATTAATTCTTCCAATTAGCTTTAAAATATTTTTCTTAAATTCAAACCAAAAATCTTAGGATGGCATTATAGAAAGCTAGGTAACCAGTGCTGCTGTACCTTAAATTGCTGAATATGCAGTCTCTTTATTCAGATGGGGACTTGAAGGGATAGCATCAAATTGAAAACTACTCAGTTTCAGAAGTGAAGTGAAAAGTAGTTTCAGGTACTACATTTATTGTGGGCCCTTCTGCCAATTTTTGTAGTTGTACAATCACATTTTCATGTCTTTGAAATGTTTTTCTCTTCTATTGCCCTGTCAAAACCCACCAAAATTGTGAAGCTATATAGGACAATCAGTGAAAAGAGCTATACATAAAGTGCTTTCAATTGCACAAAGAAAAAACAAGCAGAATTTTCTGCAATCTTTTATAGTAATCTTAGATGTTACTTGTAATGATGTTGTAAAATAATATTAGGAAACTATTTGAACTGTCTGAATGCGACTTAACTAGAAACAAGGAGAGCCAGCACTACGTGACCAGCCAAAATGGTCTGTGGACCATATTTTGAGAAATGCTGATTTACTGCATATTTTTATTTCGGCACTGGATATCAGATGCAGTTATGTTTGTATAATTGTTTACACACAGCACAAATACTCGTTTTTTTTAAACAGTGTACATGTTATGGATTATAGATAATTTGTGAAATCAAAGTTGTTTATAGTTTAATATTGAGTAAAGATAAAAACTATAGATAGCATTTTGGGGGGGGGAGTATGAGTTAATTCTTAAGAACTGGAAGAGTTCAGTGAATGTAAATGCATGTGAACAAAGTACAGAAATTCTGGAAACTCTGAGGGTATACATTTTTAAAATTGTTGAAGTTAATATAGGGAACAGTCTTCAGGGTGATTAAAAATAACATGAAATGCAATCTATATTTAAAATAATAGAATGCCTGACTTTTTATTTATAAAAACAAAACCAAAAAACTTTCAAGTTGAGAAATTGTCTTCTCTGGGACTGGAGGCAATCCCTGTTACTGGTGGCTATTTAAAAGTTGTTTGCATCTGATCCAGTGAGCCAGATTTAAATTGCATGGATTAAAATGGCATACGTATCAAAAAATAATCTGTTTACTGCTATTACAGTAGCATAACTAAGGCTGGGTATACTTTAGAAATTTTTTTCCTAAAATTTTCCCCTATTGGTGTAACTGATTCAAATCTATCATTGGTAGCAACATCATTGAGTATTAGCGTAGGCAGGGTTCCAGGTGGCTGTAAGGATTTTAAACACTGTCATGTAACCCTGCCTAGACACAGTGATGATAGTATAGGTGATCACTGGTGCTTTGTCTATCCTAGCACTGCTGCTGTGAAGCTGCACTGATAGTAGCAAATGTAGGAATTCTAAGGAAAAAAATCCTACTGTAGACAAGGCTGAAGTCTTCTGCATTCATAATTTAAAATGTATGTAAACTACTGTGCTCGGGGTCCCGTGTTCAAGTTTATAAAAACATTAACATGTGGAAACTCTGTTTTCCATGCTGAAGGCAATGAGGTGATCATTGGAAATCCCAGTTAAATAACTTTTCCTTCACATATTCATAAAAAGGGCTTCAAGAGAAGTATGGTTTTAGCTTCCATGCCTTCATTATGTTGGGGAAAAAAGGGTTTTTTAAAAAAAAAAGTACCAAAGCGAAGACTAATCTATTTCTTAAACAATCTGTAAAGCAGCTGAGACTTTTTTTCTTTAATCAGATTCTGGGCTTTCTTGGTAACTGCTTCTATTTAAGCTTTACGTACGTTTCCCGTCACATAACCCTTAATCTTGGGTTAAAGATTTTTTGATCCTCCTTTTTCATATGATTGTGTCCACCCCAACCCCTCTTAATAATTGAGCGCTAAAATAATTTAGAATAAAGTGGAAACATCTTTACTATGAGCAGGTGCTTGTGGATGCTGCTTGAATTAACCTACAGGTTTGCTTTGAAACTGTATTTTGTACATCTGTGATAAACTGCATCTATAGCCTGGATGCTCTGAATAAATGATTCACAATATTACTCTTAATTTTAATTGTAAATCTCTCATGCACTACCCAGCACGTACATAGACCTTGGTTCAGAAGAACCTCCCTATTCAGGAAAGCACTTAAGTATGTGTTTAAGTCTAAATTAAATCAGTGGGACTTAAATATGTGCTTAGGTGCTTCCCTGAATTGAGGCCCGTGTGATTTAAGAGAGAGAACTAGAAGTGCATTGGTTTTTAATGTAACAGTACTGTGTATAGAAGGAGGGAATTATGTATGTTGCTACTTTAATCAAGCGCATGCGGTTAAATATAATTGAAAACTATTTGGCATATAAAACTACAGACTTAATTTTTTTTCCCATTCAGTATTTTTATAGACCCAGTTTGTTTTTAATGTATATGTTTTCTCTCTTATGTTAGTTTTGAATTCAGGTACAAAGTTTATACTTTTCTTACAACTGAATCCACTTGTTTGAGACTCTTCCTCTTTGTTTCAGATAATATCCCAGAAGAGCTGAAGGACCCATTTTACATAGACCAGTATGAGCAAGAACATATTAAACCACCTGTCATCAAGCTGTTGCTGTCCAGTGAGCTATATTGTCGTGTCTGTAGCCTCATTCTAAAAGGGGATCAGGTGGCTGCTCTGCAGGGACACCAGTCAGTGATTCAGGCTCTATCTCGGAAAGGGATTTACGTCATGGAGAGTGATGATACCCCTGTGTCTGAATCTGATCTCGCCTGTGCACCAATCAAAATGGTTAGCTTAAAGTTCAGAGATGGATTTAATCATTAAATCTCACCCTTGACTTTGGGGATAGACAATGGAGTAAAGCGCATTTCACCTCTAGGTGGCTGGTCTCAGCAGTTTTTCATGCAAATATATTGTAAATACAGTTAATATGTAAAGGTGTTTATTTCTTGATGTATGTTTGACTGCAAATACTTTTTGGTTTGCTCCTTAGAGTTCTCATATGGCAATGATTGATGCTCTAATGATGGCATACACTGTAGAAATGATCAGCATTGAAAAGGTGGTTGCTAGTGTCAAACGTTTTTCTACGTTCAGTGCCTCAAAAGAACTACCCTATGATCTGGAAGATGCAATGGTTTTCTGGATTAATAAGGTAAAGCTGATATTTAGAAAGGTTTGCTTCTAGAAAATTGTAACTTCTAAAACTGTTTGTTAAAAAGGGCTTGATTAGTGCTTTCTCCATGTTTTGTTAGGCTTCCATTGCTGGAAATGCCCTCTTCTGGTATGGAAGAAAACTATTTTTAATTATTTTAGAATGTCTTGGCTCTGCACAGTGACAGTGAGCTAACCACCTGTATTCCTAGAGTTATACGGATAGTAGTTATTGCTTCCTTTTTGTGCACCTGCAGCTTTTTTAGATTTCTTCCTTGTTGGCTTCCTCATCCCCCTCCAAATGCAAATCAATATTTGCCAAGAGGAAAGGGACAAGACTAGTAGGGGAAATGCATTTCCTTTTTTTTTTTTTTTTTTTTTTTAATGGCACAATGGTAGATTTTGTTACCTTTTCAATATAAATTTAAAATTCACAGGATGTTTACTAATCAAATTAGAAAATAGTGCAGTTGGTCTGTTTCCGCCTAAGCTACTCAACAACTCTTTCAGGCACACTGTGGAAAAATATATTTTTTTTAAACATTTGTGTTTTAAAATTGTAAATGGAAGTTGAACCAATATTTATTATCAGGTTAGAATCTGCCAAATAGGAGTTGGAAATAAAATTGATTGTAGATACTAACATACCAGATGATTTTTAGTAGTGGAAACTGTTGCTATTAAAAATACTGCTAATGATGCAGTTTTTAAAAGTGTTCGGAGAGGGGGGTTTGGAAGAGATGGCCTATGTTTGGTTAATTTTTAAATCTGGAAGTAGTATATGCAACTTAAAAATAAAAATCGCTTTTCTAAAGGGAATCAGGTAACTTTGTGAAGTTATATTTGTTTGGTAGATGAGGAAAGCGTATGGTTTCATGTTCACTAGCCAGTTAGATTTGATTTTGAATAATTCTACTTCAACCACTTTTGAAACTTTTCACAGGCTATCAGTTTAGAGTTTATGCGTGAAACCCTTGAGTAGTAGTTTCCTTTACATTCCACACTTCTTCCTCCCACAGATTTTAGTGCAGTACTATAAATCTTGTATTGGATAAAAAGTTAATAGTAAATCTGGCTCTCAGTGTATTTTTTTTTAATAAAAACAAATTTTCAAGAAATCAGGAAGCTGGTCTACATAACTGTTAAAGCAAAATTACTTCTCAGATGTTTTTATTTGCGCAAAACTTTTATTGAAAAGTAACTTCTCGGGTTATTAATCTGCAACTTGTTCTAATAACCTTTGCATTCTGTCAGAATTGTGCTCTATTGCCAATGGGTAAGAAGTTCAGCTATATAGAGGAGTGGGAAGAGACTATTATTTAAGAGATTTGGGAACAATTCATTGCACTTACTGACCCCTGCTTTTGTTCTTGAACAACTTGTCTGTCTGTGGCTGCACTGAAACTATTTACAGAGAGTCAGTTTCTACAGTGCCAATTTTATAGTACAGGCAACCCCAACACAACTAGAGGAGAATAGTCTCCTTTGTTGTGTAATAGTGGTATACACAATGAAAGATGAAAGTTAATTGAATTATTATAGTTTATATTGTAGAAACATACCTGCCTCTCTCAGGAGAACTCAGAATGTAAATTTACACTTACATTTTCATTTCTAAGGATTTATTTTAAATACATTTGAACATTTTTTGGAAGAAATTACTATGTTATGGCTATATTACTAATTAAGCAATTGTATTTGCAAAGCGGTACCTTATGTCGCTGCAAAACTTACCTATATCAGTGGAATGTCAGTTGAATTCAGAAGCAGAGTTTAAAAAAACCCAAAATCATGGGTAGTATGAGTCATATTTCTACAATGGTGGGAAATAAAGATTGATCATTATGTTAAGTGATGACTTCTGGAAATTGGTATGCAATTGCTTTTTTATTCTCTTTTCCCAACTATTTTAGGTGAACCTTAAAATGAGAGAGATAACAGAGAAAGAGGTCAAATTAAAACAGCAATTACTGGAAAGCCCAGGTCACCAAAAGGTAAAATATATTTAATTTTCTTAGTAGCTGAATTATGAATCTTGTCAGTTAAAACTGAAATCATGATGTGGAATCGGATATAAATGAGTTTCAGTACTTTTTTTTATAAAATTCATATGAGGCATCTTCCCCAGTGAAATTCATTTGAGATTTTGTGTATACAGTTTGTTTTCTATTTATCTGCAATGCCCTTACTTCTCTTTAATCCTGTTAGTGCCTTTTGACTTATCTTTTTAAGTTCTGGTTAGAATTGAAATAGCTTGTTCAAACTTTGAATGCTGTGATTTTGATAAATACAGTTCAATTTCAATACCACAAAACATACAGTGTATGTTTTTGAAGTCCTTTCAGGCACAGATTCTTTGTGCATAAAATGACTATAGCAAGGAAATTCAGGAGGTTAACCTATCTCTAATAAGTATGTTCTAAGCAGTCAAATGGTATATTTGTGTATGTGTGCAATTTTTACCCTGTTCCCCCTTAACTTATGTCACAATGCACTAATGTTGCAAAGATATAGTACACTTTCATTACTGGAGAACGTAAAATGGATTTTCCTCAAATATAAATAAATATAATACTGATAATCTCAATTTATGTCTTAATGAATCCTAAAAATAGCTTTCCCATACTTATCCCTCAAATTGGCACTGTTGAGTAAAGTGATACAATTGTAATATGCATAAATGAGGCAAAGATGTTTTACTTCCCATATTGAGGAAGAGTTACTATTTTTTCAGATCCTTTGACACAATAACATGCTTCAATTTTAAAGGTTTATGTAGTTTTTTTAACTTACAAGTGGTCTTGAGGATCCTGTTACAATTTGGCTATCAGTTGAACATCTTGGATTTCACTGTAATACTTTAAAACTGATCTTTTGGACTAAAATCCCTCTAAAATATGAAAGTGTTCATTGCTTAAGTGCATTTAAGTATTGCTGTGTATAACTTGCTCTGCTGATGTTCCTCTCCTATTCCTACATTCCTTTCCTTGCTTCCTGAGCAGTCTCCTTCCAAATGGTATTGGAAATTAGTACCTGTAAGTGAACTACTTTTTACACCAGTTGTCTTCCACAAAACCATTGCTTTTAAACTTTTTCAGAGTGCTTGCTTCCATTAAAATGCTGGTTAGACAAAAAAGTTAAAAACCTTTCTAGTTAAGGTTTTTGGAAATAAAGTTTAGTTTCCATAACATGATTTTACATACTGTACATACAGCATAATCATCACTATACAGCATTTCAGGACTCCAGAATTGTGTTAAAAATACAAGTGAGGGATAGGGTGAAATAAAATTACAGTAAGAGAAAATTAGAAGTTTTCGGAATTGTGCTTTGTGCTCAAGGTAGACAATTATTTATTACAGCACTAAGGTGATATAAAAACTGGTCAGTTTAAATTTAATAGGTACTTGAATTTTTTAGTAACTAATTAGATGCATTGCTTGCACTCCCTCATATAATGCTTTGTAGTTAAACTTTGCTAAAAAAAATTCAAACTATTTATTAACTTTCTATTTATTTAACAATAACACCCTTAGAATCCTAACTCAGTTAACAGAAGGCTTGAGCCTTCCCTTGCTGGTGTTTACTCCGTTGGTAACCCAGCAAATGTAGGACACCATTGTCCAGTGAGGTGGGTTAGAAGACATGATGGTAAAACATTTGAACACTAAGTTACTGCAGCTGGTGGAAGTGCATCCTTGGTGACTTAATGAAAGTAGAGGCAACATACTAGGGAGAAACATAATTAACATATTTTTAGGCCTGATCCAGGGAGACTTTCCTTCCACCTGTTGGCAGAAGTATCTACATGAAAAGAGATTTTTAATGGAATTGAACTTACGTTGTACAAATCTACTTGCTTTTGGCTGGGGTAGCAAGTTATATGAATAGGCCCTTACCAAATTCACGGCCATGAAAAACGCATCATATACTGTGAAATCTGGTCTCCTTCCCCCCCCCCCCCCACCCATGAAATCTGTGTTTTGTGTGCTCTTACCCTATACTATACAGATTTCACAGGGGAGACCAGCGTTTCTCAGACTGGGGGTCCTGACCCAAAGGGGAGTTGAAGGGGGTCACAAGGTTTTTTAGGGGGGTCATAGTATTGCCACCCTGACTTCTGCATTGACTTCAGAGCTGGGTGGCCAAAGAGCAGTGGCTGTTGGCTGGGCCCCCAGCTCTGCAGGCAGTGCCCCGCCAGCTGCACCACAGAAGTAAGGGTGGCAATAACAGACCATGTCATCCTTACTTCTGCGCTGCTGCTGATTGGGTGCCCAGCTCTGCAGGCAGCAGCGCAGAAGGGTGGCAGTATTATATCATGCTATCCTCACTTCTGCACTGCTGCCTTCAGAGTTGGGCTCCCGGCCAGCAGCGGCTGCTCTCCAGCTCGGAAGGCAGCGCCACCGCCAGCAGCAGCACAGAAGTAAGGGTAGCAGTACCGCAACCTCCCCGCAATAACCTTGCGACCTTCTCTTCCCCCTTCCCCCCCCCCATTCCTTTTTGGGTCAGGACCCCTACAATTACAACTCCGTGAAATTTCAGATTTAAATAGCTGAAATCATGAAATTTATGCTTTTTTAAATCCCGTGACCACGAAATTGACCAAAATGGACCTTGAATTTGGTAGGGCTCTGTATGTTAACATTCTGTGTTCTCCTGTTCCTCAGTTCCTCCTTGGCTGTGATATCCCTTCCCTGTCTCTTACAGTATTTGCTTTGTTCATCATTTTCATCATCTAGGGAGTATGGGAACCATCATCTTGGTTGTAAGCTGGAAAGAGCGCCAAATTTGGGAGGGACAGGCACAGTAAATGCAGTTGCTCATCCCTCAGTCATTCCTGTGTTTCTGCAAAGAACTGCTGGTTTGGTCAGTCCCACACACACCATTCCCATATTTTATTTGTTTGAGCCAAATATGAGGTCCAAATTAAATTATTTAAATATCTAAAATAAAGAACTGTCATAGGGTGGTCAAATCTGTACTTTTACCCTCACACCCATGACTTGTCTGTCTGTACCACAAGTGACACTGTAGCCAGGTGTTTACCTAGTGCTTCATACCCAGACTAAAACAATGGTACTTCACACTAATGGCTCTTTGTTTAGAAGTGGCCTGAAAAGTAAAATAATTTGAAAGATCCTAAAACAGGAAAAAGTATGAAACTTTTAAAACCTAGTGCTGATCATATCTATAGATGATCCTTAGCTTTCCCTGAACCTAAGTAATGTGTCCAGAAGACTTTCTGAGCTATATTCTCTGGTCTGAACCAGAAGGGTTTGATGCAGGTCCAAAGGGATATACAAAGGTGGCTGTAAGTTGTCTTTTCCCCTTCCCAAGCCTCGGTCTGCCAGGCTAGTTGCTGACAAATTAGAATGGCCTTTAGGATCAGCTGGATTCAGGGATAGGTGGCATAAGAGGGGCAGTGGCAACCCTAAATTCGCATACACTGTGGGAATTCTCCAATGGCTGGATATGCTGCTTTTAGTGTTGCTTTATGCTACCAGACTTCATTAAACAGGTGGATTTCACAGGAGAGTTAGGGGCCCCTATTTTTCCTGCCATAATGATGTTGCAGTCACCAAAAAATAGATTGAAAAACCCATTTCAATTAATTATTTTATAAATATTTTCATTTTAGGATATAATATTTTATGCTTAATATCAGTCCAAACACATGTTTGAATTTGACTGTGCTTTTCTGAGATTCATGCTCTGTGCTGCATCAAGAGAGCAGTCAAAATATCTATTTGTATTTCATTAATACCTAAAGGCACCAACTGAGATTGGGGCCCTATTGTGCAAGGCATTGTACAAACACATAACAAGGAACAATCCCTGCCCAAAGAACTTGCAGTTTAAATAGTCAAGACATGCAAAAGGTGTGAGAGGAAACAGGCACAGAGAATGGAAGTGACTTGCCCAAAGTTTCAAAGCAAGTCAGTGGCAAAGTGAGGAATAGAATCTCCTTGACTACCAGTCCAGTGCCCTGTAGATCACCCTGGACTGTGTGCCATCCATTATGTCACTTTCAATGCTTTAATTTTATAGCAGGGATACTCCACTTTATACTGAAATTAAACAGTCATTTCAGCACGGAAGACACAGGTTTAAGAGAATAATGGATTGAAAATAACTATTTAGAATGGAGTGGATCGTTCAGACTCTATTTTTTATTGTGAATGGAATGTCTTTCACGCCAGTAAAGGAAATGAGGAAACCTGTAGTTTGGAATGCTAAGGATTGCTAATGACTGTCTCAAATGTAATGAAATATATATATATATTGGCACTATATTTAAAATGGATATAAAACTTCTCCATTTTAGTAGTCTTAGGTTTAAAGAGAAATCTTTGAAGTTCACCATTAAACTGCTTAACTCTACTGAATAATGTGTAAATAATACACTTTTTAAACTAACCAGATCACCTTAGTATAGGTACTCATTTTATTTGATTTTGCAACCACATTTCCAGTGCATAATAGATTTGATTGTTTCATGACTCTGATTCTTCATCATCATCATCATCATCATCTTACTATTTCTTTTTGTGTAAGCCTGATCTGATGCATGCCCTATCGCACTGCATGCTGGAACCAGTGGAGTATGCGCGTGTGGTACAGTATGATTAACATTATATTACATATGTATGGAGAGCTCCAGGCTGGGGAAAAAACAAATCTGCACATGGTAAAGAAAACAAATGTTCTACCAAAAAAATTAAGATAGCTTTGCCTACAGTGTAGCAAATATTGTTTACCTCTCTCTTCATACAATATAGATATTATTTAACAGACTTAAAAAGCTATATATCCTTTGCAATGGAAGCTTAAAGCTAAACTTTATGTATTAAATAACGTAACTTGAAATATGCTGTCACCTAGTTAATTTCTTACTTTTTAATTTATTATTGAGTGACCTTTGTTCCATTGAACAGAATTTTTCTCAGCCGGTGCCATCCTCAAATATATATATATTTTTGTAGAACGACACACCTTTCCTGAGCTGTCTTGCAGAATGTATAGTATCATTCAGAAAAAAATGTTTTTTAAAAATAAATACATTTTATGTATATATTTAGAGTAGAATATAGTGGCATAGTAGACCAGATTATAGTAGTCAAAATAGTTTCTCAAATGTAGATTTTTTTATGTATAAATGAATATTTTCATTCTAAAAAGGATTTCTGCTAGGATTCATAGTGTAATAATTTGTGATGTCATTCCATTAATTAGCTAGAACTTAAACAGCACACTCTTAAACTGCTGAGGTACTTTACTAACCAGCATGTGACTTCTTAATAATATTAACATTAAATAATTTTTAGATTGGAAAATTACCTAGCAGGAGTTCCAAATGATTTTACTTTCTGTAGTTAGATGACTTTGAGTAGTCAGCTCCTACTTCCCAGAATCTTTAGGGTGGGGTTTTCAGAAGTGCTCAGTATTGACTTGAGCTGCTCATGCTGAAATCTTTGGGAGTTTTGCCACTAACTTCTGTGGCCTCTTGTTTTGCTGTCATTTCTGATCACTTTTGAAAATCCAACCCCAAATTTCTTTTTCTGCTGTACAAAACTCTGTTGATGAAATTTTCTATGGTATTCAGTGTCCATTCAAGAGATGTTTGATCCAGATAACTCCTTGCCTGTGAGGTCTGGGTTGATATTAGTAGGGGACAAATGAGAATCTGACACCCTTGCCATGATTAAGTTTTGCATTGGCTTTTCAAGTTTTAAGTGGGTTTGGCCTAGTAGTCTTTGTCTTTTGTATTTGAGCTGTTGCACTCACACCTCTAAGTGGGTGGAGCTTGACTTAATCTGCTTTTAGTTTAGGTTAGATTTAGTGTTGGGGAGTGCTTCCAAATGTTATGGAAAAATGTTAAAAAGTAAGTATAATAGTATTCAAACTTGACTTCCATTGAGGGAAGAGGCTAACTTTCTAAATGATTCACAGTAGATATAACCAATTAAAACTAAAGATGCACCATAGGGTATTTCAGTAATTATTCAATAAAAAATTGCACCTCTTATTAGCATAATATGACTGTGTCTTTTATTTAGGTGCGTTATCGACGAGACCATCTTTCAAGCAGGCAATTACCTTATTTTCCATTACTTGAAGACCTGATGAAGGATGGCAGTGATGGTGCTGCTCTTCTAGCTGTGATACACTATTATTGCCCAGAACAAATGAAGTTAGATGGTATGTGAAGAAACTTTTTTTAAAATTACTTTTAATTGAAAAAATTCAACTACAAACATGGTCAGATATAAAAATATGCAATTGATATATACAGTTAGTCAGTCATTTTTTGTGCTGCATTGTAGTATTTGTTAAACAAACTATAGCATAACCCAATAATTAATCTCTTGTCCAAAATTAACTTCAAGTCAGGCAAATACAAATTTTTCATAAGATCAATATTTGGTGTTTCTAAAACAACAGCCTTTTGATTCATTACTTTGCATCCAAAGGCATTCTGAAGAATATAACTACTGTAGTTCCATATCTAATAAATTCTGATGTACATCTTTATTTTGTTTTACAAATCTAGGAATATCTAAGAATGTTTTTGTTAAAAGGAGTTATTTTAGTAATATGCCTTCAAACTTAGTCTCAGGAGAAAGAATATGTATACAACTGTCCATTTATCTTTAATATTTTTGCCATTCATACATAATTTGGTAACATATAATTTGTATATGTGGAGAAAATTTAATCAAATTTAAAAATATAAACTTTTTTTGAAATCTTTCGGAATATACAAATAATAAACTTGGATATCTACACTGAGATTTATTTTCCAGGTATTGTTTTCCTGTATGATTCATTTTCTTTATTGAACTATACATATTTCTAAGTTTACTCCTTTGTTAAATTTTCTGCTCTCCTACCGTGCAGAGTTATTTACATATGTGCAGAATGGCTTAAAATGCCAGCTGTTCAATTGATTCTTATATTTTAATAAGCCAAGTCCTGGAGTTATCTCAATTTCATTCCTTTTTGATCAGTTTGTTCAAAGTAAAGAGTAATATCTTAATAGATAATGGCATATAAATACCAAATATTTAAAAGCCAGACAGCAGAATGTATTCCATTTCTTTAAACTCTAAATAAGTTCTGGAAAGAAAAAGGTAAAGATGAGGTGATGGTAGCTCTTTTTTGTTTAATAATTGTCAAAGTATACACAGTTACTTAGCTAACAATTTGTAAAGTCTGACAGTGGATTGTGATGTACTAATCTGACACTCAAATACATAGTTTTTAAATGTTCTACTGCTTTAATACAATATCAGGGATTTTGTAGCTTTATAATGGAAACAGTGTTTTTTTTCTTTGCAGTAAAGTTTGCTCCTTCAGGACAAACAGCTTTGTATTCAGTTGGCATGGTTTTGTGTGTTCTGCTTACGTTATTTTACCATGCCTATCACTGCGGTTTACAAGCCCTTGTTTGAATGGGTGTTCCAAATTGAATACAAAACCATTTGTTATGCCTATGTTTGTTCCTTCCTCCTTTCACGTATATATGACTTCATTATGATGGTTGATTTCAATTTAGGACCAGTTTAGATGCGTCGCCAAAGATTCCTCAACTTTTCATTCTGGAAACTGTTTTCTTCCAGTTAAATCTGTCTCCAAAGATGATTATAGCTACAAGGGTGCTTAAAGTCCATCTGCCTGGTAGATAAATGTCACTACTGGTCCATAGGTTGGTCAAGGGGTTCAAGCAGTTTTCTGTATTGGAGTCTCCTATATCCCTGTTCTGAAGCTGAGGGTTCTTTTTTTTCTTTTTCTGCATGTATTGTTTACAGTAGCTATGAAGTAAACTGTGAAGCCAGTATTCAATTCACCAGGATAGTTTCAATAATACTTAACTTTATCTTTCCACACCAGATATCTGTTTGAAGGAGGTAACCTCAATTGCAGACAGCCTCTATAATATTCAGCTTCTGAGAGAATTTTCAAATGAGTATCTAAACAAATGTTTTTACCTTACATTGGAGGACATGCTGTATGCTCCTTTAGTTCTGAAGGTAAGACTTGTAATGGAAAACACATTTTTAAGCGAAATGTAGGTAAGCCACTAACCTAAACTTTTTTTTATTTATTTTTTTTTAAAGCCTAATATTATGGTTTTCATTGCGGAACTATTCTGGTGGTTTGAGAATGTCAAGCCAGACTTTGTACAGCCCAGGGACATTCAAGAAATAAAAGATGGTGAGATATTTTGACTTTTCGGTAACTATTAAGTCTATTCTATTTGTTTAAGCAAATATAAACTAATGAAATTGCTTGTTTTTTCTGCATTGCTCTCTCCATTGATTGATTTCCACCAAAATATTTTGTTGTTTGAAGTTTCTTGAAAATGTGTACATTTAAAAAAAAATTGCCTTGAGATCCAGCTGTGGATTGAAAGATATGTAATTGTATCATCTGCTGTCATGTTTCACATTCTTTTAAATAGTTCTCTAGCAACTTCCAGTCTTGAATGGAGAAGGATGTTAAAATTTTTCCTCATTGTTAATAATTAAAACTTCATAGAACACCATCAAATCAGAGACAGTGAAGAGAAGTCAACCACTAGATCATTTCCACTTATTATTATGAGTTTACATATAACTTTCTCCAGCTTTGGGAGTTTTTTGCTTGCTTTTGTTATTGAAGTGCTAATGGCTCACTTCCCTCCTTTTTGAAACTTTGGAGGGAGTTAAACTGTAGTATAATACAGTTTTGCCAAATTGCAGTTGAGGATTTATTTCTGTCCTCTTGAGATTTTTTTGAAAGGGCAAAGGTAAATTACTTTCTTTCATCATATCACGGATCCTCTGTAACTGAAGACCTAGCCTCACTTCTTTACCAGACTAATCTGAACTTCTGAATTCATCTGTTAGGTCTCTCTCATGTAATCTTAACTTCAGTGGAGTAAGTTGTGACTACTTACACTATCTGCTTATGCCTGCAGAAATGAGGCGAGAGTGCTTGCTTTAGGTCATTTCTTCTGCAGCATTGGAATTTTTTCCATTAAACAGCTGTTAAAATCTTGCTTGAATGTTCAGATGATGCAGCCCTTTTAAAAACAAGTGTGGTAATTCAAAATACTTAAAATTATTAAAAGAACAGGAGTACTTGTGGCACCGTAGAGACTAACAAATTTATTAGAGCATAAGCTTTCGTGGGCTACAGCCCACTTCATCGGATGCATAGAATGGAACATCTAGTAAGAGGATAGATCTATAGATATACACACACATACAGATAAGTTGGAAGTTGCCATACAAACTGTGAGAGGTTAATTAGGTAAGATGAGCTATTATCAGTAGGAGAAAAAAACTTTTGTAGTGATGATCAAGATGGCCCATTTAGACAGTTAACAAGAAGGTGTGAGGATACTTAATTTAGGGAAATAGATTCAATATAGGTAATGACCCAGCCACTCCCAGTCTCAGTTCAAACCCAAGTTAATGGTATCTAGTTTGCATATTAATTCAAGCTCAGCAGTTTCTCACTGAAGTCTGTTTTTGAAGCTTTTCTGTTGCAAAATTGCCACCCTTAAATCTTTTACTGAGTGGCCAGAGAGGATGAAGTGCTCTACCAGTTTTTGAATGTTATGATTCCTGATGTCAGATTTGTGTCCATTTATTCTTTTGCTTAGAGACTGTCTGGTTTGGCCAATGTTCATTGCAGAGGGGCATAGCTGGCACATGATGGCATATATCACATTGGTAGATGTGCAGGTGAACGAGCCCCTGATGGCGTGGCTAATGTGATTAGGTTCTATGATGGTGTCACTTGAATAAATATGTGGACAGAGTTGGCATCGGGCTTTGTTGCAAGGATAGGTTCCTGGGTTAGTGTTTTTGTTGTGTGGTTGCTGGAGAGTATTTGCTTCAGGTTGAGGAGCTGTCTGTAAGCGAGGACTGGTCTGTCTCCCAGGATCTGTGAGAGTGAGGGATCGTTTTTCAGGATAGGTTGTAAATCTGTGATGATGCGCTGGAGAGGTTTTAGTTGGGGGCTGAAGGTGACAGCTAGTGGTGTTCTGTTATTTTCTTTGTTCGGCCTGTCCTGTAATAGGTGACTTCTGGGTACTCTTCTGGCTCTGTCAATCTGTTTTTTCACTTCAGCAGGTGGGTATTGTAGTTTTAAGAATGCTTGATAGAGATCTTGTAGGTGTTTGTCTCTGTCTGAGGGGTTGGAGCAAATGCGGTTGTATCTTAGAGCTTGGCTGTAGAAAGTGGATCGTGTGGTGTGTCCTGGATGGAAGCTGGAGGCAAGTACATAAGTATAGAGGTCAGTAGGTTTCCGGTATAGGGTGGTGGTTATGTGATCATCTCTTATGAGCACAGTAGTGTCCAGTATTCGCAATGTTCATGTGCACTCTTGAATAAGTGCTACTCTTCATCTTGGAAATGGCTGCATTTCAGTAAGAAATGGAATTATTACTGTGTACAAGGAGTGCCAAACACATGACCCCATGAGCAAGATCCAGCCCACAAGACATATTGGGATTGTGCAGAATCTCAGCTTTCATTTTAAAACAAAAATAAGTTCTTAGTACTTATGGCTGCAGAGTGTCTTCCAGATGTGAACAGAATGTAACCAATGTAGTCATGGTGAACTGAATCTGAAGGCAACCTGAAACAGTGTCTCAGAATTGAACTCCCCATCCTCTAGTAATCTGATTGAAGTGTCAGCTATAAAGCCCACTGGTGACCTTTAATTGCCAACATAACCATGTCATTGTTGGTAACTTCAGCAGAAGGAATGGGGAAGGCGATAGTGGGATTGCAGTTTATGGGGGTTGGGAACTGGGTGTTGCTGCAGGGAAGGAAATGAAGAGAACACAGGAGACTCAAAGACAGGGCAGGGGGAAAGAGAAACAAAAGAAAATAGGGAAACAAAGGTAGGAATAATAGTGGCCCTTAAAAAAAAAAAAAAAAAAAAAGCATAGTTTCTGAATGAGTCAATGCGGCAATAGGGCACTGAACAAATAACTTAAGTTCTTTTACTACATAAAAGCCATATTCTCCCTTTGAGATAGAGAGCATTCTGCTGTGCATTGCATGAAGTATATAGCCCTGAATTTATTTTCCAGCCCATGGATTGTAATTAAAACATGGAATTCGACACTCTCTTCCGAATGAGTTTGACACCCTGGTATACGTATGTGAGTTTTAAAGCATTTTGGGATGAAATATACTATGTAAATGGAAGGTATTTTAATTTAAAATGCTCAGTCATCTTCCTATCAGTGACAGACTTAGATACAGTGCTGATCTGAGTCCCATCTTTATTGAATGTCACTACAATTCTTTTTTGTAATACAGCTTTTTAGCACGAAACCTTGTTCTCAGAAGTGTTATTTTAAAATACATTTAGAAAGTTTGTCATTAGTAACTTCCACATATAGTAATTAAGGTAGAGCGCAGGAAGTAGTGGAGCTCTATATTGGTTTTTTATTTTGTTGAACCGTTACCTAAAGTGCTTTAGAATCACGTCACATTATAAAATGCTGCTTCTGAATCTCATAACTTGTTACTCATGTGGGCTTGTCTTCACTGAAGTATTAACTTCAGGTATGATCAAGTGTTTCTCACAACCCAACTCATGTCCACATAAAAATCTATAGCTTGAATTAAGTGGTGCTTTAAATTTGAACTAGCTGGCGCATCAGGTGGCATTGGTTGAAGATCTAGTGCTGCCGATGGTCAAGCTAGTAATGCAGTGGGGATGCAACTTCAGGCTATTGTTTGAGTTAGCACAGTTCATCAACTGCTATTCAGATTACTCTGTAGTTTGAATGTTTCACAGAGTGGCAGGGCTCACTTGAGCTAACTTGCAGTGAAAATGAGATGAAAAATGTGTAAGGAAATGAGAATTATGGTGAAGTTTTTTTTATTTATATGCTTAAAACTTAATAGAATCATCCATAATCCTTTTGCTGAAACTATTGAAATTGATACCAATTTTCTTATTCTCAAACTTTGTTGCATTAGTCTAAATTTTAGATTTTGTAATCTTCTTTGAGACTCAGAGCATAAAGGAAAATGAAGTAGGTAACTGTATAGTACTATTGCCTCTGAAGACCTGGATTCAACTTCATGTATAGTAAATTAGGTAATTCATCCACAGACAGATATTTTTAATTAAAAATCCACTGTTGCAGTTTGCTCTAATTAATCTGACTTTCATGATTGCTCATCACAGTGTAAGTTTCCTATCTGTTATATATTTGATTATTCTGTATTTTAACTATTCAGCATCATAAATGTTGCAAAACTAAAGTGAAATTTGAAGTATCCTGATGTTCTAATTCTGACCTTCTGCAGTGAGGTTATATGATTTTTTGTACTGCTTTCTAGTATTGTTGTTGTAATTTGAAATAGTGCTGACACTTATATAAATATGTGCAGCTAAAACAGTGTTGCAGCAGAAGAGCTGTCGTCCACCTGTTCCTATTTCCAATGCAACTAAACGAAGTTTCATGGCTAGTCCAGCTAGTACAAGTCCAGCAGACCTGCAGCCTTCAATTCAGCTACCCCCAGAAGCTTGCAACAGGTATTACCTGCACCCTGAAGAATCTGACTATCTGTAAGTCTCTTTCTGTCTCTAGATTCATCGTCTTCCTTCTATTTCCAGTTGGGTAATCTAGGAATTTCTATTACTGCTAAATTATCTGGTTTTGTTATATATGTGAGTTTAAGGTCTTTGCACTCAGTCTCTAAAACGTGTACAAGTCTCAAGTTTAAGGAAATATTTGACAGTGGTATATGTGATCTTCATAGCATGAGCGAAAAACTCTAATCGTGATAGCAATATCACTGTATTAAAAGCTGGACTAATTCTTTGTTAGGCAAAATTTTAAAAAGGAAAGCTATTCTGGAATGGCAGTGTTACTGGTGATTTCTTATGAATGACCATACAGAAAACAAAACAAAAACCCAAACTGAAATCAGTCTACTGTATGGACAGAAGAAGAAAAAGAGAACAGTAAGCAAGAGAAATGTTTGAGGGGAAAAACAGACTAGTTTGGATCTCCATTCTAATGTTGCTTTCCATGCTGCTGATAACTGGAAGTCTTTTAATGGTTACTGGCAATTCTGGAGTAGAGAATGGTACCCTCAAAAATGGTAGCGTACCTAGCTATTCTTCGAGTGACGGTACGGCTTCATGATTCCTATTCTTTGTAGAGGATGGGGATACACCTGGTGGGCTGCTCTTATGAGAGGTAGTAGCATTATTTAGTACGGAGGAAAGTGGACTGAGAGAAGGGACTTATCTATGCTAAAGCCTAGAAAACAATTAGCTAGACCAAGTCAAGGACTACCATCTCTTCAGATGATGTTGATCAGGACACAAATAGAGGTGTGTAAAAATTGCCTTACTGGAACAGACCATTGATTCATTTAGCACATTATTATGCCTCAATGACCATACAAGCTGCCAGGAAAAAAAAGGTGAAGAACCCTGAGGTGGACAGTTTGCAGTAACCAGCCCACTGGGGACATTCCTGCCTAATCTCCTCAGAAATTGGCTTGTGCCCTAAAGCATGGGTGTTTATATGCCTTCAAACCTTTTTTTTTTTTAAAAAAATAATCCTATCTAATGTAGCCATGGATGTTCTGATTATTCATATAAATGTCCAATTTCATGCATTCGGTTAAGGTTTTGGCCTCAATGATACCTTGTGGCAATGAATCCCACAGTTTAATTGTGTAAATTTTTCCTTTTCAATTTTAGAGTTGCAGCCTTTCAAATTCATCAACATTTACCTTTTCATATATTATGAAAGGAGGTAAATAGGACCAACCAGTTTACCTTCTCTTTATTTATACATTATGACCCCCCTTTTTTTGTTTCCCCTAAACTAAATGGTCCCAGTCTTTTCAGTCTCTCTTCGTATGGACACTTTCTTTTCTTGCTTCTAATACATTTTATTACTGTCTCTGAACCTTGTTTATTACTACTATATCTCTTGTCAGGGAATGTGAAAGGTGGGGACATACCAATGGCATATTATTTTCAGTATTAGTTTCCATTATAATCCTTACACAGGATTATAACATTTTAACTTTTTTCACAACTGCTGGATGTAAAGCAAAGGGATTGGTTGAACTATCCACAGTGACAAGCAGGTTTTTCCCCTGAGTTGTTAGTTAACTTAGAACCCACTAAATTGTATGAAAAGTTCAAGTTGTTATTATTTTAGAGAGAACTATCGATTAAGAAGTTGAGGCAGCAGAGCTGTGGATGGTAGCACTTTAGGAGCCAGTCTGTTAGTTCATTTTGTCTTTTGATGTAACAACCACAAAAATCTGCTACAGCATGGCATTTTGGTTTTGTCTTGTAACCCTGTAGCTTTCGTGACAACATACATATTTTCACATATTCATGACAATATATTTAACTTTGGCACCGATCATATTGCAGATGGTTGCTTCAGTTTAACAGCCTATTCTGGATATGTAAAATCTCTCTAACTGATTTGGGTTAAAACTCTCTGGATTTCTTTTCAAGTATTCTATTCTCTTTCGGATTTAATCGTAAGATTAAACTAAAATCTTAACTCTAGGTTACTTTTGAAGAGGTGTAGGAATATAAAATTATTCAATCTTCCCTCGGTCCTCTTTCCATTAGTTATATATGTATTTGTCTCCAGTATATTGTTAAATGAGTTACATAGTAAGATCACTGCATGTGAATAAGTAAAACATGTCAATTTGATTTTCAGTAGTAGACTGAAATGTATAATACTGTAACTGAAATATCGATTTTAATTTTTCATATGCAGCGTAGAATAACTTTCACCAGTTCTTTTATTCAGTGATACGTTTTTTCTTGGCAAGAATGGTAGGGTATCGGCTATCAGGTAACTTTCCTAGTATGTCGCTTTCCTTCTACCTTTCTAGAAAAGGTTTTCTCATGGAAGTGATTAAGTTGTTTTTGGTTTTTTCCTTAGTGGCAAAGGAAGCCCTGCCTTTAGCCCATCCCATCCATTACTGCCTTTGAGACAGAAGCAACAGAAATCATTGCAAGGGGAGGATAGCTCTGGTAAGCCTTCTATCTCAAATTTGTATGACAGTGTCCGGTGAGTTTTCTACACTGGATCACACCTATCCCTTAACATGTGACACTGTCAGAAATTTTTTTTTTCTGGATTTAGAGACTCTAACTTAAACCTTTTTATGAACATACATATTTTTAAAGAGTTGATGTAATCCTTTGTATACTGCAGTATTTGCCTTAAAGATGGTTAAATAGAGGCCATATTGGTTATTGTATTTTTAAAAGGCTTAATGTTAATCTGTAATACAGTATTCAGAGAATCCATCTGAATTTTCAGAGGCTTTTAAAAACATAGGCATACTGAGAACATAATGAATTGTAAATGCAGACCTCTTTTTGGCAGGAACTAGACTGCGTGTTCATCTAGTGAATATAAAGGTGACAAGGAGTCAGGATTCCTCCTGTTCCCAGTGCTCTCACAGACTTGCTGTGTGAGTCTGGCAACTCACTTTATCATTCTTCAATATTGTGTATGTTAAGCAAAACTGACTTTTGAGGATGGATTTTGGGATTAATCAATCTGGAAGATGTTGACCAAGAAGTAGCCAGGGTTGGAAGGGACCTCAGGAGGTCATCTAGTCCAACCCCCTGCTCAAAGCAGGACCAATCCCCAATTTTTGCCCCCAATCCCTAAATGGCCCCCTCAAGGATTGAACTCACAACCCTTGGTTTAGCAGGCCAATGCTCAAACCACTGAGCTATCCCTCCCCCCTTAATTCGGGGGAAAGGTGGGGAGATGAGTTGCATTTGTTGCTATATGTGGTTCATAAGTGAACAATCTAAAATTGAATTAAACAACAGTCAATCAATATGCAGTCACATATGTATCTATTGTGGTTAAAGATTGCTTCAGAATTTAATATTGACCATATAAATTTCTTGATATGAAAAGGATTTTTAAGATGTCTTCAAGAAAAATATGGTAAGAGTGCAAAGTATTATCAATATAATTTGTTTCAAAAGTGAGTGTGCTTCTTAATTAAATGTACAAGAAATGAACACAAACAATTTGAGTTTCTTGGCACAAAAAAAGCAGCAACGTATCAGAGGTGTGGAGACCTTTGACAAAAGGGTTAGGAAATAAGATGGTTGTCAATAAAAGCAAATTTACTCAGTGTTCCAATATGTTTTGCATATCTTTGTATTGAGAATTATTTTTTAAAAATGGCTGTATGAAAGGATCATATTCAAGTTTTATATTTATAATTAAAACAAATGCTAGATGACTTGTTTTATAATCTTTGATATTAAGGATTTCTTTATACCTATATTGTCTACAGTCCTCCTAAAACACATCCATTTGTTGCAGGTTAGCTTTTACTTTTCATATCTGTTTTAAATATTGAATTTGGTTTTATTTCATTTTTTCCTGCTTAAGTATGCTAAGGTTTACCTGTTTTATGCTGCCATCTCTTGGTGATGTAGTTTATTGTGTTTAATGTTTTAAAATGATGATATAAAAACACCATTGCCAAAGCTTTCAGTAAACATTTAAAAAATATTATAGGTCATAGACATCGTTCTAATTCTTTGACACGAGTTGATGGGCAGCCACGAGGTTCTGTTCTTGCATGGCCAGAGAAAAAACCCAGGTAATTGCTCTGTTTGATGTAAGAACTTTCTTTGTTCAGAAGGGGGGGTTAGACTATATGGCAAGTTGACTGCAGTAGTGTGTAGTCTGAATTGTTGGGAGCCAGGCATATGTAGTATATTTAACTTTATTTAAACACACTGGCCTACATGTTCAGAGGTGATTGGTGATTTGGGTGCCTCAATCTTTGGGTGACAATTTGAGATGCCTAAAGGGATGTGATTTTTTTTTTTTTTCAGAAAGTGGCAAACACTGCCCAGCCTCTCAAGGTCAAGGCATCTCAAATTGCCACCTGGTATCACTAGTCACTCTTGATATAGGCCAGATTTTTATATGTTGTAGTCACTGCAAATTTTTTACTTTTGCATCAGTAGATTCTCTTTAATGCCTCTGTCTCTTCTAGGCCTCTGTCTCAGCCAACACCATTTGCTCTTCATCATGCCACAAGTAGCGATGTGGACCCTGGATCTGGTGATAGCATTAGCCTGGCTAGATCTATCAGTAAAGACAGCCTAGCTTCAAATATTGTCAATCTAACTCCGAAACACCAGTCTCATCCTTCATCAATGAAAACGAATGGAAAAAGCTTGCTGAATAATGTTGAAATTGAGGATGAAGATGAAGAACTTATTGCAATAATCAGATCTGATGAACTACCAGACAGGGGTGATCTCAACCTGAAAACTGTATCATCCAGGGCACCTAGCCTAGTTGCAACCGCATGGTCTTCAAAAACACAAAGTGAGGCAGTAGAAAGCAAACCAGATAGTTTTTATTTAGAACCTTTAATGCCTGCAGTCCTAAAACCAGCAAAGGAAAAACAAATGATCAATAAAGAGGATGAGTGTGGCGAGGGGAAACAAAGGGGCTTCATAACAAAAAGGCTAAATGAGGGGCACGTCCCTATGGTCCGTAAAAAAGCAAATAGCAGTCATGGGGATCATGATATTAATAGGACTTTTACTCCAATTTCTAGTTCTGATTTCACCGCAGTTCAAGCTCCCTGTAATGCAGATTCAATGACACTCTTCGAGGCAGGATTAGAAGCTCCTAGTCCGTTAGCTAGTAGCAGTTTAGAGCCTTCGTCTCAGGAGCAATCCACTGGAGGATTCTTCCTTCATACTGCCAAAGTTGATGAAGATGTAACGAGCAAAGTCAATGTCAGCTACGTGAAAAGTACTAATCCACATGTTCCCAGTACCACATGGACTATGGTGAGACAAGATTCTGATTCAGATCTCGATGCAGAGGTGGCTGAACGAGATTTGGTGGAAGTAGATGACCATCCAGTAGTCACTAAATATATAGGTGAAGAAGAATCGGCAAAGTTACAAGAGGATATGAAGGTAAAGGAACACGAAGATAAGGATGATGCCAGTGGACGTTCAAGTCCATGTCTGAGTACAATTTCTCAAGTTAGCAGTGTGTCCATGACTAGTGGGAGTGTCAGAATGACTAACTTTGCAGAACGGAAGCTCCAAAGACTTAATAGCTATGAAACAAAGTCCAGTACAAGTAGTTCCCAAAAGACCACACCAGATGGGTCAGAGAGCTGCCCAGCACCATTAACGACATGGAAACAAAAGCGAGAGCAAAGCCCCACCAGACAAAATAAAGATAATGTCAATCTCTTGGCTTCTGAACTGGTACAGCTCCATATGCAGTTGGAGGAGAAGCGAAGAGCAATAGAAGCTCAAAAGAAAAAAATGGAGGCTCTGTCTGCTAGGCAGCGACTAAAGCTGGGTAAGGCAGCTTTCTTGCATGTTGTTAAAAAAGGGAAAGCTGTTGATGTTCCACAGCCACTTAAACCAGAACACTTTGCAAAAGAATACTCTCGGAATAGTGGTGAAGATTTAGATGATGTGTCTTTGAGTTCAAAGTCTGAGGAATTTCTCGTAAGAGAGGAAGAGAGAGAAGAAATGCTTTATGATTCACAAGAAGTAACAAAAGTGAAAATGCAAGAAAACATAGCTTTTGTTGAGCTACACAAACCAAAAGAATCTGCTGCTATGCATGAAATAGAAAAAAGCAAGATTATTTCTGCTGCTCTTCTAGAAGATAATGGTGCTGAAGTGGTGGATATAAATGAATGTGATCTTTCCATTGAAAAACTAAATGAAACAATCAGTACGCTTCAGCAGGCTATATTAAAGATTTCTCACCAGCAAGAACTTCTTATGAAATCTCCAACGGTACCATCACCAAGTACAAGAAATAATTCACAGGATCAAAAGGTAAAACCATCAATTCATTTTGTTGAACCCCTCTCTCCAACTGGAATGAGCAATCTTCGTAAACCACCTCGACTTGTTCAAGGGCGGAGTCCTCGCTCTGGAAGACCAGTTGAACTGAAAGTTGCTAAAGACAGACATCAAAACTCAACACGTATTAAAACCCCAACACAAAGTGTAGAAACCTTACCACATTTAAGACCATTTCCATCTAATAATACATTCAGGACACCAACAGAAACTGGTTTTGAAAATAGTCCAGATCATGGAAGTGGCTCTCAAGATAAGTTTTTCTTTGATAGCTATAGATGCCATGATGAGAGTAATCAACGGGCATGTGTTCTTTCCACTTCCAAAGACGCAAATATTCTCTCTGAAATGAGCAAAGATATGAATAGCAGCTTAAAAGAAGGATTAAATTCTTCCGATTGCTCAGGAAAAGAAAACGTCCCAGTGGATGAACCACTGAGAAGCAAGGTTAATCTCATAGAAGTAGACCTGTCTGACTTAAAAGCCCCGGATGAAGAAGGAGAAATTGAAAGTCAGGATAGCTCTACAGACATAATTAATGAAGGTGATCAGAAGTCTGGGGTAGGGTTTTTCTTCAAGGTAAGCACAGGACATTTTCATTTTCATGTATATGAAGCATCATTAGACATTTGTTTAATATTAGAATCTAGTGTGTCTGTTTATTCCTCAAACTCCTTTGGCTCAACTCACCACAGTGTGGATGCGCTTTTATGATAAAACTTGAATCTGAAAAAAGCTCTTTGTATAGAAAAGAGTTCTTTAAACTCATGGATGAAATCCTGGCCTAATTGAAGTCAATGGCAAAGCTCCTGTTGATTTCAATGGCACCAGGAATTTACTCCATATTTTTTTTTTACTAATATGGTCAAAGGGATTTATTCTCTATATTCAGAAGATAAATGCAATGGGAAGAATACGTTGCCTGCATTACATATATATTTTATGAAAGTAACTTACTATTGCTCATTTACCATCCTGTTCTCAAAAGTTGGGATAGGGAAAAAAGGATTGGCTGGAATACACATTTCATTTTCACTATGCAGTTATTAGATTGGGTGGGCAAACTTTTTGGCCCGAGGGCTACATCGGGGTTGCAAAACTATAGGGAGGGCCAGGTAGGGAAGGCTGTGTCTCCCCAAACAGCCTGGCCCCCACCCCCTATCCGCTCCCTCCCACTTCCTGCCCCTGACTGTCCCTCTCAGAACCCCTGACCCATCCAAACCCGCCCCCTATCCAACCACCCCTTCTCCCTGTGCCCTGACTGCCCTGACCCCTATCGACATCCCCGCCCCCAACAGACCCCCTGGAATTCCCACACCTATCCAGCCCCCCCGTTCCCCCTTCCCTGACCGCTCCCTGCTCTCTGTCCCCTGACTGCCCCCCTGAGATCCCCCGCCCCCTCATGCCGGAGCCAGCCACGCTCCAGGAGCGGTGGGCCAGAGTGCTGAGGCTGCAGGAGAGGAGGAACAGAAGGGGAGGGGCTGGGGACTAGCCTCCCCAGCTGGGAGCTTAGGGGCCAGGCAGGACAGTCCCGTGGGCCGGATGTGGCCTGTGGACCATAGTTTGCCCACCTCTGCATTAGATGTATGAAGCTGGATATAATTTCAACAATCTGTTAACTTCATGACTAAGTTCCATGCTACTGGAGGCATATTAAACGGTCATTTACTTCTGGTGATTCAGTTTCCAGATATCATCTGATACTCTTCAATCTGTATAATGTGAGCCATGGTGGTAGAAATAATGGAAACAATATTAAAATATTTTAAAAGCCTGTTAAAGGTATATACCTTCCAGATACATAAACTACGTTCTGTTATTTTAAGGTTTGTTGTGGTATACATGAAACTGTCTGAGATAAATAATTAAAAATAACTGTGTTTTGTTAATTTAAACATCCTGTCAAACAAATAATTGGGTTCCCCATGAGATGATTTAATCTGTCACTACCATTTTATCTTGCATCCTGGGAACTCTAAGAAGCATCTTCAAGGTTGCAGAAATACTTCATCTGCAATTTTTGAATTGTTTGACTCTCCATTTGGTGTTCTGACGTAACTGTAGCTTGAAATATTTACCCGACACCACGAAGTTGCAAACATACAAAAGATGGATGTTGTGGCTATAGTTCCTGGCAGATATAAACGCATGCACGAGTGAAAACTTTGTGTGATATATGTCCAGCTGCTGGAAAATGAGAATTTTGATATCATCTGACAAACTTCTTGTATCTACCTCCTATTTCCAGTGAGTTGAGGAGGAGAGGGAGCGCTACATCTTTTTCTCTTTCTTGCTATCTTCCTTGCCCAGGCTGCTGGAAGGGGATGGAAGGTTTCTTTCCTCCATCCACTGGCTGATATTAAGAAAAAACTTTTTCCTTTATTGGTCTCTTCCATCCTACATTTTCTGGAGGCTTTTTTCCCCCAAATGTGTGCCTTTTTGAAAACATAAATTCTGTCTTTTGTGTATTGAAATCGTTTCTCTGCTGCTCATCTGTTGAGCTGGACAGGGTATAGAATTATTTGCATAACTGGTCATAAAAATTTCAGCAAAGCATTTTTGATCAGAGTTAGCCTATTCATCAAAATTAAAGCATTTGGCAGGATCACATCAATTGCAACAAAATTTTGACAGAACCATACCTCCAAGGCAGGTTTCAAAACCTGGCTGGTTTCCTGTTAGCTTACCTGCCCAACATGTCAGCAGCCCTCATTATGGGCTGGGTTTTCAGGCTCCCAGTTCCTTGGCAGCCTAGATGTCTATTCTCCTGGCTCAACAGCTGCCTGAGCTCCCAGGGCTTCCATGGCTTTAAAGCAGCCCACCATATGGGCTGCCTCAGAGTTGGGACTGCCAGGGTCCCCAGCACACGGTAGAGATGTGCAGAGAATGGTAATTTTGTTACATGGAGAATTTAGAAATTTCCAGGTTTTTCTCCAGATTGGCGCAAAACCATATCTTGAAATCCTCTGCTAAAGGGAATTACTGTTTCCCAGCCAGCTCTAATTATCTGTATTGTGGTACTGCATGGGAGCCTAGGTCCTGGACGAGGGGCCATTGTGTAGGGCACTGTACAAACATATAACAAAAAGATGGTTCTTGCTCCAAGGATATTAAATCTAAATAATGCACTAACAGGCCTTCTTTGTTTCATCACTAGCTCTAGAATGTGTAAGGGCAAGTTATTAGAGCTGAATTATATTAATGCTATGATATTTATAGAAGCACTAAATATTTTTCAAATGTAATATTCTTTGCAGCTGTTAAAATTTAAAGAAGCTACAGGATATTGTGTATGCTTGCGTTTCTCTATAGTTTTAATTATAGTGAGTATCACAAGCACGGCAACTTCACAGTGTCTTTTAAATTCTAATTAATTTAGTTTGAAAGAGAAGCTGTTTAAACTTCAGTGAATTTGACTTTTGCCTTGGTATAGTATAGTTTGGTAGTAATTCACTCCAGTAAGTACATTTGTAGAATAGAATTACTGATACAGGATATCCTGGCCAATGTGAGAATTACATTGCACGGTGTAGTTTGCAGTTTAAGATATGCTTCCTGTATTTTGTATGTTTTGATAATGAAATTATAGTGGACTATGAGGCTGATTTTCCCCCTTGGATCTCCATGAACACTAAATGTGTATTTTTCACAAGATTTTCTTATTGAGCAAAAACGCTGAAAACTACTTATGTAGTGCACAACTCCTTAACTTATTATATTGTGAAGTCTGGTAAAGTGTAGACTTCACTGGGTATTTGGAAACTATTCTATACCAGTAGAGTAGATTATTGGAATGTATCTTATTCATTCCTCGAGGTACTCACAGCATAAAAATGAGCTTTTTGAAGTTTTCACTTTTGACCCCAAGTATTTGTTGATCTCCAGTGTCATGTCCCTTCTCCTACCTCCAAAGCTTTGTATCTTACGTGGAATTTCAATTCTGCAGGATGAACAGAAAGCAGAAGATGAACTAGCAAAAAAGCGCGCAGCATTCCTTTTGAAACAGCAGCGGAAAGCTGAAGAGGCTCGGATCCGAAAACAGCAGCTTGAGGCAGAAGTTGAACAAAAAAGAGACGAAGCCCGGTAAATGTAACATTTACACTGCTATGGAAAAGAATAATTTTACAGCCTATCTTTTTCCTTCAGAAAATGGGAAGTTATTAGATTCTGAAAACCATGTTTGCCTTTCAGTCGCAAAGCTGAAGAGGACCGAATACGAAAAGAGGAAGAGAAGGCCCGAAGAGAACTCATCAAACAAGAATACTTGAGAAAAAAACAGCAGCAAATTTTGGAAGAGCAAGGACTTGGAAAACCCAAATCAAAACCCAAGAAACCTAGGCCAAAGTCTGTCCATCGAGAAGAGTCATACAGTGATTCAGGAACAAAGTGTTCTTCTACACGTAAGTGTTTTTTCATTCCCACTCGAGTCCACAATCTGTTTTAGCAAAATCATATTTCATGTCGTCTTTTTTTCCTATAGCTGATAATCTAAGTAGTGCTCAGTCTGGTTCCAGCCTGTCTTTGGCCTCAGCAGCAACTACTGAACCTGAAAGCATACACTCTGGTGGCACTCCTTCCCAACGGTAAAGACCATTAAAAATAAATTCTATATTATGAAATCGGACTGGGATTAAATGTTGATGATGTAATGAATAATTCTTAATTTATTTTATAAAGTTATTAATAGGCATAAAATGGCATCTGGATGGGGTTCTTCATCGGTTCTATTTGGATCTAAATTTTTTTATAATACACATTACCTTGTATTCATCTTTTAAAAATAGGGATGATAGAAACTGGCCATCTTTTGGGAGGGGCAGTTATGCTGGAGAATTGCTTTTCTCATTAAGAGAAAATGCCTGGTGAATGTGAAATTTATTTAACAAAAAACTCAAACTGGTGATCCCCTGCTTTGCTCCAACAGAGTAGAGTCAATGGAATCCTTACCAATATTGAGCAGGAATCCAAGCAGAAACACAGAGAGAGATTGGGAAAATGCGTCAACAGCATCTTCAATTGCTTCAGTGGCAGAGTACACAGGTAAATGCTTTCATTTTAGGTTAATCATTTCTAACTAACAAGTATTAAATAATGCCAAACAAATAATAAATGTTATGGTGTGATGAGTTCTTGTTTCTGGAAGCTCAGGTGTGTTAGAATGCTTGAATGTTTCGAAAGTGCCAGTGATCTAATTTAAATAGTGAATATTAGATATAGAAAATGCTTCAGATGTGTTTCATTTTATATGTATTACTTTTTGCTATAATCAGTGCAAAATCCTTCAATATTTGGAGTTGCTGCAATAGGTAGGTAAAATCAACATTGTTGTAATGAATTTGGGAGAAACTTTTTGCTAATTTGTTCCATAAACACAATGCTTATAGTCTTGGTGGCTACTTGTGAGCTTCCTAGTTGTTAGCTGCTGAGCCAGAATGTTAGTTGCCTGATGTAGCTGCTGAGGGAATGGGAAAAGGATTTTAAAGTAGAAAATGGTTGCTCGGAAAGAGGGGATTCCCCAGAAGCCTAAAATTCCCACTAGAACTTTGCCAGCTTCTAGTACAGATTCAGGTGCATATGTAAGAATGAGGAACCCCTCTGGGTTTATGCACTGGAAAGAGAATCCATCCATGACTGTGTTGAGTCCTTCAGTACATACAGGATAAACTTTTATTTAAAGTTACTTTTCACTTAGTTTTTTTAAATCCGTGATGCTTCCTTAAAGAAGTGATATTTTGCATCATAAACATGTAAGCCATTGTTCCCATCAATTTGAAACTGCAGCTTTTAGCTTTACATATTTATTTAATAGAATTAAAATTTAAGAACCATTATTAAATTTACCTAGTTATAATATTTAGTAAATAACTCGTTTCTTATCTTTCTTAGGTCCAAAATTATTTAAAGAACCCAGCAGCAAGTCAAACAAACCAATTATTCACAATGCTATATCCCATTGCTGTCTTGCTGGAAAAGTGAATGAACCACATAAGAATTCAATATTAGAGGTAAGTAGTTATTTATTAAAACTGCAGTGTTAGTTTACTGCAGGTGCATTCATATAACCTGTAAGGCTTATTTCATAATTTTGTTAATAGCATGTTATCTTGAATGCTCTTCCCATAACGTGCCTATGAAGTCAAGCATGTTGTTGTTTTCATTAACACAGCAGACTGATGTTCTTCTTTCTTCCTCCCTCCTTATTCCTCCCTTCCCCAAATCTGCATTTGGAAGAATTTTCTGCATGCTCCTTTTTAAACAATTAGGAAAGTTGAAAATTAAGTTCAGTTTTATTTGTTAAAATGTGGATGTTTCCATTTGGCAACACGTGTTCTGAGTCAAACACATTCATTTACTTGGAGGTGGTCAGTGATGCAAAGTTAAGCAGAAGTAGGCTTTAAGGAAAGAAAAATTAACTTTAGTGTTTAAATGCTACAATGATAATATTAGAGAAAAACTTAAGCTAGATAGATTTGAAGGATGAGGCAAAAGGATAATCATTAAAAATCTTGAGGCAATTTCTTTTTACTACTGAGAAAAAAGACTTTTTCCCAGTTTGTGGAAATAATGTGTCCTAAGATACTGTTATGAGCTGGGTTCGCTTACATCAGAAAAGGATTTCATTTGTGATTTCTGAGATTTCTCAAATAAACTCAGTTTTGTTTCAGAAATATGTATAGTGTCTTACACCATCACAAACAATAATTTGCAAAAATTAAAAACAGTTTTTTATGTGAAGCAAGTAAATATAAATGCCCAAGGACTGCATTTCCAGAAGTCCTGATGTGATGTACATATGAGACTAACTGTACCACAACCGAAGGAAGGGCAGCTCTGCTTTATGGTGGGGAGGAAGGAGGTCAGAAACTGCTGTAACAAGGTGCTTGGTGGTCAGCTTTGCAGCAATGTCTCTCTGTCTCTGTCTGTCGCGCACACGCACACACACACCGGAGTGTGCATAACGGGTGGGGCAAGTCTCTTTGTTCCACACAGTGAGGAAGCCAGCACTCTCCCTCCTTCCCTCCCTCCCCTAGTGGAGGCAAATGGCAGGTTGGGTTAGGACCTGCTGTAGGCATTACGCTAGTACCCCTTTTTCCCACGCTACCGGAATTGGCTTCAGTGGTGTATGGTTTTTTCACCTTCCCCACAGTGGGTGTGAGGGAGGACCTTTTCTGGTGAATAGAAAAGGTGTTAGCAACTTATTTTGTAAGGTTGGGTGGATGTTGAGTGCAGGTACTCCATAGGGAGGGCAGCCAGTGATCAGATAAATGGCCTGGTGAAGGACTTAAAAGGGGAGGTACTGGATAAAGGAGCAGAACAGGGGAGGGGGTTGGGGACTCCTATGATTGGTACGGCAGGTAAAAGCTTAGTGCTCCTCTATGGGTTAGTCACCAGGAGGTGCTCATATAGCAAGAGAATGTCAAGTTTTCATCCCTGTAGCCCAATGTAATTAGTGTATCCAATCCCTGTATTTTAAGCAATATATTATCATTGCAGGGTAGGATTTCTATGCTATTAATATCAAATACAGAAGAAATTAAGTTAATTAGATCACTGTTTGTATATTGGATGGTACTGGCTTTTCCCTTTTCTCGCTCTTCTGTGTAATAATAATTTTTTTCAAAGTTTATTCTAAACTTATTTTTAAATTTGACAACATTAAAATAAGCAGAAGCGTAATGAAAATTGTTGACAAGAAAGTGTGTTGTCCTCTCCCCAGTCTGATGAGGTTTTTGCATCCCATTGTTTTTAGCTTGGAGATTCCTCTTTTAATAGTTAAGTTCTTTCTGTGTCATGAGTTCTCCTTTTCTTCAGTATTACATTATATTGTTACGTGGCAGATCAGCATCTCCTGTGCTCTGTATTAGTGTTATATCTGGAAAACCCAGCTAACAATGTTAGAGGTCATGGGGAAAACAGCAGAAAACACTATTTTAAATGTTTAACTTTTCAAAAATTCCAAATTAAGCAACTTCTAGTCTTCATACCTTTAATTTACTGAGTACCCAGTATTGCTTCATAGTCTTCTTTATGAATAGTCCTCAGCATTTTTCTTTTTTAAAATATAGGAACTAGAGAAGTGTGATGCCAACCACTACATTATTTTGTTCCGTGATGCTGGCTGCCAGTTTAGAGCACTTTACTGCTACTACCCTGACACTGAAGAAATCTACAAGCTGACTGGAACAGGGCCAAAGAGCATCAATAAGAAAATGATTGACAAGCTTTATAAATATAGCTCAGACAGAAAACAGTTTAATGTAATTCCAGCCAAAACCATGTCTGTCAGCGTGGATGCTCTTACTATTCATAACTATTTGTGGCAAGCCAAGCGACCTGCAGTGCCAAAGAAGACTCAGACTCGTAAATGACACTGAATTTTTGGGGCGAAGATTGCTGAATGGGATTACATTGAAAGAAAAAACGGTTATCGTTTTCCTCCAGTTGGGTATGAAATGTGCAGAACCGTAAACATTTTTGAGAGGCTTCTAAACAAAAACCATGGATGCAAGTAAATCAGAATGAAGGAGCAATGCCAGTGTTTTGTATGAATGATAAATCTGCTGTTACACCCAATGCTAACTACTGAAGCTTTCAAATGAGAGACTGCATGTAGCAAGATCTTTAATCAGTGGATTTCCTTTTACTTGAAGTTCTTCGTCGGTACAAATTGGGAATAATTTAGTTTGTTTTTCTCTCCACCTCTTTTCCCCATCACTCTTAAAGTTGGCAAGCTCTGAACTTCAGTAGAAGAATTGAAAACAGATCTTAGGTGGTAAGAGGGTTGTTGTTTTGTTTTTTTTTTAACGTTCTTTAGGGAAAATCATCTCGTGAGAATTTTTTTGAGGAACTGTATAATATATCAGATTGTTGTACTGTATCTGCTGCCAACATTAAGTTCAGTGCTCAGATTTCTGAAAAAGCCCCAGCCTATGCTGCTCAGAACAAAGTTTACGTACAGTATCTGTTCACTATAAGCACTGAAAGATTGCAAAGTCTGTCTTTTTTTAAAATAAAGGTTGCAAATTTAAAGATGAATATTTCTGGAACACAATCATGAAGAGGCATACAGGTGCTAATAGCTGGAATATGCCTGACTGAAACTTGAGGCAAGCTGAGTGGAGCACAGTTATCATTATTTCAGTTTCAGGTAGCGTCCTAAAGATTTGTTTGCTTTAATAAAGACAGATTCTGGTAGATGTAGAACATTTCCACTGAGCACGTTATTCCTGTATGATGGTGCACTTAAAGATCACAAATTTTAATGTTTTTATTATGTCATGAAATGTAATTCTACTTTCTTTGTCCTGTCTTTATTCTGAATGAGCAGCATGCTCTAAAATGAAGAGTATGTACATTTTTTTTTTATTTGGGGTGATATATTAATATATATTGGTTTGTTTTCTCATTTAAAAGCAATTTTTGAACAGAAATTTGCATTTGTTTCAAAAGCCCAAATAAGTCAAATGGCTTTGATTTCTTTTCATGTTGAAATATTAAATCTTGAGTTATGACCTTAAAAATCTTTGTGGTGTTCAGCAGATCAAATTTTTGTTTGGGGGGCAACAGGGCATATTTGCAGTTTTATTTGTTAATGCTCTCATTTCCCTTTACTATCAATGCTTTAAAGTAACTAGAGTGCTGTAGCTACAACATAACTTATCCATTAGCAGCATGTCCATACTACATCATACTTTGACACTACTACCTGAGGATTTTGTAGGTTTATAACTTTGATTTGCACATGTTTACTTTATTTGAGGTGTTACTTGAATATATGTCTTTTAGCGCAGAGGGCACTATTCAAATCCTAGATATAAAACTGAAGCTCTAAAATACAATATAGTGTAATTATTAAACTTTACAAAGAATGGGAGTTATAAACTGAGTCGTGTACATAAGGGGGAAAATAGGGTACGTGATAAAATGCTAGCTAGAGCAAAGTGAAGGTCTTCCATTGCAGTCTTCTCAATTCCCCACCCCACCCACCCCAATACTTTTTAAATAGGCTGCTGCAACTTTGTAAATTTTGTTAGATAGCTGGTTGCGTGTAAATAACTAAAGGCTTTATGATTTCTAAAGTGCTAAGTATTAAACACTATTATGAGTGTAATTTTTCAGTTACCATGCTTTTCATGCTTGTGCTTTATTTCTCACTGTTTGATATTATATACCATATTTATTTTATGAAGCACTGAAATTTAATAAAAATCATTAACTGATTTCCTTTTTTATTTCATGTGTACCTTTTGTTGCAACATCCTATCAAAGAACTAATCATAAGCTTTAAAGATGTGCTATTCTATGTTTACATATAGGTGAAGATTATTATAAGGCAGAAGTCGCTATAATAGTTGGCATAGTATCATCCTTTTGACCTTTTTCTAAACAATAACATTTGACCAAAATCATGTAGGGGTTTCCAGCAAAGCATACAACAGTTTAAAAAAATATTCATACTCATAGTATGTTTCATTCAAAGCACTTTGTAAATTAAGTATTTTATCACCAGTTTACATATAGAAAAACTAAGACACAGACTCTGAAGTTACACAGTGAGTCAGTGATAAAGCTAGAAATGAAATCCCAGGTCTCCTGTCTGAGTCTTGTCCCCTGTCTACTGGATCTTGTTGCTTCCCGAAGTCATTTAGTTTATTTTATTATCATCGTACAGAATTTCAAAAGCACTAATATTTTCCCAAACTGGGCATCCGTGTTAATCTGTGAGATTATTTTGAGGCACCAGTTACGGCTCCACAGGTAAAGTTGAAATCACCCGGTTTTGTATGAAAAGTAAAGCAGATCCTCCCCACCCCCCCCAAAAGCCACAGCCCTTTTTTGGGGGGCATAGAATGAATTTTCTGAGACTGCAGTAAATCCATTCATTAGTTTAGGCGTTGAAATTAATTTTAAAATGGGTCCTTTCAGAACTTTAGCATCCAATGTCCCACCTTTTTGTTCCTCATTATCGTAACAGAATAATGCAAACTCCTGTTCATTGAAGAAATTCTTTTTAGGATTAATGACTATTTTTCCATCTCTGCTGAAGAAGAAACTTTGAGGTATGAAGAAGAATGGGAAAAATGATCTTCAGAGAATTCCATGAAGAGCTTCCCTCCTTCAGAATGGCTGTCATCTCCTATTGTTCTCGGTGAGACTGAGACTTCACTGCCAATAGTAAAGATGACCACTGCTTTCATTCACCTCATTCTCCATGTCTTCCAGTCTGCCTCCAACATACATAGCCACCATTTTTCCTGAGGGCGGTTTGGTTTCACTTTCGATTGGGAATAATGGAAGGCACTGGTAGTGGCCATTTTGGCAAAGTGGTTTTTGTTGTTTTGTTTTTAACTAAAAGGAGCATGTAACCTCAATACTATTCAGAACAACAGGAAAAGGTGGCCATTTTGAAAGAGAGCTGTTCTTGATGAACCTCTCAGAAAATGTTGTCAGCCTCTCAAACTTTCAGTTATGAAAAAATCAAATTGTCATTAATCCTAAATATTTTCAAAAGCTTACCTATTGCATCAGATCCACTCAATATAGAGAGAGCAGGAAGGAAGGGGAAACTAGTTTGGGTTGGTGCACACAGGGAATGTAAGGGGTGCAGATAGGAGGTAGAATTTGAGGGGCATGTATGCAAGGGTGCAGAAAGTAAGGAAAGCCTAGTGAGGAATGTACAAGGGAATGTGAATGCCATGTTTGTGCGGGGGGGGGGAATACATTTCTTTATGTGAAACTTTTTTTTTTATCTGGGACCGTAAACTCTTAAAAATCAAAACACCCCCCCTTTCACAAAAACCCCTTAATCATGTGGCTATTGCATGGTACCACAGAGGGTACAGTTAAGGTTGCTTGGACGCTCTGGCTGCATTTCTGTACTTTTTAGCATGTTTGAATTTCTTAAGTTTAACCTTTAAGGCTGAATTTCCTGAGTTTCTAACATTTTGCGTTAATTACAATATCCTTAGAAAGTATGTGACACCATAAATTACTTACATTTATTCTTAAACTTAACTCTATTTTCAACATAGTCTTTTGTCTGGGAACATACACTTGACTTTCATTTTTATCTAATAGAGTCATGGAAAAATTAAGTTTTTAAAGCCCCACTTTTTGTATATCAGGAGGGTCATTCCTCCTGAGCAGCTTTTTCAAAATTGTACTAAAGTCTTCCATTTACACACCTACCCACTGAATCATCAACTGGCTTGGACACCAGGTTAAAATTCTGTTAATTTGAAGTTTTGCCATTGACTTCAGTGGCAAGATATTTGGCCTTATAGTGTGTATCTGTGTAAGTCCTACAACTCAGCTGTTCTGTCCAGTGATCAGCACTTCTGTACTTTGGGGCCATATTCTGCTCTGTTACAGTAAGGCCAACTAAAGCCAATAAAGCCACTCTTACCAATGTAACTATAAGTAGAATTCGCCCTTGCTAAGGAGGAAAAGCCTTAGGCATCCTTTTAGAGCTTCCGACCATGCTTCCATTAAGAGTTTGTGCCTGTTTGTCCATAGGAGTATGCCACTGACATCAGTGGGAGTAACTTCAGAGCCGTAGACTTAGTTATGGTGTTTTCAGTTTAGGTACTTTCCTTCCAAGGAGTGGTAAAGCATGCAATAGCTGTCACCAAATTTTAAAAGAAGCTAACACCTAAAATAGAACAATGTTCAATGCCTGTTTTGTAAGTGTCTTCTAAGTTTAGGTTCCTACTTTCTGACATTTTGCATTGTCAGAAAAGACTGGAGGTGCAATGGTCTAGACTCTTCCTCCTCCCCCCCCGCCCCCCGCCCTTTGGCTGCATCATAGAGATGCCGAATGTCCTGAAGGTTCCTCCCAGACCTATATTTACATCTTACTAGTTTTGTTAAAATGTGCGGATAAAAGTATGGACCCTTAGAATAAGTCAAATGAGACTCACTAAAATATGCATTATACACTGATAAAACACAACTGCATTGCTCACATGACAAAAGTGGTCACCTATTTGGAAAAGATTTAAGCTCCAATCTTGGCCCTAAAATAATTTTAAATAGCTTCTAATGGGATCTCCGACTTTCAGTTTAATATCCATACTTGTCAATTTGTATTGGGCCTGGGTTGGGTGAAGAAGAGAGTAGGTACTATAAAATGAGTTAAAACTACAGCCCACTTGTATTTTTGGTTAATATAATGCAGTACAGGTTACTATAATTCTTTGAAAATATATATTTAGTCTTGCAGTTCTGTAAACAATAGGAATGTACATCTTTACAGTGGTAATTTTTTCATGCCTTGATTTTTTTCAAACTTTAACATTGGTGCATTATGTATTTGCATATACTGTCACATTTGTTGATGTCTTATGGTTATCCCATTTCCATAATGCATTTCCAGTACAATAAGAGTTTACTGCTGAATAACTGCAGCAATGAAAATATTGGTGTATAATTTTGAGAAATTTAACATACAATATAGTCTAATTACATACTAGACAGCAGAATGATGAAGTGTACAAACTGGAAGTTCAGAATAATTTTTTTTTTTTAACCTTGACATCATATAACCCAGAGTGTCTGTTCCTCAGATCTTTAGGAGCTCTTGCCTTCCAGGGACAATGATTCTGGAAATACAGTAATCCAAGAATGCTCTGAATAACTTCCTGGGATTTAAATTATCCATTCATTCCCATTCGCAGTGGTTTTCATCTTCATAATCCCAGCTTTCCCTCTCCCTCTAAGTAGCCATTTTGAAACTATAATGATCTATAGCCAGTACCCAAAAGATAGGTAATACAAAAAAACTGCACTTCCCTTCAACCCTAACTACTATCCTGAGAATATAGCATCCATGGTACTTCCTTGCCATAGGACCAAGCACACGTCTCTGCATCTCAGTCTCGTATCTGATTCTTCCAATACTATAACCCCATGTCTGAATGCTGAACTGCCAGCCAACCATCCAGTTCAACAGCCTTCAACACTTTAAGATAACTTAATTTTTAATGCATACTTAAGCAGTCTTGTGAAACATAAATATGTTTATAGTATGGTTGAAGATGAGAAGGAGAAATTGCCGTGTGAAGGTACTGCATCCACAGCTAATTTTGGCATTGTATGGTTAAGAAGGCAATAGGTAAAATACAAGACTTAAAAGGAGGGGGACGCGTTTAAAAAAAAAAAAAGCTGAAATATTTTGTCTATTAACATCAAGACCTTGTCATCAGATGCGTAAAACTAACATGAAGGTGACCTGCAAAGGATTTTTAAAAGATTTATTTGTGCCATTTTTGCTTCTTTATAATATACAGAAAGCCTGAGAGACTTTCATTTAAAGTTGCTTTTTCTGCTTCTGATGAGTGGTCGTTTTTATGCACTTTTCATGAGAATTGTTTGAAGTGACTTAATTAATTTGTGTAGTTGAGTACTGCTGTAGGGTATAAAAATTACATCTCTTCTATGTTAATCCCAAAAGGAGTTAAGATCTTCGTTATGTTATGCTTTTGGTGCAAATCTACCTTGGAAAGTTTGCTTGTGTTCACAAGCTACAGTGAATTTTGGTTAACTATACAAAGAATTTTTCTTAAAAATGAATAATGGTTAACAAACCAACTGATGCCAAATAGGTTCTTTACATAGTGCACTTTTCTAATGATCTGTTTAAAACTTCAGTGGATTAGAAGAATAGACATGGTTACTATATTATACCATGAAATGGTTAAATATTATTGCCAGTGTGACAGAACCATGGAGATACCCTGCAGATACACACTACTGGTCATCCATATGACTGCACTTTTAGCCCACCACTGTGGTATCGGAGGGAAAGTAAGAAACAAAGATAATCTAACAGGTCTTGGCTTGTCTTTTGACAGAAAAATGCCACATGCATTCTTAAGCTCTTTTATCACATGCAAGCTTTCAGGCAAAAGTTACTAGCGTTCCAACAGGCAAAAGTTGACCAGACCTTTCTAAATTAAAGGAAGAATTTGTACATCATGAAATGTAAGTAAATTCCTCATCCTACATTTAACATTTTGCTCTATAAACTTAAAGCAGCATTCAAATAAAGGACTTTCATACTAGATATACTTACTGGTAAAATGTTGAAATAGCTGGCTGTGAATCAAACTCAGCAAGAAGTGCCTTGTGAACTCAATAGTGTAAAGCTTTCTTGGTATTATTCTATGAAGCCAAACTTTTGGTTCTGCAAGTGGAGAATTTGGAGTTTGCCTTAAATATAAGCAAGGATATTTTAAGTCTTCATCCTTTTTTTTATGGTCAAAGTATTTTAAAGAATTTTGAACTAGCTTCTGCTGAATTTCTTAATCCATTAAGTCTGCAAAAACTTTAAAACAAAGCAAAAGTATCATCTTGAGTTTCCTGGGGGATTATGTAGGTAGGTAATTAGTTATATAAGTGTGTCTTAATTTAAAAAAAAAAATGAAAAATTTCCTTCATGATTTTGTTTAAGCATACGTGTCTTTGCAGTGATTTTTGAGCTTATTTTGATTTGGGGACTAATGAAGACTTCAAGATTCCAGTGTGTGCTAGAAAAGGAGTATTTCTGCTCTTCCATTCCAAACGGTATGTTAGAGGTTTGTATCTTGATTACTGAGAAGGTGAAAGTCACTCCAAAAATTATATTTGTGCTTTACTGCTTAAAATTTCTTGGATAGGAAGGCGTTTCACTTCTAATTTATGTTCTGGACTCAAAAGTTGATATGTTATTTATCAGCTTGAGCTTATTTGATTAGTTTAATAGTGATGAGGTGGGATATGCTCCTTAGTCCTAATAAATGTCTGGTCACAGAATGATTGCGCATAGTTCTGGATGGAATTTTTTGTTCGAGAAACTTAATTGGGGGTCAAAAGTGAATAATAGTATTTTTTTAAAGTTAATAATCTGTATTGCACCTTTTGCCTATATTTGAGTTATTTTACTTCTGAATTAATTCATACCACTATATCTTTAAAATCTTTCAAAAGAAACCCATTTATTCGCCCTATGTTCTATTTAATTTGCTTTAGAACTTGTTACTGCTACTTGAGGAAAGATGACTTGTGCACAGTTAACAGTTAGTACAATATGTAAGCATATAACTTCATTTTTTGTGTGTGAGAACTATGTATACATAGCACAGGTCATTTGACATTAGTGCCAACAAACTTTGTACTATACATACTGTTGTGCTATCTATATGCCACATTTTATGGAAAATATTTTACAAACATTTTAGGACCCGATACAAAGACCACTGAGGTGAATTGGAATCTTTCCATGTATTTCATTGTCACTATCTCTTGTAAAGCCAGTTGCCTTAGTTACTAAGCATCTAACTGCAGAATACTCAGAGAAAAATTAAATAAAAAATTTAAAACAATAATAAAAATAATCCAGAATGATTTTTCTGTACATAAAAATGACCTGACTTTTAGAGACTAATCTTAGGGTTCAGGATTAGTAGCAAGTATTGTGTCCTGTTAGAAAAAGCTGGGAAACTCCTCTTTCCAGCAGTCTAAACTTCTGTCAACTCTCTGCAATGTTGTAATATCAGACTTTAAACTGGTTGTTGGTTCAGAACTGAACATTGCCAGTCCTAAATCTCAAACCAGTGTAATTTTGTTTGTTTAGCTAATGGGAGTGGAAATGAAAAAGTGACTGAAGCTGCTAAGAGGTTTGGAATGTTAGAATAAGTTTCCATTTGATATATCAATGCCAAGAGGGCAGATGAGTTGGTCAGAGAAAGATAAATATAGTTCATTACATGGCTTTGCAATTTATCACATGGATGTCACTGATATTTTACTATAATTGTTGAGTAAGAGCAACATGTAGCCTTCGTTTTCCAACTCCTGAAGTTTTTGTCCTGTGGAAGCCTTCCCTTTATTTATAGATAGTCCTAAAATAAATCTCATTTTATTCTTATCAAAAGGATTTAAAATGTTCAAATATGTACTGCTTTTAGGATCACACGTTGAGATCAAATTAGGGTTCCATCACTCATCCTCATTTCAAATCTTGAAGAGGGGGAAAATCTTGGAATATGAACTGGTATTTTCCTTAGGTATTCAAGCACATTTTTCTGTTTTATTCTCTAGATTTTCCAGAAGGCCTGACGTCTGTTTTATTTGTTGTAACGAAGATTGGGGTTATCAACTCAAGTGTCTTCAACAGCCCAAACTTGAAATCTGTCACCAGTCTAGCTCTAGCAAACAGCGGCATCACAAGAATTGAACCTAGAGCCTTTTACGCTTTCCATAGTCTCACCAAACTCAGTTTATATAAAAATAATCTGACTACAGTTATGGGTTCTTGGCTTTCCAAACCAGGACACTTAGAAAACCTTACAGTGTCTCAGAACATCATTCAGGAAATAGGCCCCCATATGTTGTCTAGTTTCTCTAACCTGACAACCCTTAATTTAGCTAACAACAGAATTCATATGATTGTGGGTGGAAGTTTGAAGAATCTGTCTAAGCTAACTTTTATTGATCTGTCTGGTAATAATTTATCTACCTTAACGAGAAATTTGTTCAGTGGGCTGATGTCTCCAGTAATGAAACTGGGGGACAATCCATGGAACTGTTCCTGTGAACTTCAAGATTTTGGATTTTTTTTGCAAGGTAATATAAAGCGTTATTTCAATCACCCAGAACATTTGGCAACTCCAAATACATTCAGATAACTGGGAGTCTGTAGCCAGATAGCCAATTGAAGTGTGAAACTTGTTAGAAGTACTTTAGAATGTAAGGTCTGGCTAGTAGAGATTTGGGTGTTCAGGATTTCACTGTATATATAATAATTTGATACACCTTAAAGTATCCTTACCATAAATTATTTCCTTACTGTATTATTATTTATAGTACTAAGTATCAAAGTTGGGGCTACCCATGTTCCAAGATCATACCATGAAAACATAACAAACCTGAGAGAGAGATCTGAATTGCATAGTGATGGTAATTTGTTTCATAGTGTCAGAAGTATGTAAAAGGGGGATTGTGAGAAACTCTGGTAGTATAATATTGGGTCAGTGTTTGGAACAAAAGATGGTGTTTTCAATGAAAGTTGAATCAATTGCAGAAATATTGTACACAGTTTAAATATTACCTTCTTTCAGTTATTTCATACACTATTCCATACCTTCTGATTACTGGTTCTTCTTGGCCAACAGCTTAGAGAAACAAAATTCTTAAATGTTTGGATGGACTTAATCAGTAAACACTCCGGTGTTCTAATAGTTCAGCTGAATTATGTCTAATGCAGGTGAAAATAGTGTAGTGGATAACAATAGAAACAATGCATTGTATCATCAAAATTCGAGATGGGAAAGACTTACTAGGTGATGTAGACCATCCCCCTCTGTCAGTGAAGGATTATTTCCTTATGATACACTTGAGATCAGAATCAGAGGCCAAAATGTTAAAACTTGAGTGCATTAAGTTAGATACCTGAATCATATTTAGTCACTTAAATAAGTGGCCTGGTTTTCAAAGGTGCTAAGCTCCTGCAGCTCTGTGGGTACTTCAGCAAGCAATGGTGAGAGCCCAGGATCTTAAGTAGTCACAGGTTAGTCATGCACATTTGTTTTTACAGAGCTGATGAATGCTTCTGTGTTGGAAGATGCTTCATCTGTGGTGTGTCAGAGCCCACAAGCCCTGAAGGGAATTCCAGTTTGGAACATCTCTGACTTTAACTGCCCACCGAGTCTCATATCACCATCACTTGAGAATGACTTCTATAAAGTTGGATTGCCAGTGATGCTTCTATGTTTAGGTGTGTTACAGTGCAATTTTCAGCATCTTATTTCATACTGTGAAATGAATTTCAAATACAGGCTCTTGAAAGCGCTTCCCCTCCTGTCTCTTCACCCCCCCCCCCAATTACAGCAAGGGGTTACGCCCACAAAATGTGCACCTCTTTTCAAGAAAGAGGTTGCCTTGTTCAATGGCATGTTAATATGCAAGACAAACCCTGAAAACAGTCACAATTCCATTGCAGAAATAATGACAGGGTGTTTTTTTTTAATTTCCTTGTCTCTTCAGAAAAAATAATTCCTTTCAAATGTATTTTGAATGTATTTCAGTACTTAATGCTGTAATGTATACATTATTAGTATACTTAATTATGTAGTATAAGGGTACTCATCAAGTAAGAATTGTATTATTCCAGAAACAGATAGTTTGGGTAATAATAAGCCATTTGCCATATTACCCAAAGAGATAATGAATAAAGCATATTTATTATTCCAGATAAAAAGAGGCTGGGGGAAGTTTTTAAAATATGAAACCTGCTGCAGGTGCAACTTAATATTTAATATATTGTGTAAGTTAAAAAGAACATGCAAATAAACCACCTGGAAGATTGGTTCAATAGAGGATGTGCATAAAAGCAGAATTTTATGTTTAAAATAAACTTTAAAAAATATGAATTTTGGTCGGGGAAACTTACAAAAGAAATACATTTTCTTTGCTTCAGATTAGTGGTTCTCAAACTTTTGTACTGGTGACCCCTTTCAAACAGCAAGCCTCTGAGTGTGACCTCCCCCCCTTATAAATTAAAAAAAATGTTTTAATCTATTTAACACCATTATAAATGCTGGATGAAAAGTGGGCTTTAGGGTAGAGGCTGACCGCTTGCGATCCCCCCATGTAATAAACTCACGACCCCCTGAGGGGTCCTGACCCCCAGTTTGAGAACCCCTGCTTTAGATTATTAGCTTTGGAGAAACAGTTCCATTTGTATTACACAAATGGATGTACAATAAAACACAAAAACATTCTCAGTAAGTTTTCTTTCAGTTTTGCCACTAAATCAGTGTGTGCATTTATAAACAACATCAATACCATCCTTTCTCAATCTGGAATGAATTGATTATACAATTCAGCTCTGTCTTTAGGAATTTTTTGTCCTTTCCACAAATTCTCCACTAATTTTTATTTGATTTTTTTTTAAAATTGTAACTGCCTATCCGTTTTGATGAATTGTAAGATTATTTGTTTGAACTATTTTTGCAGTGTTTTTTTCATTTCTTTTGCTGCTTCTCCTGCTCTGGAAGGTGAAACAAGATAAAAAGCAAGTGCAGCCAGATAAAGAAGCTACTGTTGAAAATAGCCATGAAACACTAACAGGCCACCTTAACAGGATGACAGAGAGACTGAGGAGCAGAGGACTGTCAGATGAAAATGTACAGACGACCGTGAAAATTGACAAAACCCAACAAAATAGAATGCAGAAAACTCGTGCAAAATCTGCCTCACCAATTATGTTGAGAACTGAATTTCAACACAGTAGTTCTCAACACCATAGACCAACTGATGAGAGCCAGGAGGAACCCAAAACCTCTTATACAGTAATAAATGAACAAGCCTACATGAAAAATGAAGACTGCAACAATGTTATGGAACTGTGGTATTTTAATAGCTTGCAAGATTGCAATAAGAAGGGTATGTGTAGTCACAATGCAAACACTTCACCAACTGAACTAAGCATAGAAACCCCCCAAAAGGATCGTTCGGAACTGTTAAAGCAGTCATTGCAGGACCATGGAATTTCAGAAGTGTGTTGGAATGATGAAATTAAAGGAAGTGGTAATACAGAGAACGCTGAACCTCTGTTGTATTTAAGTGTTGCTAGTACAACTGAAGAGTCACCCAGTGTACCTGGCACTGAACAAAAAGGTGCTGTGAGTAGAAATGTAAATATGAGGCTGTGTTCTTTGAGAAGAGTTCTTACTTGGCCGTATGAAAAATGCAAAAGGTGCGAAAGTCAAAACACTTTAAATTATGAGGATTTTTTCAAGGCACATTTCTGTATGCCCACTAGTGATCCTGGTGTCCCAGCAGCAGTCAGGAAAACAGAATTCAAAGATGAACAAAATCAGTATAATCTCCATCTACATACTGTAAAGGAACAAAAGGCAATTCATGATTACAGCAGTGGTAAACCTGAGTTAAAGAGAAAAGCAAAACCAGAAAACAAATTAGTATCTCCACTTAAGAAAGGAGCCAAGCAAATAACCACAATGGAAAATGCATGCATCTCAGTGCCTGGAAGAGGATTCAGAGGCTCTGAGACTGTAAAAAAAAAGAATAACAACAAAGATGTACCTTCGCAGGCTGGATTCTGCAATGACAATCTTGACTCACCAGCATCCTCAGACAAATCTGGTCACACCTCCTCCCCATGTGATAATACATTACTCAAAAATAATGAATACACCTTCATTGATCTTTTGCATGAAGTCGTGGAAAATCGTGGGAGGTGGACCAGGCAGAGGTGGAAACAGACCCATCAAGTGCAAATTGCTAGCCACTCCCCAATGAAATCAACGTAAACTCATTGCACTCCATCAAAAAATGTTCCATGTGCTATAGGCTGCCTGTTTAACCAAAATTGTTGTATAACATTTCAGTCGTGGTGAAACATGCCAGATTTGACAGTACTGGAAGCTGAAATCCTCTATTATACATACTTCAGGAGCAATGCAGACTGCTCCATACTGCCCTTCCAGAATGCCTTATCCATGTTTTGGAAAAGCACCTCTAAGGATGAGAGGGGACTTTTCTCCATGGCCCAGTCAATTAGTGGTGCCAAAAAAGGGTGACACGTGTCATCAAGGTTTTTGTGATGTGATCATTTATTTACAAGGAGCTTGACTGAGACCCACCAAACTCATTTCATCTAGGCAATCAAACCGCTTTCAGATGAGTAATGAGTTTTGATCATTAATCATCTAAGGTAAATTTTCCAGAAATGTCCAAGAGATTTACGTACTGAAATAGATATGACTTAGGTACCTAAGTCACTTAGCACTTTTGAAATTTTTATCTCTAGGCTGGTTTTGCACCAGGGATGTAGAAAACTCCAAATCCCATTACTCCCCTCCCTGAAATAACCCATATCGTTACGGTTTTGATTCAATCATTGCACTAAGTAGGCAAATTTATAAATTAGCCCTAGAATTTTCCAGCTGCCTAGAAACGGATAGTTCATGGCGTATGGAGCCTTTCTGCTCTGGTTATTGACTAGCTCTACTCATTGGCAGAGACCATTAGTAGCCAGGATTGTCAATCTGGCATATTCATGGGCACTAAAAATTAATGTAAAATTTTCAGTTTACTTGCACAAAAAATGAAATGTTAACATGTATCATGTCATGCTAATAGGTTATATCCCCTTAAATGGATTGCTAATTGCGTGTTCTCTCTCTCTCGCTCTCTCTCTTTATATATATATATATATATATATATATATATATATATATATATATATATATAAAAAAAATAAAAAAAAATCCTTACTACTAATAATGCAAAGATATCTCATGAGCTACAGTGGTATTTTATATGCACCACACAGCCTTTCTGGTAGGCTTTGCTAGGTTTTACACACTGTATTTTCAATTAATAATTTATAATATGACTAATAAACCATGTAACTAGAAATGTTTGTCTACAGTGAGCCATTATATATGGCCGATCTTCTGTAACATTAGATCTTGTTCCGCAGTCTCTCATGGATTTTCATGTAAGTGAGAACTGCTAGTTGTTAGTTTGTTTGCAATTACATCCAACAAGACACCTGCTCCATTTTTATGCTTGTATTTGCTCTGATTTAGGGCTGATGGCAAATCACAAAGAAATTATTCTGCCTGTTTGGATTTGTTTAGAAATATTGTAATTCCTTCTTGTTATACAGCTGGCACCTGCCTTCTCCCCACTCCACAGCCCCCGCCCCCTTTTTTTTTTTGCGGAGTAAGGATTTTGCTGAGAGTAGATTTAAAGTAAATATGTTTTGCTGTTAGGTTCACAAATACCATTCACTCACTCAAATTTATCAGTCTCTTTTCATTATTTAATAAACATTATTTCTGTTATATTTTACATTTTAATTAATGTAAATTCAGTTTGTTGTAATCTCCAAGAATGTGAATTTAATACAAAAAACATAGGAACCACCATTTGCATGGTGCTTACATGACCCCAAATGTACAATGCATCCTTGTACAAACAATTTATTCATAATGTAAAAGCATTAACTTCCACCAGCATTTATTAAATATGGGTAATCTCTAGTAAACATCTCTTTCCCAAGGCAGGGGTTTTCCTGTGCTGTTGGTTATGGATGAAGTATGGAGTGTCATCTCTGCGTTTTTTGTATTGTGTTTTTTCTAATTCTTTTAAAATGTTACCACTAAGCTTTTTAATGTTAGTTTTGGAACAGTCTTATTAATTCAGGAGATCACCTGTTTGAACCTGCCTCATGTTTTGTTAATCTGTAATGAATCTTAACATGGATGACTGGTCCAATTAGTGAACCATGTTTTCATGAAGCATAAATACTCTGACAAGTGACAACTTTTTGTACTCAAGGGAAGCTGAAGTTTTTAACAGAAAAGTCCAATGCATTTCTGAAGATGAACTGTAAGTTCCAACTTTTATTAATTCTAGCAACAAATATTTGGATTTAAATTGTGCTAGGAATTCAGTGGGAAACTAGACTTGTCAGAAATCAAATATTGCATAAATATTTTCAGGCAGTGGTCAAAATGTATTCAGGCGCGATTTCTGTAAAGTAATAAAATATGAAATGAGAAAGGAATGCTCTTGTGCATAAATGGTGTGTCATGTGAGCTGAAATTATCAGGAAAAAATAATATTGAATTATTACTGTAAAATGTGAACTCAGAAGTAATCCAAAAGGTTGCATGTCATATTTATGGAAATATTGCAGTTGTAGTGAATTCATTCTTGAGTTTCCCAAGTGTTCTAGGTAGGAAAACCTCTTCTCCTATTCAGGAAAGGCATTCCTGTTAGTCATAGAAGGGGTATATTTTTTTTTAAAGTAGGCCATACAATTCAATACACAATTACTGTGCTAACGCTTGTAATCTGGGTAATTGTGCACATAAACCATAATGTATCCTTTTATTTGTGGAGCTGTAGTAACTGTCAATTCAAATTTGGCATTTAATTGCCAGCCCAACTTTTTAAAAGGTAGGTTGAGAGTGTAATCAATTTTTTTAATGAAAGAAGACATACATTTGCAGCTGCCTGAAACTGAAATCTACTTTCCACAAGACACTTTTCCCTCTTCCTTTATAGTTACCCAGAATTACTACAGTAAAGTAAATATCAGAATCAGCCTTCCTCAGAAAAATACACTGAAGATTAGAAATATTTTCAAAGGTGTGTGTGTGCGTCTAACTAGCTGTATGAAAAAAACATGCAAGTATTAAACCTGACTAGCATATTTTTGTTTTGGCTAATAATAGTCATATTTTTACTTGTAATATTTTTGAACAAGTTAAAAGATGAGTTTATAACCAGTGCAAATAAATCCCGTGCCTGGAGTTATTCCAATATGTAGTCAGGTTATACAACACAAATGTAATTGTTTATATTCCCAGATGCTGAGAAAATGCCAGCAGTATGCTTTGGGAAGAACATTAATTGGCAGAATTTATATAGCCCAAGATGTGTGCTGGAACAGGGAATGGCTGGTGATATAGAAAACAATTCAGGAAATAAGTTAACAAAATAACATGTTAAGATACATCATCTAAATATTTTCATGTTTAGTGATATGGTATCTGAATGTTTTCTACATCAAATGAGAAAATAACAAATTTTTCAAGAAAAATGATGTCATATTACAGTATATATAATCCCCATTTATGATACATGGCAACAGCGGTCCACACAGAGATTGGCCAGTTATAGTGCTCTTTTCCGTTTTACTAGCTGTTACATTGCCTCAAGAGAGTTAAAAATACCCGAAATATTTCCTTAATATTGATTTTCCATATAAGCCATTATTATAGTTGCCATGGGGATGTTATGAGATGAATGGGATTACAAATGGGGCAGGGTAGCGGTCGGCAAGGCAACTGCTCTCTTAAGATATGGTGCACTCTATGAAATAATTTGAAAACCCCTGCTCTGTGTGCGCATCAGTTAATAAACTACCTATGAAGAGTGGTGATATTTACTGAATTAATAAATATCATGGTATTCTACAATATGAATGCAGAAACTTTACTAGAAACAATCACCATCTAACTCGTATTATCACAATGTGTCAGTCGGTAGTGTGTATGGCACTTAATGTTGCAGAAAGTTGTACAAATTTCAGAGCAATGTTAAAAAGAACCTTTGTTTTTAAATTTTCAATACCCAAGGGCCCTTTTTAATTAAATTACTTTTGTAAGCAGTAATTGATATTAAGGGAGACTAAAACATTGTTACAGTGAAATGAAAAGATGCCAAATACTCCTCTTGACGCATAGCCTATTAATCTATAGTATCCCAATAGATATAGAGCAACTATAGGAAGTAAGTCAGAATACTGCAGGTTTAAAAAGATCCTCAAAAAGAACTTTTTCTAGAATGTGTGTGTTTGTAACTGGATTTTGTGTGTGTAAATAGGTATTTTGGCTCTTGCTAGTTTTCTTCTTCTGATTTTCCTGGAAGTAGCCCAGTCTTGTCCTCCAATCTGTAAATACTGCTCCACGGGGCTAGCAGAATGTGAACATGTCTCGTCACTTCAGGAAGGTAAGCCTTTATTCCTCTCCTGCGTTCCTGTTGCTACCAATTGATAGACGAGAATAGTAGTTAGTGGAATTCTGAAATTACATGTTGCTTTTGAACAGTGGCGTTTTATATTTATAAGAAATAGGTCTAGAAGTAAAAATATATTCACTTGAAAACTATAAAAAGGAAAAAGCAATTGCCATATAAAAGACACATTATCCAGTCCAGGTTGTGATGGAACCTATGAATACAGTAGTAGGCCATATGCCAAGTACAAAAGGATGGATATTTAGGAGAGCAGCACAGCAAGGTCTGTCTTTGAGTAGATCAATTTAAGTCATTGTGGTCTGATCCTCAGCTGTAGTCCTTTGTACTTGTCCAATGTAGTCTCATCCCAGGGCTGGTACCCAACTTAAATTAGAGCAGCCTCTTGTCTTCCTGTAGTTTAATTCCTAACACGTTTTTTATACCTCAGTCTTACCAGGTTTGCCAAACTCCACAGAGAAAATACTATTACGGCACGGAAACCTTAGCAAGATACCACCACTGTCTTTTCAGAATTTCCCCAGGCTTCATTTGCTCTCCATAACTGGATTTCTGTTCTCTTCACTTGCAAACCTGACCTTTGTTGCAAAAGACATCAGCAGCCTGAGGAGTTTGGATCTCAGCAGTAACTGCCTGCTGAGCTGTGGGATTGAGCCTTTGGCTTTCTCTGGTCTTGGAATCCTCGAGGAGTTGATTCTTACAAACAATGCCTTGGATACGCTGAAAAGTTCTTGGTTCTTGGAGATGACCCTGCTCACCAAACTCCTCCTTTCTGACAACAAAATTACATATCTTCCTCCAAGAACTTTTGAGAGTTTGGCTAAGCTGAACGAACTCATTGTGTCTTCCAATTTCATTCAGTATCTTTCCACGGACACTTTTTATGGGCTAGCATCATTGACCAAACTGGACTTATCAAGCAATGAAATCCTGTTTGTTAATAACGATGTTTTCCAGCCTTTGCAGGCCTTGACGCATCTGTGGTTGTTTAAGAATAAGATGACTGCACTGGCCAGCATGCCAGACTCTCTTACCTCCTTGTCACTTAATGAAAATCCTTGGACCTGCAACTGTCATCTGGTGAGCTCCATGCAGTTACTGAAGGAGAAAGTTCAGACACCCAGTGGCCTAGTTTGCAATAGTCCACCGAGCCTGAGGGGACGCCATATGTTGAGTGTCGGGCCTGAAGTTTGTGCTTTTCCAACTCGCACAGAAAATCTACCACAGGAAAGCACTTCAAAATTTAACTCGCTCTATGGCTTCACAGGTAAACTCTAGCAATGCAACATAGTTTGGAAGCTGTTTGTTTGCATTGTTCATACTTCACATTAATCTAAAGGTGTAAATATTATAAAAAAATCTTCCATTTGTATTTGCTTAGCCTGCTTTGTGAGGCCTTTCTCATGAGCACCCAGTTCGCAGTCCTTGGGCAGGAGAGCCCCAAGCCAGGAATGGGATGCATTGTGGAACAGTGGGGAAGGGGAGCTAATGGCTTGGAAGGGGATGATGCAGATCCTTACTGAAAGTTCAGGGGGTGTGGATGGACTATCAGGTGGAGCTGCAGAGCAGGTGCTTTAACAGAGCTGTGTGGTGAAAAACTTGCATGAAATCTGCCTGTATCATGCTTGGTACTTGTGGATACTATTATTATGATTAAGCACCAAGTTCACATATAAACTTAAAAAATATAGCCATGAACGTGGTCTGACTCTCATCCTGTCTCCTGCAGGAGGACTTTTCTTCAGTTTCGTCATGTGTCTGATTGTCTATTTTGTCACAAAACACTGGAAATATAGCAGAGTTGCTAATCAGGCAGAGGATGGACACATCTTACAGAAGGACTCTGTGGAAGAGTTCCCAAGGAGCGTGACCAATGCCCCTTCAGTATCCTCACTTCCTCATAGCTGTGTGATAAAAGCAAATACAACAAGGGGCTTTCAGAAGGAAAGTGAAGCTGACACAACAGAAAAAGCACTGTGTGACCATTTGAACAACATGTCCAAATCCAGCAGAGAACATTCAGAAACAAGTTCCCCAGTGAAGATGCCTGGAGTGGCCGTGCTGCCGGCTCACAGTCCCACAGGTAAAAAGATCATGACGATCTGTAAGGATGGAATGGAAATTGAAAGATTAACTGAAAGTCCAGACAAAGCCACAAGCCCAGCACTCCAGCAAGTGGGCAGCAAAAATGTGGAGAAAGCAGTTGAAATCCCCAGATGTGTCAGTGCACCGGGCTTACTTCCTAATGTGGAGAAACAACCTTCTCCAAAAAGGGACCATGGTTTGCATTGCTCATCGTTCAGCCATGAAAAAACAAGCCCGATGAGGGAGTGGATGGAGAATAGGGAACCTGGTAAGCTCAAATAAAGAGTAACAATGATTACTCAGAAAGAAAAGGAGGACTTGTGGCACCTTAGAGACTAACAAATTTATTTGAGCATAAGCTTTCGTGAGCTATAGCCACAAGTCCTCCTTTTCTTTTTGCGGATACAGACTAACACGGCTGCTACTCTGAAACCAATGATTACTCAGAAATGGTGGTGGGGAGGTTGGGCGTTTGTCACTTTGGAACGGGAAGAGGATAGGTAGCAATAGCTCTCATGTGTGCATTTTGCTATAGTAGCCATTGCTCAGAGGCCCATTGCTCTGCAGAGTCTCAAGGGGCCTGCTGTTGAATGAGGTGGCCCATTGTAATGGAGACTGCTGCAAGAAGTCTGCTACAACTGCGGAACCAGCAAGAATTCTCAGTGATGGCTACCGTACAATGGGAATGCTGAATCACTGAGCATCTTCATCCACCAGGATTTGTATATTTCCCTATACAGTATTAGGGTAAAGTGCTTTCAGCTCCACTGGTGAGGCATCACTGGAAGAAAATTTTTTGCTTTTAGAATGATGTCCTTATTTAAAAGAACGTGACCTTTTATAAATAAATTATTAAAATATTGCATGGCAATTACATACTTCAATCCCTATAACAAATCTAATGTGCTTTCTGCATTTAGTTCCTGGGCTCCGTTTCCAGTTCAAGTAGGGGGGTGGAGGGGTGCATGTGCTCAGTCCACACACTTGTGAAGCAATGCCTTTTCATCGGTATGCAGAGGTGTTTGTGTGTTTCTGTGTTACAACTCAGTGGAGAGAAGTGAGATTTGTGCATATGATTAAAATATGTATTTACAATATAGATAAGTGCAGTATGTCAACTTTGTTCCCTCTGTTTTGCAGCCTTGGTGAAATATTTTGAAACCCAGCGGGAAGGGCAGGCTTTGAGTCCCATTACCTGGTTTTCTGGTTCTCAGTGTTCCCGGACTTTGGTAAATGTAGTTTCTCCAGCAGGAAGTGCTACACATATACAAACAGGCAGAGACCGAATTCACACCGCCTCTAACAAGAGAAGTAAATCCTGGAGCCCCTTTCACTTCAGCATCTCCAGTCATTTAACAGAGGCTCATGGAGATAGTGCATCTAGAAGAAATTCTGAGAATGGATTTGAGGCCAACTCGGTGCATTCAAGAAGAGACACAGACTGCGAGACTTTATGTCGAGAACATTTTATAAAGAGTGAGTCCACAGATACTACTGAGGACAGATCCAAAGATCAAGGAATGAAAGAACCAGATTTGCAGAAAGACATCTATCTCAAGAACTGTTGCATTGCACAGAGTAAAAGCAACAATCAGGGAGAGACTACGAACACAGGGGATGTCAACCTCACTCCAGAACCTGAAGCACGAGCCAACTCCCCACTTTCAGATTTAGCCAGCCCTAGAGAATATGCTGGTGCCAGCAACCCAGATAATAAAGGCATTAAGCCTGCAGTGCAGGGCAAATTAGTTAGCCCCTTTCTTGGAAAAGAAGGTATCCATCCCCAGTCTTTCTATAATAATGATAGATTGAGAGAAGAGAGGCCCAGCTGTACAATACCCAGGAGTGAGAAACCTGACAAAGAATCTTCCTTAAAGAATAATAAATTAACAAAAGAGAGATTTTGGAAATACCATACAAATTGCTGCAATGAATTCCAACCCTGCCCAACTGCTCAGAAAGTATTAAAAGAGCTGAAGACTGCACTTCTGACTTCAAGAGAGCAATTAGATCTGTCCACGCAGGCTCCCCCCTCTGACATGGATCTTCTGAAAGGTAATGATAGACTCACCATTAACCTTTTAGTTAAACTTTCCCAGAGAAGGGAAAAGCAGAGGGCAAAGAAGCAGCCCTGGAAATGACTGGAGATTAGTCACTACCATAAAGTGTAGCCATGCTGCAGTACCGTATAGGCTATGCACTGCTGATTTGGATTAAATTTACACCCAATTTTATGAAGAGGTTTTGCCTTCCGCAGCTAACCAACATCAGTCTGTGGGACTGCTCTTGCGGCAAGGGGGATCTGTGTGAGCTAATGCTAGGAAACAGTCTATGCCCTGTGCTGATGCTTGTGGCTGCTGGCAAATGAAGCATATTGCATAATAAAAGTCCTGGGCAGCAATGAGACTATGCAGGCTCTCTCTGCTTAGCATTATGCCCCAGCTCACCGCTGGCAGCAGTGTGCGCTGCAGGCCAGCAAGTGATTGGATGCCACTTGCCATGTATAATGTCAGGAGCAGCAGAAATCAATTTTAAAATACAAGATTTTAAAAATTTTCATGCCATTCAATAGATGTTTCCCCTTTCCGTTCTCCTTAGATCTGTCCATCAGCTATACAAATGAGTTAACGTTTGTTTTAGCACCTTGAAAATGTAAAGCACCACCACGAAGGGAATTTAGAAGTATTTCACCTGTAAGTGTTTTTAATAAAAGGCAATATATTTTCAGTTATTCAGTATATAATTAATTTTTGGAAATAACTGCCAAATGATGATGGCCAGCAAACAACTTTGTGAAACTCAACTATGAAGTATGCAGGTAAGGATAGCTTCAGTTGTGATCTATTGTAAGACAACAGGGGCTAATCATCACTATATTTCAGCTACAATAATCATCAGCTAGACTCAGGCAGAAAGAGTATTTTAACACACAACTTGAAAGGGTTTTACATCTCCTTCTGAAGCATCTCACTCCATCTACCACCAGAATATTTGTGTGCAGATCACTGGTTTGTTGCTATGAATTGGGGACATGTATTCAGACACTTGTTACCAACCTGTAGAAACTGTGATAAGGAATTTTTAGCAGAATTTATAATGTGTCGTGGTGTTTTGTATTTAACCTAAATCTTACAGAACAAGAAGTGACCACAACTTTCCTTGCCCAGTATATAAACAGTGAGGAGCCACTAACAAACAAATGGGAAAAGGGAAACAATAGCACTTTGCCAGATGCACACGCTTCCTTTGCTCCTGATGGAATTTGCCATCCAGAGTTGCCTGGAGATGACAGTAAAATTTTTTGTGGACTTCCTCAGACAATAACTCTGCAGCTGGGCCAACAAACCAATATATCTCACCAAGAAGCTGGTGCTGAATGCCAGTCTTTAAGTAAGGCAATTGTTGAATCCATCAATGAATTTCAAGGGAGCACTGAAAAATGCATTGTAAAAGATCAGAGCAGGACGGTGGATAGTTTGGAGCAACTGCAGTTAGGAAATGCCTCTGTAGGTGCCAATAATCTCCTGTCCAGAAGATGTGAGAATGCACGTAATGAACATGTTGCCCAGGACTGGAAGTCTTTGGATGCAGAAACTGATTCGGATGCACTGACACAAACATATAATACTATCAATGAGCATTTTGCAGGAGGTGAAGAAGGTTGTGTTCCTGCATCTCCAAGTATTTTACACAGAGAACTCTGCCATGTTAAATCTCTACAACTCAGCGCTATGGCATCTGTCTATACTTGCCTCCCTCTCAGTGCAGATGAAAGCACCCTGGCGCCTGACTCTGAAACTTCCAGTCCAAATATTAGTAAAGTTCCTTTATTGGACGTTCACAAAGTTGAACGTAAAGGTGTAGCAGACAGAGAGCCCAACTGTTATTTCTCAGATGAGGTTATTTCGGAGCAGAAAATGCACATTTCTCCAAGCGAAGAGAAAAGTGTAGGCGGACTGAGAGATGCAAGTACTGATGCTGAATTCATGCTTAATGAAAATGAGGGAGCTCAGTTTGATATTGACCAGGAGAAAACAAAGGCATTTCAATCTGACGGTACTGAGCACAATTCATATGAGTTAGTGAAAGTTGTTAGCTCAAATGACACAGACGGCCAAAAGAATACTAGGGAGCTGTTAGCCCCCCGTGACAATTCGAGGATTGAAAATAAAACCTGGCATAATACTGACAACCGTCCTTGCAGAAGCTGCTTGGGAAATTCCTGTGCTTCTATAGCAGCCGATCGTAATGAATGTGACAATGCAGAATGCAGAAAGGAAACTGGCCCTGAGTCTCTCTGCCAACCTGCTGTATCAAAAGGGAGCAGATCCTTTACAAATCCTTCTCTTACTGTTTATGAAAGTCAAGCAGAAGAAATCAGTGTTGCAGGCTATGATGGTACTTTTTCTCACTCACGCCAGGCCTCCAGGAATACAGGAATTCAGCAATTTACTTGTAATAAAAAGGACGAGTTTCAGCTGCAGAATATACAGGTAAATCCAAAAACAGAGAATGAACCAGATATGAAATATTCTAACTCTAAATACCCCATGTTAGTGGCTGGCAACACAGATGCTAAGCTTTGTGTAGCAGGAGACAACCCCTCTGCCAGTCCATATTTAGAAAGCAGACGGCCCCTGGAGATTGGACTACATTCTAAGACCATTCGTCTGCCAGAGCAGTCTCACAGGTCTCTTCTGCAACAAGGTTCTGCGCTTTCCAACCCATGGAAGAAGGAATTAGAGCAAAACTGGAATGAAAGTCCATCAGGAAAACAACTCAAGAAAACATATTGTTCTGTTTTCAGACTACCTACCGAAGGCTCATCTTTTGGGAAACTTTGCCAGAATTTAGACTGTACCATTGAGCCTCCTGATCTGAGCAAGGGAACATTCCCCACTACCCTACTGACACCAAATCCATATTTATTGGAACAAGAAACTGAAATACATGCAAATGGAGGGTCTTGGGCGTTCAACCCTCAACTGATGGATAAAGCCACATATTTAAGTTGCCTTTATAATCCAAAGGCACAGAGGAAACAAGCAAATGAACTAAGTGTACTTTCTAATCTCCGCTATTGTAAAATTTCAGCAAAAGTATCCTTTGGTGTGGCGGAGGAGGAATGGAGGTCAGTGTCTCAAAAAAAAGAAAATGACCCAGATCAGTTAATGAGTAACCATCAATATGAACCTCCTCCTAAAAAAGAAGTCACCACAGATAGCGACTGATGTAAGTATACTACCTGACTTTGGTAGAGCTTTGCACAGCTAAAATGTAATCAATTGTAAAATGAATGGGTTTGTGTATGTAAATGAGGACAGTCAAAGATGACTCAAAAATACCACTACTGTATTGGTCTGTAGAGATACACGTAATGCTTTTCTATTACACAGTGATCTTGTACATCACTCTGGCCCTGTGTTTTCAGTCTGTTGTCTGTCTTTCAGAAATGTAGTTTCAAGATACCTGTGTATATAATTTTTGATCTTGAACTAATCAGAAGTGTTAAACATCCCATGAAAAACATTTAGTGGCATGCAAGTTTAGGCCTTACATTTGATGTACTCAGTGTAGTAATGTACCTCAGCCAGGTGCAACCTGTTCATAGATGTTTTGGAATTAACAAAGCTTACCTGCTTTAAAGAAGGAAAGGGTAATGCTTAAAGATCATGGTGTGTTTTTCTTAATTTTTAAACATTTTTGGAAGCCTGTGATTGTAAACGTTTCCACTTAGTTTTTTCCCTCTTTTCCATTGTGGATAGACAATGTTTGAATGTTCTGGGAGATGGACTTTTCTCTTGATTTTTGAACAATGAGTGGTTTCTTTGGGTGACAAAGACTCTACATACTGTATATAGGGGGGAAATATAGGGCAAATTGGGTTGAACCATCTAATATTGATGGTGCGACGAAGCATCTCTTTATCAAATGACTGGGGTAAAATCTTTTTTCTGCACGTAAGGATTAGATATTGCCCTTTGTATCTTTACTTTAAGGATTTTAATATTGTTGGTATTAGATTGATTTGGGCTGACATTTGACTAGAACACAATATTCATACAAAACATCATTAAATTAGGGGAGGGAGTTTTGAAAAGATCTGAATTTTTTTAAAAAAATCACAAAACATATCGCACAATTTTAGAGTGCTGCAAAATGGGTTTGGTGGCCTATCTGCGCTTTGGGATTTTGGAAGGAGATTTCCAATTGACCTCAAAATTACAGCTCACTTCCCCTTTCCAACCCCTTCAAAAACATTTACAAAAGTCTATGCTGTTGCTGCATGCAGCTGTTTCATTGTAACTTTATTTTTTACAGACCAGTGTGAAGCATCTTCACATATATTTGTACAAAAAAAAATCTCCAGTTGGCTGTCTACAGTGTATTTCAGAACATTTCACAAAAGAGGGTCCCATATGTGGAAAAACCTGGAATTGTAATATGTAATTGCTAATAAAAATGCATGCACTTGGGGACCTGGAGGAGTGTGAATTCCCTTCTGGGAAATGAAGATGTGACAGGTTTTTCAGACATATTTTACACACTTAGTCAAAAGGGGTTTTTAATGGGAAGTACATATGTTCTGTACACATTTTTGGCTATTCAAATTTCCCTTTAAATGTTGATCTACAAATTTAGTCCATATTTGCAGTACAAAACAGTAAATGAACATGGAACATGCAAGGAATTAAGTTGGCAGTAAATCTGTAAATGTCATTGCCATCTCTTATTTTGCTTATTTCTGCATTTTCCCCAGACTCACTGGTTTGTTTGTTAAGCACAAACATACTCTTCAGAAAGTATGTGTGGTGGTGATTTGCTAGAGATTAGCCACGCTAGTTCAATCAACTTCAGAGACTCTCTCCTTCTCACTCAGTAACTTTTGGACAACTGATGGGTAACCAAACGTGCACAAAACTCGTATCCTGCAGTGTGTCTGGCAATATTTTAGATACGTGTGGTTACCACAGGAGTGCTGCTATCCCCAGTGCCTGCCTTCTGGCTTTCATGGCATGTAATGTTGAGAGTTCCCATCTATACCACCTGACTCTTTTCCATTAATTTTTCTGAAATATCAAGTAACTAGACTTGCCCTACTCAGGCAATTATTCCTGATCACTCCTGGCACATTTCTTAGACCTGAGCTATTGAGGAAAAGCAAATGAACAAGCTATCCTTCTGAAGACATTTGTATTTTCCGAAAGACTGACAATATTACAGCCTTCATTATAGGGTATAAATTATGTATAAGAAAATTAACTGCTTTCTAAAACATAGGTAGGTTACTTCCTCATTAATCATGCAGGCATCTTTCCCTGTTGTACATTATTTTTAAAGAGATGGCCTTTATATAACTTTGTGCCCGTGGCTGCCAACAACAGAGGTCAATACTGTACTTACTGGCTGTTGGATGAGCTATTGTTTCTTTCCTGAATACTTAGTTTTATGTCTTTCAAATAAGAACAAAAATGAAAATAAATATCTGAAGCAATTCTCTGTAGCCGTGCTGTTTCATGCCTCAGACACTGGTTTGTGGCCAAGACGCTGTCAGTAGGTTTGTCAGTTTTATATTTACTGTATGTCATACACCATACTGCTGTTTCTTGCTTTCTGAACAACTGAAAAGCATTTGGAGCATTACAACTACATACGAAGGTGGACTTTGCCCACAATCCCCTTCTACAACAGCGGTTTATAAGTGGACACATAATTTTCCCTTTGATGCCATAACATTTTCAGGACCATTACAAAAATAAAATATTTTGTTTTTACATTAGTCTTGTAACCAATTCTAAAGAAACAGAAAATTAAACATTTGATCTTAGAATTTCATCAGCTGTAGCTAAATATCTACAAGAGATATTTTTTACATCTCGTTAGAATGTTTACCATAAATTTACACCATAGAAATTTGTAAGATTTTAATTTGTAAAAGTGTCATTCTTTTTTAAAATACATGTATATATTAAACAAAATGAAGCATTGTCAAAGTACCACAGAACACAGTTAAGGTTTTTGGTATTATAATAAATCATGCATATTCTATATGTGTTGGTTTGGGTTTTTTTTATGTTAAGCATTATCATTAGTATATTATATTTATAATTTTTGCCAACCTAACTTACTGTTCTGCTACTCAGCTGGGTTAGCCTTAACACGTTGCCTTTTAGCACCCTTAAAATGTGATCTTTCATTTGGACGCGATCACTCAAACAAATACAGTACATCTTTTTTCAGCGTGTGCTGTGAATTCCTGTGCAATTAATTGATCGATCATTCTGAAAACGTACAGTATAATAATCCCTTACTTTATGACCGCACACCCACAAATTTGCATGCAGCAGTAAATAACCCCTAGTACTAAGCGCCTGATTTGTGATGGCTGTTTGGCACTTCCAACTAGATTTTAACATTAAAAACATGCATGGCTACAGGAAGTGCACTTTGTTGCACTGTCCCCACGTAAACTATATATTACTTCTCTCTACTTATAGAATCACTTCCTATTTACACACCTCATCAGCCCAGGGAACCAGGCAAATGAAAAGGAGTGCTCATCTTGCATGTACAATAAGCAGAATATACACAGGTAATATGCCTAGGCTTGGAAGGATTCAGTTTTTATCGGTAAATGTCAGTAAACATCAATTTCAGACAAAACCATATTTCCATCGGTGGTAACAGAAATGTACAGATCGGCAAAAGAAGAAAAGTGCTGCTTGAGAACTTACTACAGTTTGATTTAAGTAGATTTACTTTATCCATAGTGATAGGATATTAATAACTTGTATTTTAACAGCAGCAAAGATTTAACTTTTTGAATCTGAATGTCTACTGTCGTTAAATGATTGTCTGCTCCCTTAGTTGCCTGCAACTGTGAACATTTAAATCAGTAAAAACTTTAAACAATGCTTAAAAACAAACATGGATATTTACCATCAAAATTATTTAAAAAAAAAAATCAAATTCTGCCAAGCCTAAGAACAACTAGCAAGGCAGACTGAGTCGAGAGTCTATAGCGTTGACCTGTAACGACTTTTACAAATAGATATTTCTGTGTCTAATTATGGCTTTGTTTCACTATAACCTGAGTGAAAAATAGAGATTGGGAACCCTCCAGAAGTTTGTAATTTAGACTTGGTTTAACATATTCACAGTTTAGAGGATTATCAAAACTATCTGAATCTCTTAAGTCTGCAAAATGACTTGTAAATCTCAAGAGAACAGGTGTGCTTGTGAGACTTCTGTTACTTCCCCTCAGATATCCTGCAAGAACATATTTTCTCATGATACTTTGACACTTCTCGTCCCAGTGGGAAATAAATGGGAAGAAGAAAAACCTTTTTCACCCAAACATTTCAAAACTTCAAAAATAGTTATTTTTGAGTTTGGGTCTACAAATGGCTGAAGGTTCAGGGCTGCTTCCTTCACTTGCTGTAGATCCTACAGACCTTTCCTTCTAACTCTGAAAATTAACTCTCTTCACCATTGCGTGGATGAACAATTGAAATCTGCTGAAAACAACCAGAATGTACCCATGGGCGCATATCTAGATACTCCAATGAACGTGTAACCCCCTTCATTGCCCAACATTAGCCACATCGTGTGTTTATTTGTAGGCTTGTTTTTCTCCAGAGACACACAACATTGTACTGAGGGAACTTCAACCGGGAGATGAAGTTTGTTACTTTCTTCCCTGTGTCTGGGAAACACAAGGCTTGCAACATATTAAACATTGCTGTGTGATTTCCATACACAAGTCTGTCTCATTCCAATTTTGATATGACAATTTAATTGAATTAAGAAACTGTATTAAAAGCTTTTTTGATTGGCAGCACCAACTACACAGAACCTAGTCCAGGTTTTAAAGTTTTCCTACATGAAGCCTATTGATCTGCCTCTTTCTTTTCTATTTTAAGCCTCAACAATCTTTGCAAAGGTGGGAAGATTTCATTTTTAGAAGGAAGGGCTTAAAAACACTTAAGTGCATGGACTACACCCCCCGACTGAGGCGTGTGGCTGGAGAGAAAGAAAGCAGTGGTGCTGCCTAGTACAAGCAACTCTAACCACCAGGACCCAGAGATGGGTAAAGTGTAGAGAGAATGCATAACCCAGCAACCCTTCCTTCCCCCCAGCATGCTCCAGGGAGGGGTGCAGTATGCACACTGGAATTGAGGATGATATAAAATTGGCACTTTAACGTTTCGCATGCCAGAATATATCTTTCCTTGGTATCTGCTCATGTCTACAAGCTTTGGTGCGCTCTGCCCTGTGGCAGTAGTCTGAAAAACTGGGCTGAAAAAGCCTTTTTCTTCATTGGCATGTTTCTAGGCCACACCAATGAGAGAGAGTGAGTTTGAACTACAGTGCTTGTCCCCATGATATTAAATTTCAGGGTCAGGAAGGCATTTAAGCTTGCTTTTCCTTTCGTAATGTATTATTTAATATGTGTCAATAGCCACTTGAGAATAGCCTTACAAGCTGAGTGTCTCTACAACGGAAGCTTAGGTGCCATTGGAACACCTAGATGAAATGGTTTACTGACAATAATACAAAATTATCACAGAGTCAGGACTGGAAGGCAGAGCTGGAGGAATTGTCTCATCCGTAAGGGAAAAATAGGTTTCTATATTGGTTACCCCATGATTGCAAATGCCCGATATTAGGATTTTTCAGGAAATGAATCATAGGTTAACACTTTACTGATGATTCTGGACTTTGGACACAGATATTGCTGGTTTTGCAGAATTCTCTAAGCACTAAATTGTATTTTTACTGGCTGTTTAAAACTGCAATTTTAAACAACACAAACAACTTCTATTGTGTGTGTGTCAGTGGGAACAACTGGCAGATGTTTGTGAAAATAAACAAAGCTGCTGCCTCCATTCATCTTTCAATCCCTGGTCAACCAATCAGTGATGTCCAGTGGAACTTCATGACATTGTCATTGTGCTTTACAGGATTCTCACAAAAATCCCTTATGTTTTAATATACTAATTTAAAAGTATATAAAGTCAACATCTTTGTTAGTCACTTGGCATTCAAATAAACCATTTACACATCAACAGTTTAAAGTGTGCAAAAATAGGTGAAAAATACATTGTTCTGCTATAGAAAGTTCTTTACCATTTAGTCAATGCAATGTTAAGAGGAGTTGGCCAGATAGTGCTATACTGACTAGTATTGTAAGGTTATTCTGTACATTCACATCTTTACTGTAGGCAAAAGCTACTTGTACATATAGTTTTACCCAGTTATAGAACTCTATAAAAGAACTTTGTCTCTGAGGCTCATAACAAAGGTGTTAACATTTTTGGTACCTCAAACGTTGAGGTAGCCTGAACAAAGTCTACTACTGTCAAAGGTTGAGCTTGCAGTTAATCAGTAAATGAGTTAAGGGGAATGACTGGAAAGACCCTTCTCAAACTTAAGGTGATTTTGCTGTTAAGAAGTTGCTATTTAAAATAGGGGAGACATTTTTAGATAAGAGACTTGTCCCCTAATAAGAGCAAAGACCACAATGAGCATAGAAACAGCATAGAAAATAAGCGACGGTGTAGCCACAGCAAGACTAAATTCATACTCATTGTTGCATTATGGCTTTCACAAGACTAAGCTTCAGCGTTATTCAAAAGTGCTCTGGAGCTGCGGCCAAGGAGCATTTAATGCAATTTATGGGGAAACCAAAGGGGAGAGGAGGGAGGTATGTGGATGCGTGTACTGAAGTGGCATTAACCATCTTTGCATCTCCCCTGGGTGAATCTCCCAGCATCCAGGCTAGTTTCTGGGTCAGTTAGAGCAGTTTTAGGGGGAAAACGAAGAACCCGAGAGGTGAATGGCCTGCTTTGCTGAAGCCTCAGCAGCACAGCTGGCCTGGGCTTCCATGGCTGCTGCAAGTGGCCTGCACCATTAAAAATCAGGCCACGTTTACTGAGGTGTCTGAATATGGACATAGGAGACTGACTCTCGGCCCCTAGTCTGCATAAACTCTGTTTTTTTTAATCTTCCTTTTTAAAATTACTAAAGGGCAAGAGCTGGGCTGGGTGTTTGCTCCAGCACTTATTCCATTTTAGTGCTGGGAGAAAGACCACCAGCTACCTTCTGTGTTCCCTGGGCCAGCAGAGGCTGAGCTGTCATCTGTCCAGTTCCCCCGGTGCTAGCCACAGACAAGGTGCAGGTGGCTGCTGGTGTTTTTATGCACCACGTCCTGTAGACCTTGCAGTGAGAGGGGTTAGACGATGTGGTGCTTAAAACAGCTGTAGCTGCCAGGAGCCATTGTTATGGGGCCATGCCCACTGCTGGGAAATGTTGAGCAGAAACAAGGCAGATTGCAGGCACCTCACCAGACTTCACCTGATGGAGAAATGAGGTCCCAGCTTGGCTCTGGCCAGAATTGAGGGTGCGGGGGGCAGAGTGTCATACTACACAGGGGTACTAAGGGGGCAATAAAAGAAGGGTGTAGGGGGGATGTTGAATTTCAGCAGCATCTTTCAATTGGGCCTCTGTGACTATAGCAGTTGGACACTTAGTGAAGGGCAAGATTTGGTGATACAGTAAAACAAATTAAAATGAATTTACCAACTTGTCTGTGACAGGTTACAGGGTGGAGGGTTGCCAAATGTCCAGTTCTGGACTGGACCGCCCTGTTGATAAGGGACTTCCTGGCCGCCGCAGTGAGCGGCTCTGCATGGCTTCCAGAAGTGGCTGGCATGTCTCTCCAGCTCCTAAGTTCAGGGGCAGCCGGGGGGGCTCTATGCGCTGCCCCCCGCCCCGAGCGTCTGCTCCACAGCTCTTGTTGCCAGGGAACCGTGGCCAATGGGAGCTGCAGGGGCAGCACGCAGAGGTCCCCGGCCCCCTCTGCGCCTAGGAGCCAGAGGGACGTCACTGCTTCTGGGGGACTCCTGCTATAAGCGCCGCCTAGTGCATGCACCCTGAACCCCCACAATCCCCTGCCTCAGCCCTGAGCCCCCTCCTGCACCCAAAATCCCTCCCAGTGCCCAAACCCTCTGCTCCAGCCCTGAACCCCCTCCTGCATGTCCTGGAGCCCCCAGATTTTCTCTTAGGGCCTAGTCCTGTAATGCCATGAGCTCACTGGCATAACCTACCTACATGTGTTACTGTTTGTAGACTTGGACTCTCAGTTATGAAATGAGGCCTATTGACTAAATTGTGGACCAGCGTTGCAAAGAGACTTGGCCGTTGCCTGTCGAGCACTGCGAGGGTCACTTTTAAGCACCTAGGGAAAAAAAATCACTGGGCATCACAAAGGCTGGTTCGAAGCCTTGGCACTCTATTACAATGACGGGGAAGAGAGAGGCACCTAGAGTGGAGTCCACAAAAGCAGGCACGCTGAGCAGGAGGTTAGTCAATGGAAGAGGGCAATGAGAAGGGTGCCCTAGACCTGCACCCCTCTCAAGGAGGTCAGTGCCTAAATCTGGGTTGCAATGACGTGTCTAGCGCTGCTGGGAAGCCACAGGTGCGAACCCCCTCCTCCAGGCAGAGATGCTGCTACTCCCCCAGGTTTAGCCCAGTGATTCGTGCCCTCATCCAGGCTGTGGGAGACCCACATTCCCCAGGGTTAATTCCCCCCCTCTGCTTGGTAGGGAGAAAGGATTTGAACATGGATTTTCCACCTGCCTGGGGAGTGTTCTACCCCCTGAGCTATGGGACACGCTCATGTGGGTTTCCCACCGTCTAGCTTGTTAAAGCCTGGTTCACTTGGGATGAAATAAGCATTGGCCCACTGAGCACGCGTGCTTGAGATGCGGGCCTCCCCGCTGAGTGGTGGGCGAGCCAAGATCCAGTTCCCTTCCACCAATGACACTAAATAGTTATCCAGCATGGAAGAGCTGCAACCAAAGAGAGAGCAAAAGACACCCCTCCCCTCCCCCCCCCCCGCCAATCCCATAGCTCAGTGTCAGAACACACCCCACTCCAAGCCTTGCGCCCCCATCAAGCTGAGGTGGGGATTGAAGCTGTGGGGTCTCCCAGCTTAGGTGCGTGTGCTAAGCAATAACGGGGGGGCCAGCAGCACTATGTCCTGTGGCCAGGGAGCCACTCTCCTGGATGCCCTCTGAGCACCTACTAGCTTGGGCGCGGCCCGTGAGCTGAGGGAATGGCTCGCTTCCCCTGGTTTGTGAATAGCGCTGGGGCACAGGCAGCCAGGCCCCCCAGAGTAAGGCAACAGCACCCATGCCCCGAGGCAGAATATTAGGCATGCAGGGTCTTCTACGGTGAAAATTTAGGCACCGAGTGGGTTGAGGCACCAGCTGAGCAGGAGTTTTGTGAGGGCCCAGAGTCACTCATAGCGGACTTAGCGCCTAAAATGGCAGTTAGTTAGTGCCCTATGGCCTTTTGTCACCAACTGCTTAGGAAAAGCTAGAGTAAAGCATTGTAGCTCAGCCCTAGCACTAATTCCATGGGCCTGCAGTGTTAATTGGCGACAGTGATAGTGACACACCCCCCCGCCCCGCCCCCGTTGTGGCTTTAATGAAGTATTTAGAAGAGAGGTGCTGGCCACATTCGATCCAGCTGGCAATAAAGCTGTACTTATCTTCTAGCTAGGTAAGCGACTCTTCAGTTATCCTAACCTGTGTGTTAATACAGCAGCCTTGTTTGTAAAACTGCATCTTACCCCCAGGATACTTTAATCCTCAGCTATGCATGGCTAGACTAGGACGGTTGCCAGTTTATATAATAGTACCTGCCAGACAGCGTTGGTATTTAATATGCAGTGAAGTGGCAAAGTCCCGGGGTGGGTGCGAGCCTGAGGGCCCAGCAGCACTAGCCTGTTGAACCAGGGTTTCCATGTAGATATGAACACAGATAAATGGCACAGGGATGGTCCTCCCTTGGCGGTTTACGAGACTTTAAAAGAAACAGTGGATTTGGCACAGCCTTTTGACAGAATGATAAATGTCATTTGTAATGACTGTGGCATGAAGCCCAGTGCCTAAGGACAAATCACACACTTCCAGCAGGCCTGTAGCTTAAGGGGTTTCTTGCCCCACCTCAGCAGCTTGCTGGAGCTTCCAAGGGCATGATTTGCTACCGTATCAGAACTGGATATGGCTAATCAAGTGAGTGATGGCTCAATCACCTCTCTCCCTTCCCCATCTCTCTCTTTCCCCATAATGGAAAAGAAGGCAGCAAACGCTGAAGAACATTCGGTAGCCTGCAGTGGGACGGATACCATTGAAAACATAAATAAAAAGGCTACATGATCATTTTCTCTCTTGCCCTGACACTTCCCTGTTCCACTGGGTACAATGTGACCTGCAGTGTTCAGGGGTGTTTTTCAGCCCAATCCCTCTAATCAATCAGGTTTCAGTTGTAGTCTGTTCACTTCGGACACATCTGCCAGTACCGACGAGGACTGTTTCACTAGTTGCGGTATATATTATTTTAAAAAAAGTTAAAAACAAATAACTGTACGAATCTTCGAGCCGTTTATTTGGCCAGCTGTCCTTTAACTCCGAGGTTTGAGTAGCTTCCTTTCTAAGCAGCTTGAATCCATTTTCTTAGTGCAATGCGGAGGAATCTGCCAGGGCATTGGAACCCACTGACAATTAATGTTTACTGGACTTTGTCTTTTAAGTATTCCACCTGGAATCCATTTTTGTCCCCAAGAAATTCATCCCTTTGGGTAAAGTTTATAGTGAATTCCCTTACAATTCCATGCATTAGCAATATGAGAAGAAGACATGGTCAGTGGCAAGGTTGTTTAGAGCTGCGTTTCATCTCTTGTTTCAGGATTGCATGGGTCCAGCTTGTTACTGCAGCTGCTTTTTCGACTGTGGGAGTCATTGGATACATGCGCTAGAGGGTCAGATCGTATTAAATACCTAGGAGAAACAGAGAACAAGTCCATTAGTGTTACCTGTACGTGGCAGGCACCTAGCTCACGCGTGACTATCATTTCCAGGCACACAGGCTTTCTTGGGGCACTCTGCCCTCAGTTACTCCCACATTAACTCTGTTCCCATCAGTGGAGTTACTCCAGATTTACACCAGTATAAATGAGCAGATGTGACGCAGCGCATCTTCAGGGCAGACTGTGTGTATATCTTGCTACACAATTATAAGTACGATCATGGGGGGGGGTGGGTATAATAGGCTCAGCCTTCCCTGGCACAGCTGCTGCTGACCAGCCGCTGGACACCTAGGCTGTGGTGGAGGCCCTGCTCTGCCCCTTCCCTGAGGCTCCCACTGCCTCCCGCTGCCTGGTAAGTCTTCCTGCAGTCTACCTCCCCCCAAGCGAGAGGTTCCCGCCGCTCACCACATCCCTCCTCCACGGCAGGGTCCCCAGAGCACGTGAATGACCTGGGTCAGCTAAAATCTCAGCAGTATCGCTATTCAGAGGACATTTAGCAGTTTTCTCCCACAGTTTTACATTGCACTATGAACACTCTGTGTTAAGGGCATACACACACTATATCACTGAGTTCCAGGCGAGTGTCCGGCGGCGGATTAATCAGGACATAGGACAATGTGTTCTGATGGTCATTCATTTCATCTGCAAGGGGTGAAAAATGGAGTCATTATGCACGTGGCTGGAGTGATCACTGGTAACTCTTGGCTGGATTAGACAGGGACCATTTTTTAAATCTCACATGCACCTGAAAATGGGGAACCATAGGGGCTATTGGACATTTCCCAAGTCTTCCCAATGCATTACAATTACAGAAGCAGATGTGCTAAAGAATGTGTGTGAAATGGTGCGCTAAAAATCACACTTCCAGCGTGTCTGCCAGGTTAGTGCCAGGTTAGCCCTATGACAGGTCCTGCTACAACAGTGCTTGGTGGCTCATCTCTCTTTTTGGCTTGGTTTACTTTACACACTACCAGGCCTTCTTGGTTCATCCAAGCCTGTCTCTAGCTATCCCAATGAAAGCAGCACTTCAAACAATATGTGCAAGACGGGCTCAACCCAGTTTGCTTTTGTACCTGGGTGCCTCCCACCAGCCGAGCCAAAGCCTCACTAACATGACAAACAGCACCACAAAAGCAGGTGGGGACAAACAGGATTGTGAGGAGCATCTTGCCTTTGGAGTCTATAATGCATTAGTGTGAAAAAGCATTTGAACTTCAGCTTGTGGTAGCATGTTTTAAAGGAGGAGAGCAGGTTCCCTTCCCCTCTGCATAGGCCAGGAGACAGGGGGCTGTAAGGTAGCCAGGCGGAATGGCAAGGCTGGTTTACAAGCAGTGCGCCCTGCGACCACTAAATCCTCAGGCCACCAGTTCTCTCTCTGGAGAATAAGAGCCCCCATCCCTAAAGCCAGGATTTAGCTCATAATTTGTGAGCACCCTAATCTGATAGCTGAAGGGCTCCCCTTCTGATCCTGCTCCTGGAATGGGCTGGGTCATGGACCACAGCTGAGCAGTCACTTACTGGCATGGCTGCATTTGAGCTGGGAAGGGGGGGTCATTCCCAATTCACTTAGATGTACCCGCGCTAGCTCTGCTTGACCTAGCATGCTAAAAATAGCAGGGTCGCACAAAGGGCCGGTTGTGAGAGCTGCTCAAGTATGTACCTGCCTGGACCATATTCAGACTGCTAGTCCAAGCTGCCAACCATGCAGACCTGAAAACAAAGAGCTGTGTTTCTCAAACGCTTGGTTCTTTCACCAACAGAAGTTGGTCCAATAAAAGATATTACCTCACCCATTTTCTCTCTTATAGAGTTTCCTGACAACCGCACACCCAGCCTGTCTGGGGCCTCCTTTTCCCCAGGATCCTATGGTCACACTCCAGAGCATGCTGTCCCTCACACACTCCACACGACCCCTACCATCGGTGATCTTTACGCCAAAGCCTCTTGTCTGTCCCCATGAATGAAACGAACATCTTCCAAGTCTATAGGTGTTCACCAGAGCAAGGCCCTACGCTTGCCTCATTCGTTCCCCTGGACATTGGGGCTGGCTCCTGTACTTTCAACCATCAGTTTTTCAAAGCGCCAGGCTGCTTGAGCACTTGCGAGCAACTGAAACCACTTGATGGCAGCCACCCAGCCCAGGTATTTCAGTGCTGGACAATTTTTAGTGTCTATCTCAGACCATAAGGCATCACTAAGAAAAGTAAAGAACTGGCTATGATGAAGAGGGAATGTTCTTAATGTTTTCTCTGAATACTGTGTGGGTGCCTCAGTTTCCCCTATGCAGTTCTTAAGTATCTAAGTGGTGGGATAAGGGTGTGTGATTGTTGCAGAGTCCTAGAGGGCCAGTGTGATGCTGTGTGCACAGAGAATGGCTGACACCCTGTCTCCTGGCAACTGATGGCCTGGGCCCCTCCTCTGCAAAGGTGCCAACTGAAGGTGTTGGAGAACAAAGAGATCAGGTGGAAAGAGACAAAGGCCAGAGGAGGGGGCGGGAAAGTTTCAGTTTGGAGCTGGCTGGGCAAATGGGGGGCAGGGAGGCCAGAGCCCCATCCGGGCCTTTCTCCAAGACCGAGAGGTCCTGTTCTCTGTATCTACAAGCTCTGTTTTAGACCATGTTCCTGTTGTCTAATAAACCTTCTGTTTTACTGGCTGGCTGAGAGTCACGTCTGACTGCGGAGGTGGGGTGCAGGACCCACTGGCTTCCCCAGGAGCCTCGCCTGGGTGGACTCGCTGTGGGAAGCGCAAGGTGGGGCAGGGGATGCTGAATGCTCCAAGGTCAGACCCAGGAAGGTCGAAGCTGTGTGAGCTTCTTGCCCTGGAGAGAGTCTGCTCACAGAGAGGAGGCTCCCCCAGAGTCCTGACTGGCTTCCTATGGAGTATTTCCAGAGCATCGCCCGGGGACTCCGTGACACTGGTCTTACCTTGTTTTAATGCAAAAAGAAATGTAACGTTACTCTTAGTGCGCTCTGTGCATGACACACACTCCAAAACGCTCTCCAATGCAACTATAATACCCCTCGGCTGTATGATTTTTACCACATTCTCAGGTTTCCCCTTGTTTGTTATTTTAATCCAGTGGCAGGATTTATTTACATGATTATTTTTTTATTCTACCCAAAGAAAACTCATTGTCCTTTCAGAGCATATGGGACTGTAGCAAAGTTAGGTCCTTAATGATGACAGAATTCAGTAGCAAGGCTTTGAGTTACTAGCAAGTTCATCAGGAAATATTCATAGCCATCAACACATGCATATCATAAATTATCTTGTAAAACATAATACTCCATAGAACTAGCCTCATCGATGCTGACAGCAAGATAAGTGCATGGGTATATTTATTTGCATGGTCTATTTACATCATGTTCATGTTGCACAGCGTAAATATCAGTGTTCTAAATGGTAGCTCCGGCTTGTTTTTAAAGTAACTGAGCAACAAGATCATGAGTGAAACGAATGCAAATACATCTCTTCAGCAGTCAAGAAAATTATGCTCATAAACGTGTAGCTCCGTATGCGTAAATGGGTTTGGGGGCTGTCAAACAACTAACATTTGTCACACAGTCACTGACAAGATGCGTGACGTACAGGGTGGAAAAAGGGATGACAAGTTAATAGAGAGGGAAGTCAAGGGCAGAGTAATGACAGAGACAGTCACATGAAATCACTATAAGGCTTTTCACTGGCCCTTCATCTCTAATATTAGTCTGAAATACTCCATCAGCACAGAAAACCATCTACTGTGCTTATTAGACTTTTGCACAATTTTTGAAATCGTAGTCAAGGTTTTATCTTAGAGAGAATGTTCACTGGTGCCACAGTCTTCTTGGATTGCAATAGCAGACCTTGCCTAGACAGAAGTTATCTCATGCATTTGTTTTCTTCACTTTACTCTTTTTTCTTCTATGCCTGAATCTCCCTACCACCACCCCAGTCTTTTCAATTCTTGTTACATCTCCCTTGGTTTTGATTATTACAATATAATTGATTGTTCCTTTAAAATGTGTTCTCCAGTGGGACTCCAGAAAATACTTTATAAACCAGTTTTTCAGGAAACAGGCCAAGACTTCTATGAGAGCAAGTCAAACAAAATATGAAATAGATTTGCCTGAGCAAAACGGCCAAATGCACGTGCAAAGATGCATGACCACAACGGACAGCAGATGTTTGATTTACAGGGCAGATGTGCCACCTGAATTTACGCACACATAAATACGCTCACAGCAGCTTGTGCACATCTGGTCAGCACAGAAGCATTGCTCAGAATTGCATGTACAAATAGTACGCAATTGTCCTCTCCTGGGATGCTGGGCAAAGTGATGTTGCAGAGTCGGCACCATTGATGCCCTGTGTATGGATGTAATGATAGACTTTCCAGTTACCAGTAATCATTGCATCAGTGGCCTCCAGATGGGTAAGTGTGTACAGCCCATGGCGCTTGAGGCTAATGGAAATCAGCTAAGCCATAACATTCATGCATTCTCTGCTACTGTGCAGAGCTTTGTGAAAACGAATATCTAGATCAGAGATTGATCTATAAACTGGTTGTAATGACTACACAGGCTAGCTATTCCTATGGTATCACTAATAGCTTGTTTTAAAGACCCTAAGCCACGTAAACACCATGCTGTGCTACAGGCAAAGAGTGGTCCTTTCACTCCCTCTGCATGAGAGATGGAGACATTGAAACCTCAGAGGTTGAAGGGTTTAATGACGCCCCGCACTGTAGTCCTCCTTCCTGAACCTTCTCATTCATCCCCCCATTCAGAAACAGACCCATGCAACCTGCCTGCCACCCCATCTCCTTCAGGGCTGTCAAGGTCTCCTTACAATGAAAATCCAAGAGCATGTTGGAGCTCCACGTTTCTGCTGGATCTGGGGCTGTGTTGTCTTTTTAACACCTCATACTCCAGGCAATTTGGGAGAAACAACCAGCCTTGAAAATGGCTACACTAGCCACCAGGAGCAGAAAACGGTTGTGCTTTTATTTCCACAGCTTGTGAACAGAGGAGTCTCCGAGGACCCAAAGACAGTTGAGATCTGGATAAAGGGTATTACTTAAAATGGGAGTCTAACACAGGGCCCCATCAGTGGTCCCCCTATCAGTCCCCTCTCTGCCCCTAGGCACACAGACAGCAATAGCCAGGAGCAACTTTCTTTCATCTTCAGCTGGCCAAGAGCCAGCATCCATTCCTCTCAGGTGCATCACAGCTACCTATGCCTCTTAGCTCAAGGGTGGAGCAAAACACCTTGGCTAAGATTAACCTGGAAGGCCACACCTTCAGCTAGCGCACTACACATGGCCACGATGCATAATACAAGTGGGCACCTTTTCAATAGCAGGTCACGCTGTAGTTTCACTGTCTACATTGGCTGCCAATTCACTTTTGCATGGATGAATTCCTGTAAAGCCCTAAGTAACCTACCCTAGTCTGGTCTCCAGCTCTCTGCTCCCCTCTGCCTCAGCATGTCTCCGCTCAGAAGTAACTCTTCAGCTATCTGTCCTGAGGGCAGAGTCAGTGAATGCCAAAGTGCATTCTCAGGAGCAGGTCCCCACCTCTGGGATTCAATTCCACATCATTCCCTCTTTGGGTTTCCCACTAACTGCTGGCCTTGGGGTCTGCTGACTATCTCCATTGTGATGAAGGAAGACGGATCAGTTGCTATGGAGGACTGTGAATCATGCACTCCTTTTTGGGAAGGAACCATTTGTTTGGTACCATTCTAACCTATTTCCAGAATACCACAGCGCTGAGCAACTGATCAATATTTATAGCGTCAGACAGTTTGGTTTTAGCTGATCACATCCAAATGCTTAGCCTTACAGTGAAACGGGAGCAGAAGCATAGTAATGCCATGAGAGCAGGGCGAGAGACATTTAAAACTTCTTACAGCTTGGTCTTTACAAATGCACAGTTTGCCATATGACTGGGGAAGGAATGGGCATACCTTTGGTAGAGGCAGGTTCTCCTGCTCCATGGAAGCCGTTTTTCCTAGCAAAACCATGCATTAGACCAAAACACTGCTAACCCACCAAGTATATTGCCATATCGTCTTCTCTGGATCAGAGACTCTGTTGTGCTCATCTTGCAGATATATGCTCGCTAGAACAATTTAGAGAGTGTCCAGATATAAACTTGGTCTTCTGACTAAAAACCTATAAGCTTGTAGATAAATATGGAATTCAGATTGGCTGAAGAGCCAAAAAATAATATTAACATTAACAAATTTTCTGTAGGTATATTTTTAATTTCTCCTGGCTTATCAGGTTATAAGTATGAATTCATAATGCTCTGACCATTGGGAAATCTACACCTTTATGGGGTAATAAATCAAAGGAGCTTCAGGCAAAAAAATGTCACTGAGACATGGATTAACAAATATGGATGGACTAGCTGGCAATATACTGTAACTGAGTGGGACTTCCATGAAACCACATTTGGGGCCATTTCTCTAAAGAAGCACACAATTTATAGGGAAATGCCAACTTTTCACCTTAAGTGTTGTCTAATGAAGGCCTGAAATTCAAATAGGTAAATTTTTTTTTGCTCATCTTTGGGTTTGATTTAAAAGGGCCTTGGCAAAGGATTGATACATAAAGATTTGCTTCATATTTTGTTTTGCTGTAGCCATCAAAATCATATGAACTTTGATGACTGTAATCTGTAGTTAAAATCCCTTCCCACAGGTACCTCTCCTTAAATGCTTAAGCTTCTTTCAGCATGGCCTGTTTTCTACAAAGCTACACAGCATGGGCACGCTTCAGTCAGGAACTGAGTTACTGTTTAACCCAGTATGAAATTCAGCTCCCACTGAGAGATTTGAGTCAGGGAGTAATTGCAAATAAATCCCATTGGGCTGGAATAAGACTGTCCTCTTGGAGACTAAACAAGGTGCTCAGATGACTAGGTAAAATGTGGGTGCTAACAGAATTTGGTCCTTGCTCCTTTGAGTCAAGTCAAGCATCCACAGATGACTTGGGGCTAACCGTTACGAACACCTGAATGGTTCTAGTTACACTTTGAGCTTCTCCTTCGGGAGTTTTGAAATAAAATAGCAACAAAACCTAGTAGAAAACAGTTCTTAAAAGAAATGATATGAGGCTATTAAATTTTGATCCTGGTACACATATTTTAAAAGAAGATAATGAAATATTTGCATTTCTATAGTGCCGTTCATTGGACGGCCCCAAAGTGCTTTGTAAACTGTTTCAGGCTCAATCTTTCTGGCATCTGGAGAAGCGTACAAGTCTGGGGGCTAGTTAAATCCAACACTGAGGCCCATATTCCATAGCTTCAAGTGAGGTCGCAGTTTATCCCCAACCTGTTTTATTCTGCCAAGGGAAAAAAAGAAAAATCTGGGTCCCAAATTCCCAATGGTTTCAACAGACATAAATCGAGTTGCAGTGGCTCACTTTGGAAGGAGAGCTTTTTAAAGAGGCAATTAACAGCTGTAATTTCCTTGAACATTTTCAACAAACAGCAAACAGTCACTGAATTTTGTCTCTCTGTGAGTTTATTGGATCTTCCATTTGTGGTGCAGATAAGAATGGTCCTTTTCCAATCCTCTCCCACAAATAAGTGCTAAAAAAAGACTCAAAATCGGTCTAAGGTGAAAACTGGCAAGAGGGTGTGGGTTAGACTTAATTGGCATGATCTTGTTATGCTGGGTGCAGCGAGTCAAGCTGGACTCCCAGCGAAAAAGAATTACCTTGCAAATATCCAAGGTTTACCCGATTCATCACATCACTGGCTGTTAAATTTGCTACATCCTCTACAGAACATACAGAGAAAAGGTACAGACATAAACAAAGAGAAAGAGAGAGAGAGAGATCAGCAAGCAGTGATTTGGCAAGTATTAGAGATGAGCTCCTGAGCTTTCATGAAAAAATGGGAAAAAAAAAAATAAAGGAAAGGGAAAAGAAGGCAGATCAATGCATTCTGTCTGTGAGGTCATGGATATTCAAACACCAACAGGTGACATGCTGTGATAATGTATTCAGAGCACTGTACCAAACATGACTGGTCCACTGACACATCACTGGGTCCAAAAGAGCCTTCGACTTCACAACATGTCAGCAGCACATTTCCGCCTCCTCCTCCTTTGTTCCTCTCCAGGTCTTCTAAACATCTAATTTAACAGCTCCCCACTCTCCTCAAGCCTGGAAATGTAGCATTCCAGCTGAACAAGGCGGAGAGTCCAGCGGGGCCTAGGTGTTGCAGAGAGCTCTAAACATGGACCCATCCTGCAAACCATGTACGCTGCAGTATCTATATAGTCTAGGATAAGCAGGGTATCAAACTTCAGAAGTTAGCTCTAGTCCCCACCATCCAAAATATCACATCCAATTATTTGGATTTCATTCACACTCTGGGGTGCAGCATCCCACCTTGAGCTGTTATGAGTCTAATGGCTCCCACTGTGTGAGAGGATCTAGTTTCCCTTCCAGTTTACAAGTATTCACCCACCTGGACATTTGGCTGCACTTCAGAATGAATCTCCAGCGAATGCTAGAGGGTTGTGCAAGCCCATAGGAGCAAGCTGTAGAAATTCACAAGTTCGTAAAAACCCTAGACCTAAGAAAAGGCAGATGTACAAGTAACAACTACCTTCAGTCACTCTGACCTGTGTGACCAGCTCTTGGATAGCCTGTATTTCAAAGTCATTCTGGCCTTTGGTAACTTTACTGGAACAATCTTTCCATTAGGACATATAATTTTCCTGCTTGTCTAATATTAAAAGAAAACATGTTCTCTTGGTTCTCTTATTCTACTACTTGACACACTCTCTTGCTGCCCCTCAGATAATATCCCAGGGCATTATTATACTAAATCCATGTCAGTAAATCTGGATCTGCCTTGAAGGCTCCAGAGCTTACAATGGCCAACAACTGGTAATCATCTACCACAGTAATTCTTTGAGCATTTGCATGTGAAGAGGGGTGGAAACGCCAACATCTATGCTGCAGACTTTGAGTCCTGGCTGAGGGAGGGCTGCTAGTTCAACAGAACAAGCAGCAGAAAGTCTTGGGATATTAACTGTGGGAGAACAGCAGATTGAGAAGAATGTAATGAGGCAATCCTTCAAACCTATCATGCTAAAATGGAAATCGTTGCATTGATTTCATTGGATATTGGATTAGATTCTTCATTATCCGTCTCTCTGCCGCTCTTTAAGGAAACAAACTTGCTGGAGAATGGACGTCGCTCCTAGTTCTAATTCTGGGCTGTCGAGGCTCAGTGATGATCCATAGTGCTGGCATGTTGCCAGTGAGAGACTAACTTGGACATCATTAATCTCTCTTACTGCAAACTCTCCACTCACATACCTCTGTTTCCCATAGACACAATGGCACACAAGCAGATATCCTGCTGTGAGATCTTGTACGCAAGTAAACCAATTGGCAAGGGGATGCCTGCTCCAGTAGACTCTAAATTCAGGTATGGTAGCACTTTGAGTGACAGGGCGTGAAGATGACGACACTGCTGTCTCTGTAGCCACTTGGTTGTTCAACACAATGTCACTACACAGTCACGCAGATGTAGCGGTTTGTCTCCGTGTTTCTCGTAGCACTCTGATTCAGACAATCATAATAATAATATTGTTTGTGCTTGGAGATCACTCAGACTTTACTCTGTAAGGCTCTGACTCTACCAATGATTTCAGCGACGCTCTGCACACAGGCTCAGAATGTGCCAAGTTACAGGACTGGAGCCTAAAGAGCCATCCCCTCTCCTCTTCTTGATTTGATTAGCTACCATGGAAGTGAAATGAACTCATTGTGCCATTGGAACATTGTCCAAAAGCAGGGAGCAGAAGGAGAGAAGGGAGAAATGCTCCACAATTCCACATCCAACTGTAGAACTTCCCAGCTCGTGAAGGGTCCCTCAGAACAATACCTTCTACCTTAACTAGGCTTGTGGAAGTGGCTGGTGCATTGGGCAAATCTTTGTTTCCCTTCAAAGCCCCCACCCCAATTTTTTAAAATTTATTTTTAAGTTCTTTTCCCTCTCTTCCACATGTCTGAAAAGTTGCAATGATGCAAACAACATAGAGACCAGAAATCTAAAATCCCTCCCGAAATGTATTGCCAGGCTCACGCCAGCTCCACAATCCCACTGTGCACAACGGTCCTGGCCCAAAGGCTCCAGTTACCCGCTCTTGGTTTGCATTATTTTGTATGAGACTGGAGCTATCTCCTGAACATGAAGGGTAGAAGCTTTTGTAGCATGGAGGCAAACAGGCCGTAGCACAGGATGGCTTAAAAGAAAAACAAACAAGCAAACAAGCACGCCATGGGCTAAAGATTTCATCATAACCAAGGGACAGATTATTGTCCAAAAATGGTGAGACACGCTTTTGGGTTAACTGCCAATTAAAATACTTTAGAAGAAATAATCATTGCACTGAGAGATTCTTACATTATGTCATAGTGTTATATCATACAGTACTTGCTTTACTGAGAGTTATGAGATAATTAAAGAATTATTAAGTTATACACACATTGAAATGAACCACTCAGCTCTATAGCTACAGAAAAAAAATTCTAGGAGAGAATTTGCTGAAGGATTAAAAAAATATAATGATGGGATACTGCGCCAGCCTGAGCTCTTTTCTTCCCTGCTTTGCTAAGGGGATAGAATTCTTAGACAATAGCATTAGCAACTATTACAAATGGATATTTTGGTCAGCTTGATGATAGAGTGGGGGCCAATATTTTCAACCTCTCCTTAGCCAGTCATCAATTTTACAGGCACAAATAATAAATGAGTGAAATTTTGCACTTGTAATTTAGGTCATTTAGACATTTATTTCCCTTGTTATACCTGGTACTTAGATATTTATTGCACCTGCAAATAATTACAGATGTGCGCACAGCTATTTGTGACTGCTGAAATAAAGGCCAGTGTCTGAAAACAAGTCCCTTTCCGTCTCAGTGCTGTGGGATTTATAAGGCAAGAGGACTGAAGGTTGATGGGAATCCCAAGTTTGAATGTACTATCCAGAGCTATGAACAAGCTAGAGGATCAGGCTTCATTTTGGAATTATTTTATACCCTGGATGTGTCTGGTTTGGTTCGGATAGATGCTAAGTTACATGATCAGCTTGTGAATGGGGCGCAATGCTGGTAAAGCCATTAACTGTAAGCAAGAACGAAACCTCCTTACCATATCCAGTTGTAGGTAAACCCAGATGTTTCATTCGGTTTTTGACAAGCTCTGAAAGCTCTTGCCTCTCCGACCTCCTGTACAGACTCAACCTCTGCTGGCTGATCCACTCCGCTGTTTTGCTTGTGTGCTTGTTTCCTTTCCTACTCAGCCTGCGTGCCCACTGCATGCTTTTACGCCGTAGCAAGGGGTGCTCAGACTGGTCACTCGAGCAGGAGTTCCTGTGATGGCTTGTCTTGATGTTCCAGTGTTCCTTGACATCTTTTGTATCCTCGCAATCCTCGACATTGATTGAGATCTGCGACTGGAAGTCCCAGCAGTACATAAGGGGATGCACTAAATACCTTCCCATTGAAAACACACTAAACACCTGACTCCACTGGGGTTGGCTGTGCCCAGCTCCTTGTAGGACCAGGTACTTACTTGGACAATGTATTAGTGTGATCAGCTACCATTCTTAAAAAGGGACTCCACCTTGGTCTACCCCTTTACACCAATGGCCAAATAATCAGCATTCCCCAACGTTATGCAATATGCATGTTGAGACTGCTACCTCCTGGATCCCTCATGATGGTAGGTGGATCCTGACAATTCGATGGTGACACTTCATTTTCCTACTATCTGGTAGTGTTCTAACATTCACACCAAGGGACTGTTTCCCTATCTCCGAACCCCACCTCCACCCCAAAAACCTCTAATACTAGAATCTATGTAGGTGGTGAACTTGGAATTTAATAATAATAAAATAATAATAATAATAATAATAAATGCATGTAACATCACCGGCACAGAAGTTTTTATGGAATAATGTTATCTCATGATGGCCAAACTGCTGAACTTCCAAGTTTTCCTTTCATCCTCATGACAGATATGACAGCATATATCCATTATAAAATGTGAACCCTAATTGCATGTAGTCATTTATAGTGCCATGGTTTGCAGCATCTCTGACACAGGGATAGATTGGATTGAACTAATTGTCAACCTTCAGCTCCTTGTGGCAGTTTTCTATATGGCTTTCAATTCATATTTACGATTAAACATGTTTCAAAGTTAAGACTGAGTCACTAACCAACTATTCTTATCTGCCCATGCTGGGTATTGCTGAATTTTTCACAGCAATGCATGATGGATACAGATCGTCATTACCTTGCTGAACATTAAGTAGGGCACTAAATTTTAAAGAAAACCAAAATTGTAACAAAGTTCTCACAGGTTCAATACAAACGTTACTCACCTGAGTTCTGATGTCATGAGGCTGCATTCGAAATAAAACAAAACGAAGATGCAATATGTGTTAGTGGTGAATATGTATCACTGCGTGTCCATCACATCCTAACTCTCTCTTTCTAGTCCCCCAGTCTGAGCCACGGTTTAAGATCTGTTTCAGAGTAACAGCCATGTTAGTCTGTAGTCGCAAAAAGAAAAGGAGTACTAGTGGCACCTTAGAGACTAACCAATTTATTTGAGCATAAGCATAAATTTGTTAGTCTCTCAGGTGCCACAAGTACTCCTTTACTTTTTGTTTAAGATCTGTAAACCTGTCCACAGTCAACACATAATAATTAATCACGGCTTCTATAGCACTTCCCCAGTTCAAAGCATCGCACAGAAGGTCGTTAACCTGTCTGTGCTCACACAATGAGCCAGTGGCAAGACTAGGATCCCACAATTACCCAGCTCCAAACAGCATTCATTACTTTCTATGCCAGTGCTTGCTTCACCTTCGCCTTGTGCAGTTACCCAGGCTTGGCAGTGCAGACCACAGAGTATGGGCAATTGGCACAACTTTTACAAACTGGGTGGCCAGGCCTGGTGTTCTTGGTTTAAACTTGGAGTTTTCCTTCTCCTAGGTGGCTGCCTGCCATGTCTGATGAGCCCCACCTGCCCTGTTTCTGTGCCAATGCTAAATAAGATGAAGATTTTTCAAATGGGTATTGTGGTAGCACCTAAGAGCCCCAGCACAGGACAGGATCCCCTTGGGCCAGGGGCCGTACAAACACAAACACCTCTGCCACCAGTGCATATTTGTCTTTTAACACAAACCCTTGTGCTATGTAGAAATTAGAAGAGAAGACCAGGGAATCGGCGAGCCAACCTCCTTTCCAATATGCACTCGTAGCTGTTTCACACGGGGCTAGCGCATGCAAATTTATTACACCCTCCCCATTCAATCCCACTGCTTGGGCACCAACCCCAGTCAATCGGGAGCCCCCTTTGGCTGCTGGCAGCCTGGCCCAGCTGGTCCTTTAATAGAAATGTTACTCCATCAGCTGCTCAGATGGGATTTCTCCTTGCCTGGCTAGACATGATTGTAACTATAATGCAGTTCACTAACAGCTATAAGGTCAAAGCTGACAGTGCAAGGGACCAGGCTGACTGACGCCATTGCACACATTTTGGAAGTTCTTCTACATGTTATCCAGTGACTTATCCCTGCTGGGACCTTTCACACCAGGGCTGCAGCCAGTAAGGTTTTCTGCACTCTCTGACCCCTATGTTTCTTACCTCGGAGGTTGAGAACATGTGTGATTCAGTTCTGTAGATCCCAATGGGAATTTCTGCGCTGGAAGAGCAAAGCTTCTGGAAGAGACGGCCATATGTCCGGATCCACAGGTCATCCTCAGTGATTTTCATCTGACCAACAGGGGGGAAAAATGTCTCTTTGCTCCCACTGAAGGGACCCCTCGGCCACCGGGCAATCCTGTCTTGATAAGGTCCAAAGCTGCAGAGCTTGGATCCTGTTCTAAACTTCTCCAAGGCTCAGGGATGTTGCAATCCAGGGCTTTTGTTTGATCCCACAAGAAGGGCAGGGGGGGTCTGTGAGGTTCCTATCTAACTCTCTTGGGATGGAGGTTGTTGTAAGGTTCATAGTTAAGGGTAGAGCTTATTTCACATGACATGGAGAAACCAACACACTGGCCCAGTTGCTGTGATTTTTGTCTCCCTCTAGAGGCCAGCCCCCGTGACTACAACAATCTGCTGTTCAGTGACAGAAGTTCTTCTTTACTGTGGCTCAAAAGGCCTGTGTTTGGGGGCTGAAAGTCCCAGATTCAGTCCCCACAGAATGTTCACGCACACACCCGCATGCTTGTGTGACCCCACTGCATTACAGCTTGAAAGAGACAAACATCAGCACTTACAGCACAGAGGTAGCCAGAACCCGGCGTGGTGTCAAGGCCCAGCAGCAATCTCGTAATGGTGATCATGTAGTCCTTCACGAACGACTGACAGGAGAAATTCAGAGAGAGATCAGGCCAGAGAAAAGGTTTCACTTGTTCAGCTGTTCACTTTAATGTACAAATGTATTGACAGATTGGAAAGAAGGTGAGATTATGTTCTATATTCTCTTCTATTTGCTTCTTATACTGTGTCCACAGCTATGGTATCTGGGCACATTCCAAAGGTGAATCCAGTGATGTGACTAACATCTGTCACATGTGGCTCCTTCCTTCTCTCTCTGCCTCTCTTAAGGGGGAAAACGGCATGGGGATTTAAGTTTTATTTGTTTTAACTCATGCTGCATTCGGTTTTTAAATGAGTGTCTAAAATACAGGAAACCAACATCATTAACAAGAAGAAAGTAAAATGTGCCCTGAAGAGGGATATAATGTGGGCACAATGTAAAGTAGTTTATGCATCCAAATGGCTCAAGGGTTCCTAAACTAGACACTTACCACGTACCACACCATACGCAGAACCTGGGGGATGCCACACAGTTTAAAGGAGCGGTGGAAGCATGTATAGAATGAGGAGGCTGATGGTAGAAACGGAAGGGCCCTCTCATTAGTGTGAGTGAGGCAGGTGATGGAAGGGTTGGACCTATAGTCCTGTCTATTCTCCAAATATCCCCATTTCTATTTTGCTTTAAATTGGCAGACTTTCCTTTGGGGAAGCTGATAGAAGCAGCTGCCATGTCCTAATTCACCCCACTTGGGCTCTAGCCATCTATCAAACAGAGTCCTGAGGATGAGTGAGATTGCAGTGAATGCCTGGGGAACCACTGGAAGGTTTTACCTGAATCCTCTAACACAGACGACTGAAAGGAAGGGACCCCTGCTGGGGCCTCTAGCTCTTTCCCCCCTGCATTAGGGTAAGACCTCTCTCTGGATGGGGACCCCATCTCGGATAGATAGGGATATGGTGCTGGAATGCCTGTTCAGAACCCCCACCCTAATACACCAGCAGCTGCAAGGCAGAAGCAGCTTAGCCCTCTGAAGCATTCACAGCAACACCACACAACCTGTTGGCCTGTTCTCACCTGATAGAGCAACGTATCCAACATGCTGATGCTGAACACTCTGCCGGCAGCAAACGGGAGCCGGAACATGAATGCCAGGTTGGAGCCATTCTCTCGCTCTTTCTATGGACAGAGAGGAACACAGTGTGAGAGTTTTTACCATTATGTTCACCACTTTTACAAGACTATGATACATTTTGTACAAAGTATGTCTGGTGAGGTATCATTTAAAACTCATAATCTGCTGAACATTGTTGTTCTGGTAAAATGTGTGCATCAACATGGTATGTCACGTTACAAGATTTTACTATACAACATTGCTGTAACATATTCCAAGTTAGAAAAGGAAGCCCAAACCAGTTTTCAGAGACAAAGACACACTGGAACCCCCAAGCAGGTGTTAATGGACTATCACCTGCTTAAGCGGCCATTCTCTGGGGAAGGTGTGAACAAGAATTTTGCATTTCATCACAAGGACAGTTCAAACCTCAAGTCCACAAGAGACTGTTTGTCACCATGACTCAGCAAGGATGTTTCTAGCACAAGAAACTGATTTATAAAGAGGGGAGAAAAATGCTTGACCTCACTCTCCCCCTTCATCTCTGCTCACGACAACAATTCTTAAATAACTGAACTTGGGGAAGGGGGTTGAGTCCTGGCTGGGAGGCTTTTCAGCTGGTACAGATTGCCCTAAGCTTATGGTGAGAAATACCTTTTGCTTTTAAGTTCACTTATTTTAAAATTAAGTTAGGCATTTAGCTTGCATTTTATCTTTTTATTTCTTTTGTAACCAGCCCTGACTTTTACACCTCATTACCTATAGTCACTTAAAATCTTTGTTTTCTTTCTTTGTAGCTAATAAATGTGTTTCACTGTTTTATCTAACCAGTGTGTTTAGGATAACAAGGCTGGTATGTATCATTGTCCATTGATGAAATGACAGATTTCCTATGAGCTCGTTTTGTCCAGTAATGTACTGGGCGATACAAGATGCACATTTCTGGGACTAGAGAATCTGCTGGGGTTCTTCTGCAGTGTAATTCATGAGTGGCGAGCTAACACCACTCAATGCTGTGTAGCTGGGAGCAAGTTACACGCTGGAGGCTGGGTGTTAACTGGCCAGGAGTGGCTGTTCCCCAGTAAAGCAGTGTAAAAGGCATCCAAGGCCAGAGAACTGAGGAGACACAGCTATTCAGCAGCCCAGATCATACCCTGGGCAACATCACACGTGGAGATGGTGAAAATGATGATGCCAAGGGACTCTTAAAAACCAAGAGGACCTGTTTGCAATGAGCTCAGAGAAACAAGCCACACAACAGCCACCGCCCCTGGGGAGTTCAGCCAGGGCTCTTCCTTCTTTTAAATAATGCCATAACATTGAGATGTTGACAGAGAGATGGTTGACATTTTTTCATCGATTCACTTTTTGGATGAAAAATGGCATTTTGGTCCAAATGAACATTTTCTTCTTGGTAGGAATTCTCCATTTTTCCCCACTACAAAACAAAAACTGAAAACTGGCAAAGTTTTGGTAAAAAAGTTTTTGGTAAAAAGTTTAGACTTGCAGTTTTCAAAAGCCTTTTTTTAACCCAACACTGGTTTTTGAAAACCATAGGTTCGGGAAAAGGGGGGAAAGGGGCCTGTTTGTATTTTTCATTGAAAAAAAAATTTTTTTCCCCCTGAAGGAAATTTTTGGAGAAAAAACAAATTAAAAAAATCCCCACAAAAATAATTGGCCTCCTTCAGGCAGCTCTCGCATTTAGAGTCCCCGAACCAGCAAGGCACAAGCAGCAGCAGCGGTGGTGAAGTGAGAATCACAGAATCACAGAAGATCAGGGTTGGAAGGGACCTCAGGAGGTCATCTAGTCCAACCCCCTGCTCAAAGCAGGACCAACCCCAACTTAATCATCCCAGCCAGGGCTTTGTCAAGCCGGGCCTTAAAAACCTCTAAGGAAGGAGATTCCACCACCTCCCTAGGGAACCAATTCCACTGCTTCACCACCCTCCTAGTGAAAAAGTTTTTCCCAATATCCGACCTAAACCTCCCCCACTGCAACATGAGACCATTGCTCCTTGTTCTGTCATCTGCCACCACGGAAAACAGCCGAGCTCCATCCTCTTTGGAACCCCCCTTCGGGTAGTTGAAGGCTGCTATTACCTTGGAGCCTACACACCAGCCCAAGCTCACAGCTAGCAACAAGCAACGTGTCTGGATGCCATGATCTGACGTTGGATCCCACTCTCCAGAGACTGCTGATAGTTTAGCACCACAACCACCCTTTGGGGCTGCACCCTGGGGGCTCCTGCAGCAACGTCCAGCGGGGATGCATTCCCATTATGCAGGGTGTAATAGCTAGCAGATCTATGAGCACAGCGTCACTGGTCAGTTCCTGCCTTGATCATCCCCCCAGCATGGAACACACGGAGGTGAGTTCTGTGTACTAGTTATACATTCTCCTCTCCCATGATCAGTGAAACTTGGGGGTGCAGGGGAGGGTTGGGAGAAAGATTTTTCCCTTAAGCAATATAAGTTTGCAGCATGTACAAATGCAGTCATCAGACCTACCTTTCTAGCCCGATGCAGTCAGCATCTCAGATCCAGTTTCCCTTCAAAGGCAACAGCAGCTGTATTGTCTAACTGTCTAACACAACATCCATCACACACCCCCTGTTGGATACCACAGTATAGACAGACAAGGGCCCAGCTCTGGCATTTGCAGACATGGCTATCTTGAAACTGCGTTAACTTAATAATTACCTTTTATTCCCTGGGTGGCAAATTTCTGTCTTAACACTGGGGCCATTCAGATAATTATTAACACCAAACCTCAGATCTTAAGACTACTCCTGGATCCCGTAACAACAGACTCTGAGTGCAGCTCAGAATTAATAAAAGCCGCTATCGAATCTCAGCTGTCCTCAAGTGGTCAGAGAGGGAGTCTTGTATGGAGAGTGTAATAATGGTCAGGTAAGGCTACGGATGGGAGAGAATGAAGCTTCTCATTTCACCACAGGGAACTCTGGGGATCAAAACACTCGTGCATTTAACAGCTTTCCTGAGAGACTGCAGTGTACCTCATGTGCAGGGTCTACCTGCCATAAAATTAATAGAAATGTCATTATATCCGTTTGTTATTTTAAAAGAATAAAAGTCAACGTAAGCTCCTGATACTTATGATTTGTATTGCTGTAATGTTGCTAGACCCCCACCAGTCTAGGGGCTGCACAGACACAGAGTAAGTGTCTGCCCCAAAGAGCTTATAGTCTAATAAACAAGACAGAGCTATTGTCCCCATGGGAAACTGAGGCACAGAGAGGCTAAGTGACTTCCCTAAGGTCACATGGGGAGGCCATAGCAGAGCTGGGAATTGAACTCTGGTCTCCATGTCTTAGCTATAAGACGATCCTCCTTCTCAACAGGGTATGTTTCACATCAGCCCAGTGATAGCACATTCATTGCTGATGTAATTGCATCCTACCAAGATGGTAATCTCTTGCAGTAAAGCCAGCCTCGCACTTACTCCACCACTGAAGTATGATTGATTCAGCTGGTTCTCCTGTGATGGAGAATCCCTTAGCTTTCTTTGGCATCTTGGTCCATTGCAGAACTTTGGGGGTTTCTGTTTCTCTTGAAGTTTAGGATGTACATGGAGCCCCTGCCCACTTGTCCTGTCCTCTCTAATCCCTGCACCTTATTTATAACATCAGTGTTCATTTGCAGAGAGTTCGGTCTCTTCTCCGACGGAGAATCTGCCCAATAGTAACTGGATAGATGCTCTATCAGCCACAATGACAGTAAGGTCCAGCAGGACAGCTTATCTATGACAGATCTTTATGAACAGCCCCTAGAGCCCTTTCAGTTCAGAGATTGCCCATAGAGATTGGTCATTATGAGGAAGTTAGGAAAAAACAGAGAGAGATGGGGAGGTGGTAAATATAGTTCAGCATTGAGTTTATGCTGGTTTTTATTCTCTCTGAATTGGTTCAACCACCCTTAATACACAACACCATGAATGCAGTACAACATACGTGTATGTGCACGAGCGGGAGAAAAATGAAAATCTTTTACCTTCCCCTCAAGAGAGGGCACTCAGACCAGGCAGTAGTATCAGAGATGTCAACTGTCCTTGTTTTGACTGGCACAAACTCAGCAGAAGACCGTGACAAACTATTATTTCTTTCATTTGTTACAGCAGTCTGACAGGGTCAATGCAGCATCTCAGACACTCACGTGGTCTGGGTCAGTTATTCTTTGAATGTTTCCCCTTCCCATCAGCTGTTATTTCTACCCCACAAAAATGCCTAAAGAATATGCAATATAAACACTGAATGTAGTTTGATGCAGAAGTCTATTCTCGCAGAATTGTTTAACCCACCACCGCAGCAGGAGCATTGTACCGAGTAACTAAAATCAGACTGACAGCAGGGACAGCTTTGAAGAGTGGAGATGCTAGTTGCACTAACTAAGGAAACACAGAGACCCTAAAGGTCAATTGCCTGCATATTTGCGTGTCTTAGATTATCCTGGACGGATGTTCATTAACTATGGTGCCCTGCAGTGCACAGCAGGGGAGCACAGGACTATGAAGAACTATAAATTAATTACTCATTACATTACCCTTCCTTCAAACACAGGCATGCAGGGAACTCACCAGGCTTCCTGTTAGCAAACACGTCTGGGAGGAAAAGCATAGACCCTCCTCGGGATGAAGGGGCTTCCTTACCTTTTCAAGTTTGGAGAGGGCCAAGGAATAACTGTCCTTTGCTCTGAACTGCATGAACCTCATATTGGATGGGTGGGTCAGCTCAGTGATGATGCTAAGGCTTGGAAACAGCCTGCAATGGAAGGCAGACTCGTCAATGTCTGGTGCACGCGCATTCCAAGGGAGGTGGGGAGGAGGAAGCTTTCAGCTTTGAAATGTGGCCAAATAAAGAGTGGAAACGGCCTTGTGCCCCATCCAAGATCTGAAACAGGCTGGGGTGAGAGCACCAAAAGCTGTACAAGCAAGGCCACCCCCCATACCACCTCACTGACCCCCCCTTTTAATTCTATTTAGTTACTGGAGTGACCAATAGGTGCACACCGACAGCGTGGCTGGCGATGCACAAAGTTGGGGATAGAGTGCAAGGACTTTCTTTATTAATTAGCATGCCTGTGTGCAAGGGCCAGATGCAGGCCATGTCAAACACAGGAGCCCAACTTGGGAACCCAGACCTAATATCCTCTGTAGATGCCTGACCCTGCAAACCCTCGGTGTGCAGAGTCCCCACTCACACCAAGGACAGTTCAACTCACTGCAGAAAGGGCCAGCTAAAATAGGCACCTCCCACCACCCCTCTGCCTGGGCCCATTCTGAGTCTTTTGTTTCCATTAAGACAAATTAAAAAACTATAAGAAGAGAGGCAGGTGCAAACGACAGAGCAGAACCCATAGCTGCTTCTTACCGGAACATGGTCTGGACGTTGACAATTGTTTTTGCGTCTGCCATGTAATCCTCCTCTGCACTCATTGTGCTTTCCTTATCCACAACCACCAAGTTGTCAGCATAAATGATCCCACACTGCAGCAAACTGTCTAGGCTGGAACAATCCCCCAAGACAAAAGGTTGTGGGGGGTTAATCCATTGGAAAATAAGATGCTGAATGATCGTTTGCAAACATACCCATGTATTTGCACAGAATAAATGCCCAGGCAATCCTGTGCATGCAAAATGCTACTGAAATAACCATAACCATGTCCAGTACAAACTAACAAATCCTAGGAGGGGGAAAAACTTGAGATGAAGCCCAAACTATTGTATAGTTGCAGGGTCTTAAAATGTGACAATCTCCCAACTTTAGCTGTGCCAGTTAGAGAACCCAGAACATCAAATGTATGATATGTCTGCTAGGTAAGAAAGAGTCAAACATAACTCTAGATGGTTGTGCTCCGATACTACAGTGACGGGCGTCCACATAACTACGTGGACACACCGATAGAAAAGCAGTGCTAGTTTTGGAAGCAGAGATGGAGAAAACCATCTCCGAATTCCCCTGAAGCCCTGGGGAAGTTCAGCTCTGAATCCAAACTTCACTGCTGCTGTCCATGCCTATAACATGGGGATCAGCTAAGTAGGATGGGAGCAGCTACGCATCATTGATTAGGCTGTAAGAGGCTGCATGTGAAGCCGATTATTCTTGGTAAATATTGGTCCTTATTGCCAGTGATACTGTGTGCCTGGTACGCAGTATAGCATCCCTTTGCTTATTTAATTTTCCTCTGCAGAATCAGGGCTATTTTCTCCTTTGATTTGCAACACATTGTAAATACGGATAGCTGTAAACAAGACACTTACTTATCGATAGTGCCTTCCATGTAGTAAACCATGGGGAAACAACAGATGGCTTCCAAGAAGTGGTTCTCAGGCCTGGAAGAAGAGAGGCAAACAGCAAGAAGGTTGATAGGGGCATTTTATACTAGTAAGCAAGAGGAAAAGAAATCAGGAGTGAATGCACAGACGTCAATGGTGAAAAACTGATGCGACAGGAGAATCAGGCCATCAGATTTTAGGTATTATATTAAAAATGCTAAAATCACCCATTTAACTCCTCCCATAAATACACAGTATGAAACACCCATTTGAATGCAAGGAAAGATCTGATGCAATGGAAAACAACTTTGGAAGAGTACTTGCTTGTTGTCCAGTAGCAATACAATTGGGTTTAACTCTTTCCGGGACCTATAGTATGCACGGAGAGGGACGATGAAATTATACAGGCCATTCCCAGCAGTCTCTGCTGAAACTATAATCAATTTGTTCTTAAACCCATAGGCCTTGGCATCTTCATAACTGTTGTGCTTGCAGCCCTGTGCAGAGACAGAAAAGCACCGTGGCTCAGTGATCAGTCTATAGAGTTGCCCATCTGTCCTGACACTGTTAGTAAAATAAGGATAAAATGGCTGTTTTCTCCCCCAGGAAAGGGGAATCTTCTAACATTCAGACATGGCAAAAGCACTGAGCCAGCTTGGCTCTGAGCTGTGAGCTGTGCAGAAGCTCATGAGCCCCCAGAGTGAGAGAATGATCCTGCAGAGAGTTGATCTAGAGATGATTTGGAATGTATCCAAATTTCAACCTTCCATGTCTGGGCCTGAGGGCTTTGATGGCCCCACATCCCGGCTCACTTTCACTATTTTTCCTTTTTTAAGTTTTGAAAGTGAATTTTGTGCTGCGGGAAGGGATCAGAGTAACCAGTCCTGGAGAGGTTAGCTCTCTACTAACCGGGCCTAACCCAATACCAGCTCTCCCAAACTGCCCCACATATGCCTTGAACCTGACTCACAGGGATACTCTCCCAAAGGGAGTTCAGTCTCCAGGTCTATTCAGTCTTTGGTCTCACAGCTGAGACTTCTAAAAAGGAGGACAGTTATTGTAGTGGATTTAGTGCTAAGGACTCCTGCCCATGAGGGACAAGGCCAATGACTTGTTTCATAGACCCCTGGTTGACAGAAAGTAACAACTTTCAGTGACAGATGAACTGGGATGTGTCTGAATCAGTGACTTAGATCAGAAACATGAAAGTGCCTTTTTACATGACCAGGAGTACTTGTGGCATCTTAGAGGCTAACAAATTTATTAGAGCATAAGCTTTCGTGGGCCACAGCCCACTCCATCGGATGCACTGAATGGAACATATAGTAAGAAGATATATATATATACATAAAGAGAAGGTGGAATTTGCCATACAAACTGTAAGAGGCTATTAGCCTGGCTATTAGCCTAATAGCCTCTTACAGTTTGTATGGCAAATTCCACCTTCTCTGTATGTGTGTGTGTGTATATATATACACACACACACACACACACACACACAAAAATAATCTTCTTACTATATGTTCTATTCAATGCATCTGATGAAATGGGCTGTAGCCAACGAAAGCTTATGCTCTCATAAATTTGTTAGTCTCTACGGTGCCACAAGTACTCCTGTTCTTTTTGTGGATACAGACTAACACGGCTGCTGCTCTGAAACCTGTTTTTACATGACCAGTTCCCAACAATGAAATCAAAGCTGGTTTTGGGGAACCCCCCAGGCATGCCCTGAAGTTCAGATGTTTCCCTTGTGGATCAACGCCTAGAGATCGACAAGCCTCTAACACGTCACTGAGACTAATTCTGAGTTTAAGTTAAAGCTAATATGGTTCCCCTACATAGGGCTGGATCCTCAGCTGGTGGGAACCATCAATTCACACCAGCTAAGTATGTGTCCCACAGGTGTCTTCAACCTTACTTTTACACTCCCGTTAACCTGCTGCTCTAACTTATGCTAGCTGAAAAAGACCAAATTGGCCAAACTACAGCTGCAGGACTGATGCATGAAGATGTCCTGGCAAGTGGTGTGAGAGCCCATAAGTTGGCTCCATGCTGCTGGAAGATAATGCTTAAATGGGGGTCACTCTGCCAGGCTCAGTTAATCAGGCTTTCAGACTAAATTTCACTGGCAGGGCAATGAAAAGCAGCCGAACTGTACTAGTTTGGCCCCTCCTCAGAATGAGTTAGCTTATATTAAGGAAAAACAAGCAAAGGAAGAACAAAAGTAAAGTCTCACTGGGAGTGAGCACAGTGTCTGCTCTGTAACATGCTGCCTCGCAAAATGGCAGCTGCCACTGAAGACACCAGTTGTCTGGGAACTTCAAGGTGCAATACACAGAAAACAACTGGGTTATCAGTACAGAGCCATGTAATTATTGCTTAAAAGAAAAAGTTTACCACAGAAAACTAGAGAAGCTCCTCCATCTTTCAATAAAATGTTTCCAGCCCTCTCACAGATAACAGTGCGAGGAAAGCAAATGCTTTACAAAGCCACAAAGTAACCACCAGCAGACAGGCAAAGTGTCAAATCACAGCTCCCGCGTGACTCATTCTGCTACACGGTGGGGTCTGCACAGGACTGGCCTGGCACGTTTCGGATCATGCACTTAAGCTGCTGTCAAAAAGCAGGTGTTTTCACATTCTCGTTTTCCCAGGTAAGCATTACACCTATTCCCCTGGCAGCCACCGAAGAGGCTATGTGCAGATGTAGGGTCTATTCTCATCCCTATCACTGAACCAGTGTAACTGCACTTCTATCTATCTAAGGTGCATATATGGCCCCCATAGCCATACTGATCTCCTCACAATCTTTAATGTATTTATCCTCATTCAACCCCTGAGACTAGGGAAAATACTAATGTCCCCATTTTACAGATGGGAAGTTGATACACACATTTAATGACATGCCCAAGGTCACATACAAAATCTGTGGTGGAGCTGGGAATTGAACACCCAGACTTGTGTTCTCACCATTGGAGGTAATAATGCTGCCCTACCTTAGTAAAGTGCTTCAAGCCCCTGCCACAAATGCAAGTGCAAATAACATCACTGGAACCTTTAAATACTGTCACAGCAGCCTCTTACCTTGTCCAACCTCAAGCAGCAGAAAGGGGCTTTTACAGGTAGAAGGTGGCACAAAGTGGGAGAACTCCCAATGTAGGGCGAGTTCGGGGGGTAGCCTTTCACATATCTGCAGAGGAGACAACATGCATCAGGGCACGTGTATATTTTTCACACACACAAGGAACACTTATTTGCCCTGGCAAACACATTTGTCCATACACAGACTGTTTAGAAACACTGGAACCTCATGGGTTTATGCAGATCACAGTAAGGATGTTTTATAAATTCTTCCAAAACAGCCTAGGAATTTTTCAAGATAAGTTTATTTGAAAATACTTTTGCCATTTCCAGGCTTGGGGAATATCTTTTAAAGACTTTGTTCTCATGGACAGCCAGAGAACTAAGCAGACTGTGGAAGATAAAGGCATCTAGAAGCTTTTAACAGCAATGGGCCTGAACCCACATCTTAAATCTAAACATCACAGAATGGCATAGAGTTTCAAGCCCGATACAGATTCACAGTCTCACAGCACATTTGTAGGCAGGTTTTTTTTAAACATACTGGATATGCTGTAATTTGTGTTCCTGATATAACTGAAGGAATAGAAAGCTTTCAGCTTACAAGTAATTAAAAATATACGTTAAATTATAAGCCAAATAAATTTGAGTGAGTGTGGACACATGCATCTGCACAAATTGTTTATCTTGTAAGAGCCAACACAGAGAGAAACACACACACATACACACACACACACGATTCATTAAAGCAATGTCACAAATGAATGCAATACTGACTGCTACTTTACATTAATATTTTTACAGCTGGAATCAACATTTTACTTCCCTAATGATGGAGAATGCAGAATACAATCCCTTCCCTGCCCCTGAGGTAGCAGAGGAAAGGGAGCTGGTGGGGAAATTCTGCTAAGTCCACAGAGTGCTTCTAGCTCAGTGTGACTTCTTCAGAGGTCAAGGGATGCTTCTCCAAAACTGCAAGCAAGGAACTGGGAATAAGGCAAAACTGCTTCACCGTCAATGTCTGACAAGCTAATGTTTGAACACACTGAACTGACCACATGGTGTTGCTCTAGCACTGTTTTATAAACATATTCATCACTGACATAATTTCTGCTCGGCTCAGCATGTCATTGCTGATAACATTCAATCACAGTTTCCACAGCAATATAGCAGAAGCAGAGTAAAAACTATTCTCGGGAGGTTAATGTATGCTAACAGGATTTTAGTGAAGGGTAAACTAATTTCATTGGGTTTGTTCTTCCACTCCACTGGAAAATGCAAAATACCAAGATGAGCCCTGCTGGCTATTTTAATAGACAGCACAGATCTGAGGACTTTTTTCCGTTCTCGCTGGTGACTCCTGCATTGCACTTCAATACTGGCCTTGCTCTCTTTGAAGTCAAAAGTCCCACTGATTTTGACAGGACCAAGATCAAGGCCTTAGCAATGTGCTATCGATAGTATAATTTAACGTTCATAGTATGGGAGTGCCCAGTGGCCTCGATCAGGAACAAAGCCCCGTGGCACCAGGAGCTGTACATACAAATTATTGTTGTATTAACTGTTAAGCTCTCGTGCCTGTAGCTTATCAGTAATAAACAAAAGACAGATGCTTTTTTACAGCATCTGCAGGCAACAGCCAGGTGTGCCTAACCTGAAAAGGTCCCTGATTCAAAGCTAAGCAGGCTCACTGCTCTCCCTTTGTCCATCCCAGGGCAGACTCATGCTTTCTTTGTGTGTTTCACACAGGTGTAAATTAGCAGCTCAAGTATATAAGTAGGAGTCATCAGAAAAATTAACCAAAGGAAAATTTAGGCTGGATAGCAAGAAAAATCCCCTAATGCTGAAGCCTACTGGGCTTTGTCTTCCCTAGGGATGTACCCCCAATTCCCGCCTTCAGTCACTGATGTCACTGCAGTAGTACAAACTCCTAGTGTAAACCAGGAAAGCTGCACTTTATAATGGTGGAGCGTAACTCGGGCTCGGGGGTGGCAAATCCTTAGCATAGCGAAGGCATTAGACTTTGGAATGGTGACCCAAGAGACGTGATAGGGAAACCACTGCCTGGGTCACCGGAACTTAACCCGGAAAAACATTCGACAATACGCTGCGGGGAACAACTGTGCACTGGCTACGAGTCGGAGGAGCCAGATTACCTCTTAGATCTCCACCATCCCTAATTTCTGTTATTCAAGCAGCTGCCACATGAAATCATTTTATTGCTGTACATTTAACTGAGACGTCCCTTGATGAAAAAGAAAAACCCCCACAGAACGCAGCTCAGATTGCAAATTCCCTTAGATCTGATTTTATTGTTCCGTAACTCCAATCCATATAGGCAGGACTGTATGACTGTATTTTAGCTAGGGCCTGTCTAGGCATGATTCCTCGTTCCTTCACCCTGGGGTTGATCGAATTACCCGATGGCATCATAGAGAGTAGCACCCTTCAGCACAGGATCTTTGCTTTTAAAGATGCATGCTCAAAAATTGCAGATTGGTGCTTTTATAGCTCCAATATAGTTTATGCACCACAAATATTTTCTTCTTTGAATAACTGCCTTCTGCAGGGTTTCTTGCACCTTCCTCTGAAACAACTGGTGCAGACCACTGTCAGAAGCAGGCCACTGATCTGAGCTAGTCTGGCAATTCCTGTCTTTCTAAACCTCTCTCCTTTAATTTTTCTCTTTCTTCTTCACAATCTGCAGTATTTACTGTAGCTCTAACATAGGCCTGTAAATCTTTAATTTCCAGCAATTTCTGCAACTCTCAAACTTTTTTTTAGAGAGAATCTTTAATTCAAAATAAATTGAGATTTAGATGAATATATGTGTGCCCAGTGCCTTGAAGAAGGAAGAGACAAGATCAGTGGTAACTGTTAGATTTAGAGACAGGGTTATGGTAAACCCAGATGGATTGTTTACACCTGATTATTGAGGATTAACAAAAAACTGCAAAGAATGTGTATTTATTTCAAATTGTTGGGAGATGTCTCATTGTATCAACTCAAAGCACAGCTCAGAAGTGCAGCTTGCTTAGGTAGGTACAATAATTCAAATAAATAATAATAGAGGTTATCCCAATACAAATAGTAAATAATAGTCGTAGCAAGCTCACCAACTTTAAACTTCACAGCTCGGGTTTTCAAAGGAACCCAGGGTACTTAGACTGTAAGCAATTAGAGGCAGGTGTCATTTTTGGCATGTGTTTCTATAACAACCACCATCCTGGTCCATGCTCAGGACTCTTTACTCACTACCACAGTAAAAGTAATGAAATAATAATAAATAATAAATAATAATAATAATGATAATGAATTAGTTGAAAGACAATGGTAATTGGACATATAAACCCCTTAAAGTCTTTTGAAAATCCCAACCCCCATAGGAGTTGATTGCTTATGATGATGCAGTGACACTAACATTAAGAGATGATGCTCTCAAATGGCAACTCACTCTACAACAGTAAGTCCTTCGTCATCTGACTGAGTCATCTCATCTTCTGACTGGTCGCTGAGCAGATCACAGGGCAGGAGGGAAGAGCTGTCTGCTAGTTCTAGGACCGGGGCAATGCTGGGCCGTCTGTTACCTGATCCATTTTCAGCTGGCAGGGTCAGCTTGCTGCTGTTAACAGGACGACATTCCGTGTTCTGCAGGTCCATGGCTACTGTACCTGGAAAAGAAGAGGGAGGAAGGACAATATAAATAGCAAAAAATAAATCCAATGGCACTGCAGGGAAGAAAGAACAGGAAGAACATCCAGTCGCACTTTGTATTAAGGTTCTATTTATAAACAGTCTACAAAATCAGCTAATAATGATGAACAGATGGTATAAGCATGTTACAGACATCAGTAGGACATATTATTGATGGTTCTAAGCACATCAGCATAAGATGTTGCAGATGGTTCTAAGCAACCTATTGACCCATTGGACTCTAAAAATTGGTTACCTCTTTAATTAAGACAGCTATTAATAATTTCTAAATGGAACCTTGATATAAAGGGTAGCCAAACACTTATATCCCAGACACAAGATGGGGAGCTTTCACTAGCTCTGCCGTATCAGTAAGACTGCTTGCACTCATAAAGTTAAGCATGTACTTATGTGTTTTGGATTGGGGCCAGAACCTTGCAGGATTGAGCCCTTATACTGACAGAGGTTTGCTATAGAGCAAAACTGAATCTGTGTTCATCAGGGTAATGATCAGTATTTAAGGTGCTCCCTTCACTGTACGGCTGGGAAATATTTGCACCTCTTAGGCTGTCTGACACATTCACAATGACATCCAAAGCCATTGACAGGCAAGATTTCTATCCTTCATTGGGAATTTATAACATTGGTTTGATTTATAAAAACCTGGGGGGAAAAACATCTGCCAAAACTTGAACCAACCCATTCTGAAAATGTGGAGAACATTTACGCCCGAGTTTATCCTATTCAATTCCAAGGGGACATTGATCTGAAGCCAAACAATAAACATGTAAACACACTAATGAACAATTTCATTGCTCGGCAGAGCTCACATGACAGGCAAGGGATGATCAGATTATGGAGCTCTTGGGTGAGGGAAGTCTCATTGTGGTATATCACGGGGACAGAGCTGGATTTTGGGGGTGGGTTGAGGAGGTGTAACATCTTCCCTCAGTTTGACCCATTCTTATTTGTGATTCTAATTGCTATTTTTCAACTCACTGAATTCCCCGGATAGCACAATACATTTTCTTACTATATTTGAACTCAAACAACCCCATACTTGACCGGAACATTTGAGGGCAACCACTGTCTCCCATAGTTTCAAAAATGAGAATGTTCTGTTTGCTTGCATCGTTGCTATAGCAAGTATTTTGCTGCTTACGAACATTCTGGAGTCCTAATAGCTTGGTTCAGAAAAATCACATCATAACATACAATGTGAAATTATCCCCACGTGGCAACTGCGCCCCTCCTCACGTGGCCTGGTTTCCAAGCAGCTCATCAGCAGATCTTGTGCTCTTTTTGGATGCTGAAGCAGTGACCCCACGATGGAGCAAGCAGCCACTGGCATTATGGGCTATAACTAAGCCTGTGAGTCTGTCACGGAGGTCATGGAAGCCATGGTCCACACACCCCAGAGCACCTGCAGTCCCCTCACCCAAGTTTTAGTTAGGGAAATGCAGTAAAAGTAATGGACAGGTCACGGGCTGTGAATTTTTGTTTACTGCCCCGACCTGTCCATGACTTTTACTAAAAATACACGTGACTAAAACATAGCCTATAACGATTAGTCTGTGCTAGTCTTTTTCTGAAAAGTCTTAGCTGTAGAACTACAAGGCTTTTAAAAGGTCACCATACTGTTTATCATGGGAGAGATGATCAGAAACACTGAGGGATTTAGGTGCGTAAATCCCACTGAACTTCAAGTCTCTTCAATCCCTTACACACTTACGAATTACACCCTTGCCATCTACATTCCTCATCAAAGAATCCTCAAACATTTGAGAGTCAAAGAAAAAAAAAGTTTAAAACCTCTAATTCTTCTTGCATTCATAAATAAGTTCCACATTCCAAGTTCACTAAACTATGTCCAAGTTCTTGTTAAAATGTGGGTACAGCTTTGGCCACAATAGAAACTGGAGCAGGGATCCAAGGAGAATATTATAAGAATGACTGGAAAAGCGGCTTTTGTTTTAAACATGGATTAGTCAGAGTCAAATGAAAATGTCAGACACCTGGAAATTTAAAAAATACAATGAGAAGTCCCTGGCAAAATACCCATGCCAGACTAATACGTCTCATATCCTTTTATGTTTAAGTGGAACACTTTGTATCTTTCCAAATGGCCGGTAGAAACCTATTTGTGTATCTATACAATAGCTTGGGTGGGTCGGATGTAGTCAGGAGCTGAAAAGGAGATCTATACTGCGTACAGTGGCTCAGCTACACTGATCTAGGTATCCTGGCAAACCTCCTGTAGGAGAGGCAGTTTATATCACGCTGCAGCCCACGTGCAGCAGCATCTCGGTGGTGGCTAAAGCGCCACACTGAACACATCCCTCTTACCAAGATCATGGGTTGTTGTGCGTTCAGGTGATTAGTTCACAGTTGTTCACATTGGTAAAACATGGTGCAATCTGCTGACGGAAGGGCCTAAAGATTTTCGGAGTGGTATTATTAACACCACCATCCACCCACACTGTGGACGGCTCTTAAGAGGAGCGTTTGTCCAGAGAACTCCAGGATCATTTTTCTTAACTCTTTCAGTTTTACCTTTACGAATCTCTCTCTTTCCCACGCTGTAATTCATAGCAGCGGGGAGCTGTTAGCCTCACTGATTCATAGCCTCCTGCTGTCTCACAAAGACAATGCACCTCCAGCACCGGGCTTGCGCCTCTTCCTCACCCATTATAACCCCCGTCAGCTCCATCCATTTTGTAAAATAAGTGTGGCTCAATGTGGGGTGCCAAAACAAAGCAAGGCCAGAACAAAGCAAGGCCAGAACTTTACTCTGGAATGTTGCCATCTCATTAAATATTCAAAATGGAGAGTCTGGGTGGGATTTTTCAGCCCACATAAGAGAATTAGGCACCCAGTGACTTTCAGTGGGACTTGGGCACTTTTCTTCCTCACATCCTTGAAAAAAATCCCACCTCTTTTCTCCTACCTACGTGGGCCAAGATGTTCAGAAGTGATTCTGGGTTCCTCCATTCTTTGGGTGCACACCTTGAGACTTTCCAGGGGGGAGGGGTGCTCAGCACTTTCTGAAAATCAGGTGCTTTTAAGGTGTATTGAGTTGGCAAATCAAACTCAGCAATCACTTTTGGAAATCGTGACCATCGGTGTTTCATGAGTCTTTGTCAAACGCAAATATTTTTAAATAGCTACAAAAGAGGTGAATGCCACAGTGAACAAAGTGCAGGAGTTCGGCTTGCTCCCCCTTGTTGCTAGCCAACTAGCTGAATGCTGAGTGACCTACTTGAAGAATATAATTTCTATCTCTCTCTCTCATCTAAGTTTTGAAAAGGCTCCCACTGAGAACAAGCCAAGTAACAAGAACATCAGCCAGTGCTGTTCAGCGAGGAGCTTTGTGTCTTGCTGCTGGGAGAATTTTTGCAAGTTTATGCTCGAGTGTAAATGGATAAATGATTTGTCTGAAATACCATCTCCTGTTGTGCCTGGCTTCTCCCGACAAACCTCCCATTTCAGGCTGCCCAGAGAGAAGCTGGAAAAAAGGATTCATGGCCTTTTGGAGAAAGTGCACCACGCCACTTCAGCGCGACCTGCGCCATTTGCCAAGTTATGCAAGATAAACATGATTTAAAATGCAGACAACAGAGCCTATTCTTCTCTCCAAGGCATGGGGTATTTACGGGAGCAAGTAACTTTAATGCTAATGGACATGCTGGGCAATAACACAACTTAGCACCTGCAGGGAGTAATTGCCATCTGAGAATCAAGAAGGGGAGAAGTACCATTATCCCTGTTTTACAGAGTCATAGGTTCTAAGGCCCGAGAGGCCTACTGTGATCATCTAGTCCGAGCTCTATAGCACAGGCCCGAGAACTTCCCCACAATAATTCCTGTTTGACCTAGAGCAGATCTTTTAGAAAAACATCCAGCCTTGATTTTAAAATTGCCAGTGATGGAGAATCCACCACCACCCTTGGTAAGTTGTTGCAATGGTTAATTACTCTCTCTGTTAATTACTCCCACTGCCTGATTTCCAGTCTGAACTTGTCTAGCTTCAACTTCCATTGGATCTTTTTATACCTTTGCCTGTTAGACTGAAAAGCCCATGATCAAATATTTGTTCCCTGTGTAGGTACTCACAGACTGAGGTCAAGTCACCCCTGAACCTTCTCTTTGTTAAACTAAATACTTGAGCTCTTCGAGTCTTATCACTATAAGGCACGTTTTCCAGTCCTTTAATGATGCTTGTACCTCTTCTCTGATCCCTTGCCAATTTATCAACAAACTTCTTGAAATGTGGACACCAGAACTGGACCCAAAAATCCAGTAGTGGTTGCATCAGTGCAAAATACAGGTGAAAAACCTTTCTACTCCTATTCAGTCGTCCCCTGTTTATGCATTCAAGGAGTATTTCAGCTATTTTGGCCTCAGCATCACACTGGGAGCTCATGTTCAGCTGATTATCCACCATGACCTCCAAGTCCTTATCCCAGGAACATGTAAGTATGGTCTACGCTCTTTGTTCTAGATGTATATATTTACACATGGCTGTATTAAACCACATATTGTTTATTTGTGCCCAGTTTACCAAGAGATCAGATCACCCTGTATCTGGTGCCTGTCCTCTTCATTATCTAACACTCCCCCAATTTTTGTGTCATCTGCAAACTTTAGCAGTGATGAGTTTATGTTTTCCTCCAGGTCGTTGAAAAAAAAAAAAAAAAGTTAGATAGAGTAGGACCTAGAACAGATTCCTGTGGGACCCCACTGAAAACACACCTAGTTCACCCAGATTCCCTGGTTACAATTACATTTTGAGACCTGTCAGTGAACCAGCATTTAATCCATTTAATGTGTGCCATGTTGATTCTGTATCACTCTAGTTTATTCACCAAAATTGTGTGTGGTAGCAAGTCAGATAAGGAAATCCGGGCTGCCCATAGACACAGCCGACAGTGGCTGGTTCAGGAACAGAATGCTAGGAGGGAACATTTTGGTCAGCTGTGTACAGAGAGCTATGTCGGTAAAGCCATGGCCACCCTACCCTTTTTATTTATAGTTGTATGCAGCGCCTGAGAGCCCCCGTCAGGGAGCAGGACCCCATTGTGCTCAGGGAAGTGCAAACCCAGAACAAAAATACTTTCTTCTGCTGTCATTTTGTTACATCTAGGAGAGGTCGATCCAGCCAAGCCTTTTTCGTTGGGAATAATTCAACATAGTACTTAGCGGTGAATTTTGCTGGCAAGGTTACAGCTCACAGAGACCAGGGAGGAGGATGAATCATAGCAGATACAGCTGAGCCCGCTCAGGCCATGCGGTTGAAAAGCCAGCAGTGACAGAGCCTCACTGCTTTCCGCAGCAAAGGAATGGAGCTTCGTTACTATAAGCCCTGGAACTAGTCAGTGAAATATGGAGGCACAGCCTAAAACCAGAGGGCTACAGGGGACTACTGAAAAGCTGCTGTCTATCACCCTCTGCAATGACAGCAGACCAGGAGAGCACCTCGCAGGCCAAGTGCAGGGAGTAGCCAAAACGACTGCAAAAGGAGAGCAGACCTTCCCTTCTGCAGGCTGTGGCTGCTGAGCTCTCTGTGACCGATTCACACAGTACCACAGTGCACTCCTTCTGTCACGCTGCAAATCCTATTTACCGTGCAGAGCAATGATCCAGCTCCAGTAGAAATACGTCCGAGGCAAACTAACCCCCGCCTCAGAACTGTCCTGTGCTGCTGCAACTCCAGTCTCGCCCAGGCATGTTCTCGCACTTCACAAGCAAGGCGGGTTTGGTCGAACCCTCCTGAAAGGGACAGCTCTGGGAAGCCAGCGCTCCCGCAGACATGAGGCCTGGCCGTCCAACCCGGCAGATCCTGGGGCCTCGTGAGACAGGGGTTAGAGGCAGAAGTAATGGACAACTCCCACCAGGAATGGCTTCCACTCCTTGCTAGTGCTTGGGCCCCCGCTCCCCTGGCAATGAGGCTCCAGCAGGAGCCAGGCTGCCAGTGGACGCGTCTCTCATGGCCGTAGAGTAGCAGAGTCTGCTGGTCGCAGCATTAACTCCCAGTGGATGCGTCCCAGGGGCAGCTGGCCGCAATGCCTTCTAGAGAAGCTGGTCCCTGGATCCACCCTTCCTAATTCCCACTGTGCACCCACAAAAGGGATCTTTGTAGAGCACGAGGAGCTGCTGCAGAGGGGACAACATGGCCCTAAGTATCCCCTGCATCCCTGGGCAGCTTCCCAGATTTCTGTCTCTCCAGTGTGTGGAAGAGAGAGCCCCATGCATCAAAACCTCTACCCAAGCCTTGCAGCTTTTCCCAGCCCTCAGTTCGGCTATGAAATAGCTGTGAGCCAGGGCGAGAGCAGGGGCCAGCTGCATGACAGAAACATAAAACACTTTAATAACCTGCTTATGGCATTTCACTGCTAAGAGCAACGTTAAAACAAACGATCATTCACTAGGGGAAACAACAGGAAAGCTACATCCTACTGCTCTGTCCCAGTGGCCTCTCTCTACATTCTCTTACTGTAGAAGCGGATGGCAAGACAAGCTTCTCTTAATGATTTCACTTAGCTGTTTGTTGGGTACCGACTACTTTTCCCAGCAAGAGCACGTATGATCCTGCGCTGGCAGGGAGATGACGCAGGTGCAGTTACAGAGCTTTCCCTCCCCAGTACACTATACTGCTTGCTTTTGCCAAAGGTAGGAACATGAATGCTCAAGAAACCACTTCAGGGGTTCACTCTGTCTGGGGACTGAAGCTGAAGACCAGCAATAGCATGTGCAAAAGGATGAGAGAAAAGAGCTCCCTTTTGCTCGACAGCACGTGGTCTGAGCTATTTCAAAAGGGTGGATACACAGACATCTGCTGTGCGAAGGGCCATGTGGGATTCCATCACTGGCAATATTTTCAACTGTTTTTTTCTCCCTGCCTCTGTTTTCCTTGTAAGAAGCCAACGAGCCGAGTGCTACTGACTTATTCATTTGTCATCTGCACTGCTGCAGAGTACGAGATCCTTCAGTGCAGATTAAAACAAATTTGCCAAAGAGAAATTGGCTCCATTTCTCCAGAGACCAAAAAGGGTGGGGCTGGATTCCCTGCAGAGGGAAAATGGGAGAAAGTTAATTTCCCCTGTGACTCTTCGGCTACTGAACAATAGACAGCAAGGAGGGGGAAGGGAAGTGTCATACAGAAGAGCAGGGAAAGCGGCTATTTCTGCGGCGAAGGGATGTTGGTAATTTGGAAGGTAGAAGGGAAAGGGAGAGAGCGTTCATTAATTACCGTAGGTAACAGAACTGTACAGAGCTTGCTGTTTTCTTGGCAGCCTGGATCATTCCTAAGCCCAGAGCTCCCAGTGAAATCAATGAACGTGTAACTCAGGGCAGCATTTGTTTCTACTATATTTTGAAGTAGTACAATATCCTGGATCTGTCATATTGTTATGACTACTTAGAAGTTAGTAGCAGTTAGCACAACCAGGAAATGCTTAATAGCATGCACTCTTAGCACTTAAAGCTTTTTGCAAAATTAGCTAAGCCCCAAGCTCTCTAAGAGGTAGGTGGTGTTATCCCATTATATAGATGGTGAAACTGCATCTATGCTTGCAAATTCCATAGCCACAATTCTCCATCAGTACAGCTCCCACCCATGATAGCACCAGCGGAAGCAACAGCGTACATATGGATCTGAGCGGGATTAGACAACAGGGTGATACAAATGCACAAGCACAACTGGAGACCTGTCAATCCTGCAGCCTCCTCTGTTGCTCTCAATGGAAGAGCAGTACTGGAGGTGAGAAAGTGTCTTTGCCAGCAAACAGCGTACGTCAGGGAGGTTAAGTGACTTGGCCGAGGCCGCACAGTGCATCAGTGGCAGAGGCAGGAGTACAAACCAGGAATCCTGACTCCCCATTCTGTACTCTAACCATTAGACAGAACTCCCTGAAACCACTGAAAGTAGCCTGACTTTCTCCAGCTTTCACAACAGTTCAAATTCAGGTTTGGGTTTGGGTCTTGGGTGAAGTTTCTGATTTCATCCAACCCAAAGGAGCTGGATCATTTGTGTTCAGCAGAAAAAGGATCGCAAAGCACTCTCGCTTAGTTGTGAAGGTGTTTCACATCCCAGTAGCCATGTGCTCACTACCAGACATCTACCACTCACAAAACTCCTTTGAGCAGGGGGCCTGGTTTGCTACCACAAAAGGAATTACTCACAGTGGACTCAACAGGAGTTAAACAAAAACCAAACGCCCCATGGAGACTAGAGTGAGGTTTGTGGGAGATACTGTCACTCTGCTCATTCACACAGCCTGTGCTACTTTCCTCTCTTCCATTGGGAGGGCTAGAAGGACTCACCCATACTTGCAATTATGCTGTGAACAGGCAGCCTGGATGGGCCGTCATAGATCCCTCTCCCGGCAAACCCCTTCTTCTTTTGCTTCTCCTCCTGCTTGAATATGAAGGCAGAGTTCTCCTCCTTGGTGATGTTAATGTAGAAGCAGGTGTCAGATGCCGTCATGATGTGCCGTGGCCCAGGGTTCAGCAGGATGCTCTTGTTCTCTTCCCTCCTGATGCCGATCAAGCAGACGCCATACCTAAGGCAGAAGTACAATGTGGACATTCAAGGCCACTCCCTAGAAAAGACTCTGTTTTCTTTTGCAAAGCTACTGCATGGGCCTCAGTGAATGTCTCCCACCAGCGTTACTGACCCAGCGCATGGAAAATGGAAGCAAATGTAAACTCTCCTCTCACTTTGCAACTTTCCAAACCAATGTCGGAGGGAATTGGATTAATCCAGTCCCCGCTGCCCTGCTATTTACCAAGAGAGTTAAACGACCGCGACCCGTGAGACCGGTACCAAAAGCCCCAAGGGATCCCCACACCAAGGCTTCGAGGTACCGAACCAGGCTGGCGCTCACTTTTTGTGTGCGTGGAAGGCAGCGTAGGTGAAGCTTTTCCCTTCGTATTCCATGAAGAACTTGCTGTCTCCCATGCGGATGTGGTATACTTCGTTGCCTGAGCAGCGCCCATACATCCTTTGCCACTGCTCCGGGGACTCCTGGCCTTCTCTGTAACCAGAGGAACAGAACCCTGCCTGTTAGGGGCTTGTGCTCAGCTCCACCACCATAGTGCGATCTCACTAGGGTTTTCCCCCCATCACCGTGGTATCGGGCAACTTCCTGGAAGGCCAGCATGCTTTCCGAGCCCAAACCAAGTGGGGGAGCCTTGTTTAGGTTAAAGCTGGTCTTGTGGGAATTATGGGCCCAGTCCAGATGGGCCCTTCCAAGGATGTGTCAGTGGGGAAGCTGGTGGCCAGGAAGGGAATTGCAGGGGGGAATTGATGAGCCTGCGCCTTCAAAATCCATGACTAAAGAGTCAGGCTCGGCAGGCCCTCAGCAGCGAGAGGTGGGTGCTGTGTTTGCCACCCCAGACTAAAGTGAAGGGCATCTGAACACCTCTGCCCCCGACCCAACTGCTCCATGTGTCACGCAGATTATTGACAACAGCCTCCTGGAATGACTGAAGACGACCCAAAGTTTGCTCTGCTGTCATCCTGTCTCACAGGACAGTCTCTGTCCCTTTAACACAAGATCATTCATTCTCTCAAGGCAGATTTAAGTCAATATAGATCCAGATCTAAACTTTGTAGCTCAGGCCCAATCTCTATTTTTAACCCAATGCAAATGTTAAGACGACAACCCCAGAGTGAAGAATGTGCAAAAATCATTCCTGCAAACAGAAGCCAGTTCATGACTAAAACAGCAGCACTCACTGGCCCCTGGATGTATGAACCAGCAGGGTGATGAGCGTGGAGGTTGCTGGGCAGACGCAGTTCAAAGCCAGCATGGCATATTTGCACTCTTCCTCGCAGACCACATGATCTGAAAGTAAAGAGACAGTGCAATTGTTTCCCACTGAGCAGCACTTTCATTTTTCCGATTTACACACCTCCTACAACATGTAATGTCCCAAGGATGATCTTCTAGCTAGCATGGGAGGATGGCGGGGGAGGGGGTTGCACAGCATGCATGGCTATTTGAGGATGCTGGAGATCATTTGTTTTATGTTCCAGTCCCTGTGAAGTCTGCGCAGATTGATTAAGCACAGAAGGGGCCACAGGGAAAAACATCTTGTTTCCAGTATGTACCATAGATGTTTTCAACTAATCAAAAACCCATCCTTGACGACACATGGGGAGCAATGAAAACGAGAATAAATGCAGGGAGGAAAGACAGATTCACAGAATGGAAACCTGACAAGTAAACAGAACCCAATCCAGACACTGCCCACCCCCAAAGGCAGAGTAAGGGGAGAGGGATGAATTTCAAACCCCAGGGTCTGGTTCATATTCATTCTATGAAGGACGAGGTAGCACACTGACAGCCTGATGAGCTGTACTCGATCTCAAGTGTTCTCTTTCAAGAAAAAAATGGATCATTGTCCAAAAAAATAATAATCTGGTAACATACTTGAATTTAGGCCCAATCCTGCCACTGATCCCACATGGTCATTTGAGGGCAGAGAGATGGCAGAATTCACAGTCCAAATTATGCAAGTTTATCATGGGGATAAACAAACGCTCAGAAAAGAAGAAAAGCTCTCTCACTTCATTGTAATTTCCCTGATCACAGATTCTAAACTGTTCTGTACTTTACAACACTGTCGAACCTACAATCCCATTTCGGGACATTCCCCAAGAAAACACTTAAAAGACAAGGACCATACCTAAAAATACAAACACGACATTTTTAAAAGGTTATCAGAAACTTTTGGCAAGGTTTAAAAGTTTGGTTGTATTTTGAATTGGTAGATACGTATCTGCCCTTCCTCATAATGGTCCAGGGGGACTATTCTGCCAGTGACTTAAATCCTTGACTCACATTAGCATTACTAGATGTAGGAACATAAGAACTGTCATAGTGGGTCAGACCAAAGGTCCTTCTAGCATGGTATCCGGTCTCCAACAATGGCGAGTACCAGAGCTTCAGGAGGTGTGTACAGAACAGGGCAGTTGGAGTGATCCACCCTGTCTTCTCCCAGCTTCTGACAGTCAAAAGGTTTAAGGTCACCAGAAACATGGGGTTGCATCCCTGGACATCTTGGCTAATAGCCATTGATGGACCTGACCATCTCTAGTTATTTTCTTTTAACCCAGTGATATTTTTGGCCATTGCACCATCCCATGGCAATGAGTTCTATGGGTTAATTGTGCATTTATGTGAAAAAGTACTTCCTTTTGTTTTTATTAAACTCACTGCCTATTAATTTCATCTGTTTTTCTTTTGTGGGAATGGGTAAATAGCACTTCTTTATTCACTTTCCCCACACCATTCATGGTTTTATAGACCTCTAGCATATGCCGCCTTAAGCGTCTCCTTTCTAATCTGAACAGTTTAATCTTTCCAGTCTCTTTTTGTACAGAAGTTGTTCCATCCCCTTGATCATCTTTGTTGCCCTTCTTTGAACTTCTTCCAGTTCCACAATGTCCTTTTTGAGATGGAGCAACCAGCAATGAAGGTGAGGGCACACCATGAATTTATGTAGCGGCATTATGATATTCTCCATCTTATTTTCTATCCCTTTCCTAACAGCTCCTAACTTTCTGTTTGCCTTATCAGTGTTGACTGGCATTTGCCAGTTTGCTGCCCAGTCACCCAGTTCTGGGAGAGCCCTCTCTTCACAATCAGCTTTGGACTTAATTACCATGAATAATTTTGTAACATCTACAAACTTTGCCTCTTCACTGTTCACTACATTTTCCAATTCATTAATGAATATGTTGAATAGGACTGGTTCAAGTACAGATCCTTGGGGGACTCCCTTGCTTAGCTCTCTACATTATAACACCTGACCATTTATTCCTACCCTTTGTTTCCTTTCTTTTAACCAGTTGCTGATTCATCAGAGGACTTTCCCTCTTGTCCCACGACTAATTAGTTTCCTTAAGAGCCTTTGGTAAGGGACTTTGTATAAGGCCTTCTAAAAATCCAAGTACATTATATCGATTGGATCACTCTCATCTTCATGCTTGTTGATGCCTTCAAAAGAATTCTAATAAAACGGTGAGGTATGATTTCTCTTTATAAAAGCCACATTGCTTCTTCCAACAAATTCTGTTTATCTACGTGTCTGATAGTTCTGTCCCTGACTATAGTTTCTACCAATTTGCCCAGTCCCTAAGTTAGGCTTTCCAGATCACCTCCAGAGTTCTTTTTTATTAAATTTAATTCCTGTGCTGTAACAGGTAGAGGATGGATATCCTAAAATAGCTGCTAGAAGGACCAAGAAACTAGAGTAGATCAGGGCAGTGGTGACACCAGCAGTGAGAGGTTCAGACTGGTGGCTGGAAGAAACACTGGAACCCACTGGTGGTGAGTAGCAGCGAATATTTGGGAACATCTGTAGATTGGTGGCTGTGTTCAGCAATAAGTCTCCCCTCGGGGTTCCTGGTGTGAGTAAGGCAGGCGGATCTGGCCTTCCGGGGGAAGCCCATATCTGCTCACACCAAACTCACCCGCAAACTTGACATGAAACTTGTTTTCAGGCTTTAGAATCTGAACGTAGAGGGGGCAGTTGGGTGCAAAATCCTTCACAGCCCAGGCTCTCAGGATGGTCTGATGGTCCTGATGAAAGAGAAAGGCAAGAGCAACGCTATAAGCATCTCTCTGGCAGCTGGGTAGGTTCCAGCACCTCCATGTTTTGGGCTTAATTCACAAGCAATAGTGCCTTGTGATCACAGAGAAACAAGCATGGGCAGGTTCACTGCAAACACCCAACCCTCCCAAGCTGCCCCTCCAGAACAAATGTGGAGTCTGGAAGTGAAACAGGAAAAACAGGAGTTCAGTCTAGGATTTGCACATTTCCTGCAGGGTCCTTTGAATAGCCCAGCCTTAACCTCCTGATATCCCAGATCAGTAACTGATTTGCTATATACACAGAATCTGACAAAGGCCATACACACCAGGTACATGTTGGAATCTGAGTCATCCCAATACCAGCACGGAGGGTTACACACCTGCCCACCTCCCCAGGGATCTGATGAGAAGATATGCCTGAAATCTTGGTAAATAATTCAATATGAACATGCATCCAATGAAGTGAGCTGTAGCTCACGAAAGCTTATGCTCAAATAAATTGGTTAGTCTCTAAGGTGCCACAAGTACTCCTTTTCTTTTTGTGGATACAGACTAACACGGCTGCTACTCTGAAACCTGTCCCCACTATGAGAGGAGTGCCACCCTATGCTTAACTTGTTCTGTGGCCACTAGTCAAGGGCGGGTTCCTCCCTGGCTAAAGAAACAGACCTACAAGGGGTCCTAAAGAGACCCTGACTTTCACTCTGTGGGTCACTTCCTCCCACATCAACCTGGTGTGTCCTTCCCCAGGCACCTCTGTTCATTCTCCAACCAGAGGGCAGCAGGCAGACCATGCCTCTCATTTAGCTGGTTCCAGTGACATATTCAAACCGTATCGTCATTTCCCTCCAGAGTTTGTTAGACGATGCGCTTAAATTCAAGTGATTGAACCCCAGACCTCTTGATCTTAACACACAAGCTTCTACTGCCATCTCTGTTAGCAGCCTTCTCATCAATCTCTGTGTTACCAATTTGTTATTGCAACGGTTTTAGTAAGGTTTGAATTGATTCAGTAATTAAAGAGTATATTTCCATGAAAAATCCACACCCCTGAGAGACGTAGCAATAGTGACCTAACCTTTGGATTACATAGCACTAGGGGCCTCTCAGGGAGGTGGATTACCTACGCCAACAGGAGACCCCTCCAGGCAGTGTAGTCAGTGTCTACACAGAAGCGCTACAGCGGCACAGTTACAGAGGTGCAGCTGTAGTGTTTGAAGTGTAGACATAACCTGACAGGAATCGGATCAGTGCAGAGTTTCACAGAGGAAGTAAAGAGTCACTTGACCAGACAAACACACCAAACTGCCCAAAGGAAACATGATGCACTTTACGTTTCATTTTAAAAACATACAGAAGAGCAGGCTAGGCAGGGACTGTCTAGAGTCACCTGAGTGTATCTACGACATGGGAGAGGGGACCACTGTTCCCTCTAAGCTGTGCAGGCAGACACAGATCCTAAACCCCGTGCACATGGTGAAACACCACACACACAAAAATTTGCACAGAAGAAATTTTTTGCGCACACAGCTTGTCAAAAATTAGAGGGAACATTGGAGGGGAGTCACCTGACTCCACAGACAGATGTTCAGGCTATTCCCTGAACCATGGGGAGTGGTTACCCTACGCCTGTTCTCTGTAACGTTACATCTACACTGCAATAACACCCCCCCACACACACACACACACACACACAACACTGGGTCTTGGAGCCTGGATCAGCTGACTCAGGCTCGTGGAGCTGAGGCTGCAGGGCAAAAAGTAGCAGTGTAGATGTTTGGGCTTGGGCTGGAAGCCTGGAAGGGGTTGGGTCTCTGAGCTCAAGCCCAAATGTCTGCACTGCAATTTTCAGCCCCAGCCAGAGTCAGCTGATCCATGCCAGCTGTGCCGTGGGTCTTTTATTGAAATGTAGACGTACCTGACCTGAAATCTCCCAGCTCCCTGTTACAAAGGTGCCATGCAGGCCTAGGCACAGGGTAGCAAGGACCTTGGCACAATGATGTTGATTAGAGATGAAATTTCAGCCTTCAGAGGCTCTCTCAATGGGGAACTCTAATGCAGAGACTCTGGATCCATTGAGAGCAGCCCCTCATTTCTGAACGATTTCCATTGACGTTTCTGGTGATTCACACAGGGCCAAACGGTGAAGTCTTTATTGTCTCCTTACTCAGGAGTTAGCCTGGCAGGAGAACGCCTTGGGGACCTGGCCCATTGGCAGGTTTTTTCAAGCCCACGTGTTCTCTCTCATGACCCTCTTCCCCTTCCCTGTGGCCGTGGCAAAGTCACAGTCCTGACCTGATGGCAGCCCACACACTTGCATGGTAACCGTGACTGTAAACTGGTCTGTGACCTCACTGTAAATCCCAGCTAACGCATCTCTCTTGCCCCATGGGAACATAAAGCCAACAAGAGTTCACTACTCGACAGGGACGTTCTGCTCTTCCCACCAGGGGCTACAGCCCATTCAGGCCAATAGTGGGAGCAAAGGTTCAGTCCAGAATAAAACGAGACAGAGGAGAAACATGTCCTGGAACCACACAGAACAGTCTGCAATTGAAAAGCTGGTGTAGCTGCAGCTAGCCACACGCGGTCTCCCCAGGCCTGTCTGGAGAAACTGGCCGCACTGCGGCTTTGTTCCAGTTTTATGCATCTCAGTAAATATGCACCAGCCGATGAGACAATCTGACACACACAGACCATCACGAAAGCAGCAAGACCAGCAAATAGGAACATGGGAATCTTTTCAGCAATACGGACACAGCCCCTTGGCACATGCATTAACATGGAAAAACACCGTGGGTGCAGAATGCCACCATATTTTAATGCAGTGGTTCTCGTCCTTTGCCATACTAGGACCCCCTTTGCATACCAGCATTCCCCCACCCCCAAGGACTATCCGTTCCATCCAGCCAGGATCTCTCTCTTATTTAGCACTCAGGGGAGAGCTGAGTGAGTTGTGACCTCCTGATAGCTGTTTATGGCCCACCCCCGCAGGTCGTGATCCCTGGGTTGAGAACCTCTGTTTCAATGCACCCCGCTTTAGATGTGGGTCTGACTCATTCTGGTGGCAGGCATTTGGGTATGGAGTCAGCCCCTGTGGTCAGCCCCTCTGGTCGCACAACTAAATTGGCCCCCAACCTCTCAGACTGCTCTTCCCAACCTCAGTGTCTTGTGTTGTTGTATCATGATCTCTTTGCCACCTGGCCCTTCTTGTGGAAAATCCCACCAGCTGTGATCTAACTTTCCACCTAGTCTCCTTCCCACAGCTTTATCTGAGCACGGTAAGAGACCCCACACTTCAGAACATGCATTTCATGATCACCATCAGATACCTCAGTTCCTAATTCCAATTTCTTTAGGCCTCTCTTCTTGGGTATTTTTTCCACTGCATGCAGGGTGGGGATGTTTCTAGCTCACACAGTTCAAGGTGATCTCCAAAGCCCCAGCTCTGCCAATCCCAGCTTATGCACCATGAACACAAATGACAAAAGCATCACAAGGCAGCAAAATGTCACCATGGCCTGCCTGGCTGGGGAGCGGTAGACAGCCTGTCGCTAAATGAGACTGTTGTTTTTGACACTTAGGAGAGAAACATTGGCATTACCATACTGGCTCACACTAGGACTCCCTCCAGTCCAGTATCTCTGTCTTCAAGAGCAGATGCTTCAGAGGAAAGAACAAGAATCCCTGCCCTAGGAAGGGATGGGATAACTTGCCCCAGGCAATGTAAATTAGTATTAGCATTGTAAGTTTGTTAGCACCTATAACCAGAGGTCCAGAGGTCAAAACCAGACTCTGCTAACTGCCACCTCCTTTCGGAGGGAGGGTCTTTGGCATGGGTTATGCAGGAGGCCAGACTAGATTATAATGGTCCCCTCTGGCTTTAACAGCTATGAATTGCCAATAAGTCCAGCCCTGTCTTACCGCGGCCGTGCGGTCCGCCTCATTTCGACTGCTGAGAATGAAACAGGCCTCTCCGTTATCCATCCTGAAAACACAAAGGGTTCTGTGAATCACGCACAGCCAGGGAGCTTGTTCATCTGACATGCAGTCAGCTAGAGAGTCTCCTGGCCTGGTTTCTGGGTGGTCAGAAAAGATGGCACTCGTGGGCACTGCTAACGTTTGCTGGGAATCAGCCCTCCTTCCCATCCCTGTCACATTACAAGAAGGAGCAGAGGTAACCTGCAAGAAGGCCATTTCATGCTGCTGTTAGTAAATATGTAGCAAATTAAATACAACAGACTGGGAACAGCAGGGGTGTTATAAAGGGCCTGATCCCAGTTGTACCAGTCAAACCATGTGCATACTGTTCCCTTGGGGACAGTGACTTGATCATGTCTGTGAGCGTCCTGTGGTTACGGGCTGGTTACGGGCAGGGGGACGCCTCCAGGGGATGCTGGGGTTGGTGTGTGTGTCTGTCACTAGCCAGCACAGAGACAACACGGTTGGTGGCTTGCATAGGTAGAGGCTTTTGGTTTCAGGGAGCTGAGCTACAGCGGGCAGAAATGAGGCTGTTTCACGTGAAGGGCAGGTAGCGGCGAGGTGCCTCACAACCCTGAGTACCTCTGGGGAGCATCATGCCACCCCCCACGGAGGGAGCCAAGAGGACTGCGAGCAGATGGCTAGCTCTCTGCACAGGCGGGTGTGAATGCCACAGAAAGCCATCCAGTATTTCTCCACGGTTTTATTTCAGCAGTGGGAGGACCTGGCAAGGCTCAGGTAATTAAACAAGGGAGCTTCTGGCTCTGGCAGGCGGCAGACATGAAACACTTGGTGAGCAGTGGAAAGCGGCTCTAATTGCCATCGTCATATCTCTGCATCTGTCTTGTCTAGTTCGACTGCAAAGCTAACTCAGGTGATCAGCACACGGGTCAGAGCAGCCACGCTGCAGAGCCAGACTCGAGTGTGCCCACTGACTGCATCCACACTGCCACTGCGCTCCCTCGTGTGAGGGACTAGGACTTTTGGGGCATATCCCAAAGCTCTTAGCTCTGCAGGAAGCTCAGCCGCTCTATGATTCTTTCCCGGTGAATTGTGGGAGAACTTGTCTGGCACACGGGTTGGGGGGAATGTGAGAAGGCACTAGAGGACTATCAGTGCTCAAATGGTTAGCCTGCATTTGCATTGCAAAGAGGGCAGGCTACCATGGGGTTAGCCTATACCCCACAACAGGCCAGCTAGCCTGAATGCAAAGCACCAGCATACTCAGGGGAGAGAGTTTTGTATGAAGACAGGAGACAGATAAGGGGCTATAACCAAGTAAAAGCTGGAGTTAACTCTGCAGTGAACACATGCCCTAGGTTTGTATAGTGCCTAGCACAAATAGTGCCGGTTCTCGGCCAGCCCCAGACACTGTCGTAATAAACACGATTAATAATAAACGTGCACCAGGCAGGGCAGCAGGGATGGGTCATTGCTTCTTAACATTCTGCATTGGAAAGCAACTCTGCACCAGGATCCTACCCGGACTTGTCGGACACAGGTGGTTCCTTGAGTCACCAGAGATGAGAGAGTCCATTGTATGGGGAGAGCCACACAGAGCAGCACTGGGCAAAGGGAAAGGCCTGCCAAATGTATATACAAATCTGCACAATTATACATGCTAGAACTTGCCTGCTTGAACTGCGCTAGGAGCCTCTGGAAATGCATTTCCCAGGGCTTGGCTGAACTGAGGATTTTTGCACCGGAGTAACTTTATCAAAGTGCTGCACCAGAGCAAACCCCCAACAGACGTGTCGCGCAGGTGTAAAAAGTGACTTGCACCCGTGTGGCGTACTCTGGTTTCAGGTGTCTACACTAGCGGCTTGCCCCGGTGCAGCTCCTCTGGGGCAAAACCCCTTAGTGAGGACAAGTCTCCAGTCTCCCTTTGTGGCTCTGTGTGGACTGGGGGTGCGGGCGAGGAATGAACCTCACACTTAAAAGACACACAGGTGCCCCTCCACACACATTTTATCCTGGAAGAGTCCTGGCTGTGATAGTTTCTTGTAAGTGCTCTTGCTCCAGAAATGAGCAATCCACGTGAAATGCACAATATTAAATAGCAAGAAGCTTTACCACATTACTGCACCAAGTTCCCCTGCCCCATGCAGCCCTTACGTGTGTGGGGGCCACGTCTCGCTCCAGCTAGCAAATGTTTCCTAATAGTTGGACCAGGGGGCTTGGACTTGCACCTCCTCAGCTCCACTTCTGCCCTTACTGCTAACTCAAGTGTGCCCTGGGGCAGGTCACCCAAAAAATAAACACAGAATTAATCTACCTCTCAGGGGCACTGCGAGTCACAATTCATATTTGCAAAGTGCTTTGAGATCCTCAGATCTAGAAGGGCAACTATTATTACCAGTTACTTTACTGGATACAGTTAGAGTTACACAGTTAGTAAAAGCAGGTTCTTTGGGGGGTTTTATTCTCTTATTTCTCCAGCTCTTGGGGAGAAGGAGGCATTGGACATCCAGGCTCTTGCATTTCGCAGGAGATGATAAATCTGGGTTTTTGTGGCTCCTGCTGTCAATTTCTAGGACTGGCTGCTGAATCCAGAAATAAGAACAAATTTCAATCCATTATTCTAGGCTCCTTAACAACCAGCTAAGTGCAGAGTTTCTTAAGAGAGTTCTACTGGGGTAGGATTGAATTCAAAAGGAACTAGTAATTGGCAGCCTTTAAAGAATTGTAAAGCCCCAATATTACATTTCCAGTCCACCTCTCAAGGCTTGTTATCCACAAAATGAAGGACACCTAGCTAGAGTTCAATTATCTGAAGTCTATTTTTCAGACTTTTGCAGTGATGGCAGAGAAAACTGACATCTGTGGTGCATGAATCTTTCATGACTGTTTAAACTGGGGTCAGACTAACATGCCAGCCTATGAGAGAATGGTGACAGTGATGTTTAAATGTGGGCTTTACTGTTTGCATTAGTTACTGTTATATCTTGAGCTGTCAGTCCTGAAATGGATGGCCTTAATAAGGGCTTGTCTACACTTGAAATGCTTCCGAGGCACAGCTGTGCCATAGTAATGCTTCAGTGTAGACATACCTACACCGACGGGGTCAGGGTGGAGGGGTTGTCCTGTCACCATAGCTAATCCACCTCCCGGGAGATGGTAGCTAGGAAGAATTCTTCTGGCAACCTAGCACTGTATCCACTGCGGGTTAGGTCAGCTTAACTACGCCGCTCAGTGGTGTAGCTATTTCACACCCCTGAGTGATGTAGTTAAACCAACTTAATTTTCTAGTGTAAACCAGGCCTTAGTAAGCTGCTTTTCTTCATGGCAGCTTTTCACCTTTGTGTCTGGCTGATGTGAATTGTCCAAATTTTTAGGCAATAGCATACCAAATAGCATGCATTTTAACAACGATGGATTGTAGCCACTGCTTGGAGCTTTGCACTGTAATGTCCAGCATTCCTCTTTTAAAAAACTATATAGCTTAGATTGGCTATTGGGGCCACCCACCAGTGAGAGAAGTTTCCCTGCTGGAGTGTTTTGACTCTCTCATGCTCATCAAGGAAGCTGTATAACAGTGTAATCAATGCTACATTACAAACATGCACAGTTCTTGCTCTGAATTACAGAGAACACATACGCTGGTAGCCATAATAGGAGTCTTGGAGAGCTATTCCCCTCCAGTACCTCTGTGGGTCTTGCTAGGATTGGCTCTATACTCACTTTGCTCTCATGAGATCCTGATCTTTCAATGCAGACCCCTGAAGATATATCACTCGCTGAGACCACAGAGGAATCTGAAGGACCCGCCGAACTTGTATATCCATCTCTGTTGGACAAAGTATCACTACGTAGTAATCCTGAAAGAGAAAAGCTAGTGTTTGCTTGTCAGCCTGACAGTAAGATAAGTAAGCTTGGTAAGATCATTTCACTCACCAATTGAGCATGCAATTCTATACAGGTTTCAGCATTACACTATGAATGGTGTGATATCACTTTGCACCAGCGCTGGGATGTCACAAGCATTTGGAAGCACACACAGAGTTTTCCCCAGTCACGTTTGCACAATAGCTCTAATGTAAGCACATCTGACAATTGAATTATTAAAAGACTGAACATTTGGCTCAGAAAAGTGGGGCTCTGTGTATTTAGAGAAATTAACAAGACTTAAAAAATGAAATCTATATTGAGCCAAGACTAACAATGACGACAGCGAAATCTTGATTGGTTCTTGAATTAAATGCAAATACAGGGTGCATGTGAGCTATTCTCAATAGTAGTGGGGTGAAAGTTACACCCATTCACTGAAAAACAGTGCTGATTAGACCTAATTATTCCATTAGGAGCTGGATAAATCATCTGGGGTTCAACAAGCACACATTTTATTTATATAGTATAAGGCATTCAATTCGGTAAACGCCTTCTAACATAAAAAACCAACACATTTATATAGACATATGCAATGTGCTTGGATATTACAGCAACAAGCACTGCAGAAAAACCCGAACTAGCCCCTGTAGAGTGTGTCCACTGTTGTGGCATAGAGGCAGGTATGTACTGCAGGCTGTTGAATCTACCAGGACCACTCCAACATATATTTCTTCTGTGATTATTATAACATTCATAAACCAGTCGGAGAACACTTCAATCTCTCTGGTCACGCAATCACAGACATGAAGGTCGCTATCTTAAAACAAAGAAACTTCAAATCCAGACTCCAGCGAGAAACTGCTGAATTGGAATTCATTTGCAAATTGGATACTATTAATTTAGGCTTAAATAGAGACTGGGAGTGGCTAAGTCACTATGCAAGGTAGCCTATTTCCTCTTGTTTTTTCCTACCCCCCCCCCCAGATGTTCTGGTTTAACTTGGTTTTAAACTTGGAGAGTGGTCAGTTTGGATGAGCTATTACCAGCAGGAGAGTGAGTCTGTGTGTGTATGGGGGTGGGTTTTTGGAGGGGGGTGAGGGAGTGAGAGAACCTGGATTTGTGCAGGAAATGGCCTAACTTCATTATCATGCACATTGTGTAAAGAGTTGTCACTTTGGATGGGCTATCACCAACAGGAGAGTGAATTTGTGTGGGGGGGTGGAGGGTGAGAAAACCTGGATTTGTGCTGGAAATGGCCTAACCTGATGCTCACTTTAGATAAGCTATTACCAGCAGGACAGTGGGGTGGGAGGAGGTATTGTTTCATATTCTCTGTGTATATATAAAGTCTGCTGCAGTTTCCACGGTATGCATCTGATGAAGTGAGCTGTAGCTCACGAAAGCTCATGCTCAAATAAATTGGTTAGTCTCTAAGGTGCCACAAGGACTCCTTTTCTTTTTGCGAATACAGACTAACACGGCTGTTACTCTGAAACCTGTTCTTCTGTGATGTTTCCATATACTGATTCAGGCATTCTATATAGTGAATTGAAAGCAATTACCAGACCATACTGAGGACTAATCTGGTTGAACTGATGTTTTTTTACCTCATATGTGTTCCTGTCACATATCCTTTGCTTCCCTCTTCCATGCGCTAAGTGCCGGGTGGTGCTATCATTACCTTCAGCAAAGTCTAGCGGCACCGAGAGCTCAGTAAGGATACTTATTAAACTGCTAACAACGGTTGCCCTGAAATAAGACACCACTGCCTTTACCTGCAGCCGGGGATGGGCGTAGAACTCATTCAGAAAGTCCATCAGGAGGTCAATCTTGAGGGAACTGACACAAAGGACAACGTGTTTCTCCGTCTGTGCTCGGTGGCGGCTGTAATTCCCTCCTGATTTCTGACGTTCCATCCAGAGGTACACAAGCTCCTCAAACTGCAAACAAAGGCAGACAGCTCCTGAGGTGAGACAGACTGTGAGGTGGGCTGAATACATTCAAACATTCAGAACACTTTCACGGTTACAAACTGCACATCCATAGTTATTACGTCCCCTGGTTAGCCACATACACCTGTGCAAGGTTAAGAGAGCTCTGAATAAAGGACAGTTGAGTTTATACATGTACAATGTTGTGTGTAATATACAGGAATGTAATCTGTGTTTAATGCTAGGGTGACGGGCATCATGCAAATGCCTGTAAGAGAGAGAGAATGGAGAAGACACAGATAGGGTAGACAGACTGGACACACACGTGTTAACCTATACACCCTCTTGGAAATGGGTTGCTTCATTTCAAGAAACATTAAATGACAGACATCCTGAGATTTTCTGTAGCGTACATGCCCTGTACAGTGCTAGGCATGCCTGTATTGTCACACCTACGGATACTCAACACACATGGCAAAATGAACTCACATCACAGTATGTGAACGTACAGCACAGCATATACAGAGCATTTCCGATTATGCTGGTGAATCTCTCTTGTGCTGGGGCAATGGTTGAGATTTCTTTTTGCTTATGGCCCTTTGTGACAAAATTCGTCCCCACAGCTCTCTCGCATGCCATCTTAGCCATTTCTGGGAGGTACCTGCAAACGGTGACAATGTGTTTTCTAGCTATCCTGCTAGCGTGAGCACACGCACACGCACTTCTGACTGTGCCATTTAAGGACAGATGGGAAGGAAATTCATGTTGGCTATTCAATCCCAGAAGAAAACCTTTCCTGAGAGCATTTCCCTATTCCCCTCATCTGACACTAAGCAGTGACAGACAGTGAAAACTGCAGACAACAGGCTGTCATTGTCACATTATGCGGTTGGCTGGTGGAGAAGGAGCACTGGCTGGTTTGCTCCCAGACGTGATGCATCAAACGCCACAGCTCAGCCGTTGGTTGACAGTGCCTCAGAGCAGAAACTAAGTTCCCTCCATGCCCTGGGTTGAGAATTCCTCTGTCTCCTCTGGAAATCTCAAATCATGTTCCTGGTCAACTGGTTAGTCAGGTGGAAATCACCCTGCTGCTGGTCCTTCTCACGAGCCATGACATGCCAGCAACACCGGCATTTCTAATGTAGGCTGAGCGCATCTTTTTCTTCATGGCTGTGTCACTTACCTGGAGGGGCAGCACGACGAGGGCAACACAAATCATTATCACCACCAGGAGCTGCGAGGGCCAGATCTTTGGGGTCACATCTCCATAGCCCACGGTGGAGAAGGTGACGATACAGAAGTAGAAGGACTTGAAGAGGGAGAGGTTGTCACCTGCTCTTTCTAAATGCTGGATGCCACAGGTTCTGGAAGGAGGGGGAAAAGGGAGCATGTGTCAATTAGGCTTTCACACGGCACTCCATGAACATCAGGTTCCTGATCCTGCAAAGTGTAATGCCCTCCACTCCTACTGGCGCCGTGGGGGAAGAGGGCCCTCTGGTGCTTGCAGGAGAATGCCCTAGAAGAAGCCTTGAACCTACCAGACTCATGGGCAGAATTAATCCCTGGTGTATCACCAGTATGGTCAGTGGGATAAATCTGGCCAGCTTGACAGCACTTCTAGTTTAGAGGTTCGATTTGGCTCAGATAACCCGCCCCCTCAATTAACATGCTCACCAGAACGTTACCCCAAACCCTTGACATCAGGTACCACACTCCAGTAGTGCAATGCCACTTATGTAGGCAGCTTGGAGTCCGAGGCCCTCTGTTTCCGACAGAGTGTTGCAGAAAGGTAAACAGGAAGCTCATTCCATCCTTGATATGACTCAGATGACATTAAGGGCTCTCAATCTCATGACAAACCCTCTGGAACCAAGTAGCTTATCTCCTCAGTAGTCAGTCAGCATCACTTGAGCGGCATGCAGGTTAAAAGTCATCTTGGTGAACAGAAATAATGTAGAAGTGGCCTTGGAATTGAATTCCAGTGCTATCCAACAGGCCAGGAAATACATATAGAGTCACAGAGGGCATGAGCTGCTAAAGGCAAAGTGTACTATGGCTTCTTTTTACGTAAAAAGACCCGTCAGGATGTTTAGACCTATCATACTCATCAGCTTTACTTTGTATCTACTCACAGCTTAACTGGTATGTTACATTCCCAGTCCAGATCAGTGGAGATGTAAGAAAATGCCAAAAGTCTAATTAGACACTAACTACCTAACAATGGGAAGAGGTCCATGTAGTTTTAAGTGCACGGTGTAAAGGGTTCTGTTAATTAGCAGATGCCTCCATGGCCCATTAGACAAATGGCAAATCGAGCAACCATGGTAACCTCCTCCAGATGAATAGCATATTTAGGAAATGCAATGGCCTTAATGTACAAGCCATCACAGCTGAATTAGTGTCCAACAAATATCTCCCCTTCGAAAATCACCAGTATCTCCCTGGACATGACAGCACTTATTGCCCTGCTCTGAGCCATGTACACTTACATAAGCCAGCCAGGATCCTGGCATGCTCCAATTAACAAGTTTCGGTTAAAATCGTGTAATTAGAGACAATCATTGGCTCCTAAAACAGGAATTGATCTGCCTGAGGCTAAATGATCAGGAAGACAAAGCAAAGTAAGGAGACTCTCTGAGTCAGTGGAGCGCATCTGATTCTTTTATCAGCCGACAGCACTTCTGAAGATCAGGCTTTAAAAAAGTTAAAAAAACAACAACAACCCAAAATGCTACAAAAAGGTGTTCTGAACATTGAGGGTCACTTCCAGCTGGTGTAAACTGGCATAGCTCCATCAAAGTCAAATGCTGATTTACACCAGATCTGGGCCTTAATCCCATAAAACTAAATACTGACCCCATTGATACCAATGATAAAAGCTCCCCTAGAGCTCAATGGACCCAGGATTTGGCCCTGTATAATTTGTGATGGATGGAGATAAAAAGGCTTGGGAGCTCAGTTTGGTTTGGGTAAACAGCCCTAAACTATGATGCTTTGATCAATATATAGTCCTCTCCAGAACTCTACAGAATCCAACTGGAATCAGACTGGAAAATTCCTGCTGCAGCCATGGGTAGAATCTCCTGCAAGTTTCCAAATCACAGTATGGGGTTTTGGTGCACTCCTCCAAGGAAAGCCAATGGGAGCCAGGCAGTTAATCAATCCCAGCACCCACTCAGGGGCATGAGAATTCACCCCTACCCCAAACACTCTATTCTCCGTTGTTCAGGTCAACAGGAAATAGCACCGACAAAGTGCACATGGTAACTTATCAAGTCGGTTTAGTTGACTTTTCCATTAGACCTTTGAGAGCAAGACAGCTTCTGCTATGGAAGCCCCTTCAGCCGTGCTCCCCCTCCCGGTGTCTCTTTGCCCCCAAGAGCACCACGTAGGAGGGACTGTAACCAAGAGGGGGTGAAAACTCCATTGAAACACCATTGCATCCGATGAAGTGAACTGTAGCTCACGAAAGCTCATGCTCAAATAAATTGGTTAGTCTCTAAGGTGCCACAAGTACTCCTTTTCTTTTTGCGAATACAGACTAACACGGCTGTTACTCTGAAACCATTGAATCAATGCCGCTTTTAGTAAAGAAGCTTCTGTCTCTCCCCCTGCCCCCCACCTCCAACAACAGAAGCGACAGCCAGTTAGCAAATACATGATAGGTTATCTGGACACTGACATCTTTGCCCTCCAGAGGTGAACAATATTTCCTCCCACTGCTTAAAAAGGAAACAAATATTTTTGCATGACGATGAAGAGAAGGGAAAGGAGTCAGAAAAAAAAAATCAATAGATCAACACTTCTGCCTTTGTGTCTGACTGCTTGCAGCGCGGCCACATGATGATTCTAACCACCTAGAAGAGCACTTGGCCTCAGATCATATCCACAGGGAACAGCAGTGTAATTGGTCTATCGTGTATCTTGCCACATGTCATCATCCGAGGGGCCATACTTCAAAGAGTGATTGAAAAACACTCTCTGCTGGGCTGACTTGGTTGTGTTACAACAAAAACAAAGAAAAAAACACCCACAACACATCATGCATCCAACAGAGGGTTTTTATTTTCTTAAGTCACATTCCTATGACATGACTGAGTCTGTTTGTCTCATTGCACGTTGGGCTGGAGCTTCATGTCAAATGGGTAGGAAACTCACAGCCTGCTAAGCAGCCTCCCTACACAACTTTCTGCTCCAGAAAGCTGGGCAACCTGCAGCCAGAAGAGGCTCTAACATGATTTTTCCTGCCACAGCAACAGGATAAAAGTAAGTGACACTCACAGAATAAAGTTCGGCCTATCACATTTCAGACCACCACAGTCTACCACCCTCTGTTAGGGCCCGAGTCACGCACATGACTCCTCACTGCGTAAAATGCTAAGCCCATACGTAAGCCTTTGCAGGATCAAGGCCTTAGCCTTTCCCTCCATCTATTTAATCACTGTCTTATGTCACATTATTTATTTCATGAATGAATGTGGCACGCAGCCAGGTCAAGGGTTTAGAAAAACCAAACAAAACTCCTTACCCTGTGAAAACAAGACACAGCAGGGTGCAAATCAGAATCAGCACCTGATTGAACATGGCGGATTGCGTTCTCTGTATCGCTCGGTGCAGGTCATTCTGAAAAACAGGAGAAGTCACACTTGTTGGACGACTAGGATAAATACTTGGGTGCAAACCTGCCCCTCCGTTACACCTTTGCAACCTTGCTGACTTCCAAAGGGTTGTGAAGGAAGCAAGTCAGGCCAGAATCTGTCCCTTTTAAAAAAGTATCACATGCATTTCTGTAAGGAATAAGTACTGGCCTATTCTGTCCCCAAATCTGAGACACTGCAGAGTGCAGCTCTGAAAATGGCATTGTGAGGCATCACTTCTGAATGCAGCCAAGTTGGGGGGGTGGGGGGGGGAGGGCCAAGTTACGGGTAAGGGCATTAGTGCAAGGGATGGTGCGGAAGAGACCAATGATGAAGAGGATCTAGTGACAGAGACTGGAGCGATCCTGTGCATGGAAGGTGAGGAGGAGGCAGTTAAGGCCTGGAGGTAGCAAGCCTGGGTAATGAGGAGGATGTAGAGATGACAGATGGAGGGAAATGGGAAGATAAATGGGAAAAGCCGTTTCTGTCCTGTTGTAACATTGCAAGCTCTTCGGGGCAGGGACTGTCTACGGGTCTGTGTTTGTACAATGCCTGGCACAGTGGGGCTGAATTCTTGGTTGGCCCTTATGCACAGCCATAATAAACATGAAATAAACAAAAATATAACTAACTAATAATAATAAATAATGCACAGAGAATTGTGCCACATGGCTAAGAGCCAGTTTCAAAGTACCCATTAACATGCAATTTAGAAGCATTCTGTGAACACAGTCTTAAGAATTCATCTGTAGTCCCCATGGGCAGAGCTTTCAGAAGGACTCAGATCTCCCGTAGAACTCAAATCCCATTTAGGAACCTCAGTAAGTGGCCAGATTTTCAGAAAAGTTTCTAAATCTGGTACAAAGGGTCACAATGGGAGCTATCGGGTGCCAGGGTCTTTTAAGCATTTGGCCCCAGTTGTGGGTTCTGTGCACTTGAAAATCTGGCCCTAAGTGTAAATTTGAGTCACCCTCTTGGCAGCATAATCCACAGGACAATAGGTCCTAGAGCACATCAGAGCCCGCTACCTCTTGATTTAAGATGGCAAGTGGAGAGCATCAAGATACTCTCCAAAGATGGGGCATGGTTAAGGACGTCTGAAATTTACAGTTTCTCTCTCAATATTAGTGTAAAACAAGCATCCAGAAAGCAACAGTAAGGAGACTGCCAGGCTACTCTTCTGGTTACACTGGAAGGGAGCGGGTGATCTTTGGCTACTCACTATCATGTTTTCCAGGGCGTACTTGGCCAGCCAGCAGTTCAGAAAAACTGGAATAAACAAATTCCGTAAAGGGGACCAGAATATCTAGAAAACAATAGTTATTTGCGGGTTTACTTGAAAAACACTCACAAAAATCAATGCTCCTTTATTAAATAAGTCATTAACAGTCAATTAGCAGCCCTACTCCTAAGAATCTAAATTCCAAAGTTTTGGCAGAGGAATAGATGAGGATAATTGGCCTGTTACAAAGGTAGGGTCAGAGCCTCAACTGGCCAGAAGCTGGGAATGGGTGACAGGGGATGATCACTTGATGATTACCTGTTGTGTTCATTTTCTCCGAAGCACCTGGCATTGGCCCCTGGCGGAAGACAGGACACTGGGCTAGATGGAACATTGGTCTGACCCAGTATGGCCGTTCCTCTGTTGCTGCAAGTTGGCATAACACTACTGATTTCAATGGAACTACATTGATTCACATCAGTTCAAGTTCCAGACCTCAGAATAGAGCTTTCGTGATCTGCCCCAAGTCGCTGTAGCCGTGACTATACTAGCCAACTGCATGGGCTATAATTGAGCAGTATTGCAAACTTGGGGAGATGAAAACACCTGAGACTGGCTGTGCTACATCTTCCAAAGTTGCTGACAGTGGTGAAGCTGAATTATGGCTACCAAGTTTGGCCATGATCCTGCAGTGAGCTCCCTACTGGGGCAGGGGTCTTGATTACATCTGCCAGTATCTGAGTAGGTCACAAACAATGCGGTCTCAGGGCTGATGGCAGGCAGACCATCTTCCATACAATCCTAGAGAGTTATGCAACATGTTCACAACCAACCATGGAACCAGGAGAAATGCAGCCAGTCCTGGGTTCTGACATGGAAATGAAACCAGCTGAATTTCATGAAAAGCATTTTGAACCCATCAAGAAACTGGAAAATGTAAACAAAAATGAACATTCTCCACAGAAAGTCATCTGTTACTGAAAAAAAGATTTGGAGGAGAGGACTTGACCTGCTCTTAACATTTCCTGTCATTGGACAGATGCCCATTAATCATGGTTTCATAATGAAAACTTTGTAGCATAGCATTTATTGAAATGTGATTGGTTTAAAAATGTCAAGAGCAAACACTTACTGTGATTATAAAGGGCACCGTGTTGATCATTTCAAGGATGAATGAAATACGAAAAATCTGCTCCCAGATGTTTCCCTGCAGAATGAAAAAAAATTAATCGTTTAATTAAATAATCCCAGAAGAATACTGAAAAGGACAATTTAAAAGGTTCCGATTTGGGTCATTTCCAGTTGTTATGATGTTGTAGCAGCCAGGAGAATGCTGGGTATTTCATGTTAGGCAGAAGCAGCCCTGGTCCTTTTCCCAAAGAACTTATGATCTACATTTTAGATAAGACATGAGGAGCAAGCAGGAAGGTGATGAGATGTGGGAGGTCAGTGGATTATTTCTGAGTGAAGTTTAGTTTATGACACAGTCAGCAAAGACCATTAGGCTATCACCTCCTTGAAGCAGGACCGTGTCATATTCTGCCAGAACACTGTCGGCTCTCACATCGCAACCACGGAATGGATGCTAGAAAGAAGAGCAGGAGAACAGAGGGCCAGTGCACTGGCCTTTGACCTTGAATGGAGCAAGTTCTAACCCCATTTAGAGGCCTCTGGATTTCCAGGGAACCATTCTGCTTTCAGGAGCAATTTTCCCAGCTCTCTGTCTTTTTCAAGGTAACTACAGCTTTTTAAAAGCCTCCCTAGGGTTGTCCTCCCTCTGTTGCCCTCTGGGGTGGGTGGAGCAATCAAAAAGAATGGGAGACATCTGTTTACAACAGAGCCCTGTTCTGATGAACCATTGTATCCTGCTCACTACCAAGCATTGAATTCTAACTTGGGAGGCCCCTGATTGTGGACAGACAAGCTTTCCCGGGACTCCTCGGTATTCTGTTTTAGAGACACTCCAGATTCTCTTTGAGAAGATGTAAAATGAGAGCACTTCGAGGGTTTTTCCTGGCTGGCCATAGGCAATTTTATACGGATATCTCTTTAGATTCCCCCTATTCCAAAATATTCTGTGCTCTGTGCGTCTTTCCTTCATCCAGGTGGGTGCATCGGCAAGAGTCAATGAAGGGCTTAGGTAGAACATGAAATCAAATGTGAGCAAGGGAAAACTCCCTTTCTGCCCAGCTACTGGAATATATTTACTTGAACTTGTGATGCCTCAGAGAAAGATATACAAGAAAAGACAAATAGCCTCTATATTGTCTGAACAATTCCCACAACAGAGACGAGAAGAGAATTTCTAGGCCTGATTCCCTCTTGCCTCATTTACATTAGCGCAAAGTGGTTGCAAAATGCCACCAAAAATCAATGTCTTGCACCCGCTTTGTACTAGTGGAAGTGATGCACAAAGGGTCAGCAATGGAGAATCAGGCCGCTCCTGTCTCCCTCTCCCTGCAGCCAGTTTGCAGAGCCTTCCCACCAGACACAAGACTGTAGAACCATCTGATTAAAGCGACAGGATTTTAGGGATCAGCTCATCTGCCTACAAGCCTGAGGATGAGAGAGGGCATCCAATGTGCTGCAAACCTTATTGAAAACCCAGATGGGGTTCCCTCTAAAGGACACATGGCTGAAAAGGCCAGCGCTGATATACCCATCTACACCCAGCATGACGAAGCTGCCCAGAAAAATATCACAGGCTAGAAAGATCAAAAGAAAAATGCTCCAGAGGACTCTGAGATGACTGTTATTGAGGCCTTCTTTCTCTGAGGGTAGGAGGAGCCAGAGTGACAGTCCTGTAGGTAGAAGTCTTCTTCTCCTCCTCCACAGAAGAGATGAAGCAAGGAACGGCCCCCACCATGCTGCCCCCAACCCTCAGCTGGTAGGAGAACCGCGATGGCTAAGAGGGTATTTCTATCTCCGTGGCTTCTAAGCTGAGGCTGCCACAAAAGGTGGCGGTTATGAGACGGTGCGAAACCAAATGACTCCGCCATTGCACACACCTGACCGGTAGCACCCGAGGTGACTGGGGGAGAAAGGAAGAATGAAGGTCAATCAACAAAACGAAAAGAAAATCCATGTTGTTTGAAACGTGCCCCATTTATGCTAGTTTGGAGATGCCTTTGCGGGAAATCTCAGTAAATGATGCAGAGCATAATCCGTCTGCCTGGGCTGTAATGAGAATAGTGGTGAACAGCTATGCCGATGTGCAGAAAACTGGTCCAAGGGGGTTTCAGGCACCTGGCAAAAGGGAGATAAAATAGCTGTTATGAATCTAATAGCTCTGTGGCAAAAGCGGAATTTACAGGCATTGGCGTGCTCAGCCTCACTTCTGAAGGCAAGGAAGATTTAACATCGCAGCTGAGCTCCTGTCACAGGCCAGCTGGTCCTTTATGGGGAGCTAGGCTCAGTCTCGCCTTTGAGGGCTAAGCTACCCACCCGCAGCTGACCCTGACTGGCTGGGATCAGGTGGCTATTTGGTTATCAGACCCAGCTGGGAAGGAGCCAGGTGATTTCCATACAGGTCTGAGAGAGCTCAGCTGGCGAGACAGCTGCAGGAGGGAGGTTGCCTCCAGGATCTAGCCCTGAAGGGAGAGGGTGTCAGGAGAGAAGGAGGCTCCTGAAGAAGGCCAAGCCCCAGGAAGCTGGCACGGAGGAAGACTGGGAATAAGGATCCAGACTGGGGGGAAGGACTTTGAGGGCGGGGGGAGCCCTGAGGTCAGTGGCTCGGGTAGGGGCTGGGTCCAAAGGGACAGAGCTCTGTGAGACAGCAGAGTGAAAGGTCACCCAGGAGAGTGGAAGGCCCTTTCATTTCCTTTGTTAAGTCCCTTTCCAGGGCTGAGCAGGACAGCTGCCGGACAAAGCCTCCCGAAGGGAAGCTAGACCGGACACCAGGGCGTGCTGTGGGGGCTGACTCTGCCACAGTCCCTTTTACAAAGGTCCGTCCATTGGGAACCACTTCTTCCCAGATCTTCCACCCATTTCGGACCATGTCGATGGTTGTGGCTAGACTCCCCAGAAGCTGGTCATGGAAGACAGGGGATGATCACCCCATGAGTGCCCTGTTCTGTACACTCCCCCTGAAGCTCTGGGATGGGCCACTGTCAGAGACAGGATCCTGGACAAGATGGGCCATGGACTGTCCCCACATGGCAGCTCTTATGTTCTCATGTACTCCACCGAGCACTCACGCTGCTCAGTCCTACAAGGGGCAGCACACACTGGCCTGAAGAAAGCATGGGATTGAAGTCAGTGAGACTCCTTGTGAGCTTAAAGTCAGTCACTTGCTTCCAGGCTTTGCTGGTGAACTACTGACTTGGAGTATTCAGCACCAGACAGGATCAATCCCTGTGACAGGACTCAGCAAGAGAGCTGCTTGGAGGTGTCAGGGGCCAAATGCTGGTAAGCATCTTTTATTTGCTGTATGAAACAAATTGACTTTCCTTCTCTTGCAGGAATATTTCCCTTGTGTGCCTACCGAAGAGTGTTTGTTTCAATTCAGCGAGCTCAGTGATGGGTGAGAGCTGGGAGACTTTCATGCGCATTAGAGATGAGATTCAAGCTGCAGAATTCAGATCCAAGTTTTTAATATTCTGATATTCAGTGGGTGCTTGGATCTGAGATTTGTTAGACCTATTAAAAAAAAAAAAAAGACACAGGCCATTTGCAAAATTCAGTCCAGGTTTGAATTTCAAATGCCCACAGTAAAGCTGTGTAGGGAGCGATCTGAGAAGAGCAGCTGCTGCAGAGTGAGAGGGAATGAGAAAGGAAAGACTGCCATCGATTTCAAGGAGTGTTTGATCGGGCCTTAAACTTTAAATCCATTACTTGGAGGGCTCTTACCTTGTAGCTGAGATAGATGAGAAGCATGGTCTCTAGAAAGCTGATTAAAGCTACGCTAACCTGAAAAAAATATAAAAGAATATAATTGCCTGGGTTTGAGCTGAAGCATCATCGAAGAGGTCTGAGGCTATCCAGCCACTTAAATGGTCTCGCCAACTGAACATTCCCACCTGGTTTACAAACAACGAATATGAAAGTTGCCAACCACAGAGGCTGTGGAGACTTTACTGAACCCCAGGAAAATATGGGAGTGGCACAGATTGGGGATAACAATGGGAAATCCGCCATTTCCACTTCACACTTCTTTTGTCAAACTTCAGAGATATCTGCCCGCTCTAGACAGTGCTTGTATCAGTGCAACTATGCTGGCTGGAGGGAGGGGGTGATTATTTTGATTTAACAAATAATAATTATGCTGATACAGTCCCTAGTGTGGAGGCAATTATACCGATATAGCTTATTCCCTTTATACCCATAGAACTGCAACCACACAAGGACCTGTGCTGTTTTAACTGTACTGGTATAGATAAATCAGTGCCACTTCAGGGTCAGACAAATCCGTGGGCTGAAATCCTGGCCCCACTGATGACAAGAGAAGTTTTACTATCGAGTTTAATGGAGATGGGAGTTTACCTTTTTTAAAAAATTCATCACAGGGAAATTTTTCACCAATAAAATAACTCAGAGTAAAAATAGCCAAACACGTTGGACCCATGAAGCCTTCCCTTCCCCCAGCCGAGAACATCTAAAGATCAGAGATAAAAAGACTGGGGCAGTACGGGAGGGGGGGATGAACCTTCTCCGAGGTCCTTGATCCCCTGAACCTTATTTGGCTCACTGTAGACCCACATTATCCCAGGCTCTATTGAGCCAGGAGAGTAGAGCTGTGCAAAACTCACGGTTTTATCTTCACAAACATTTGCATAAACAGACTCTTATCTTTTCCATCGGCATTTGTAAGTTTCACCTAGGGTCATCTAGCTGCTCACAGCAGAAAAACACAATCTATTTCCAGTCACCAGTGTCCTCTGTTTATCAGTCTTCAAGGATTTGTTCCAGGAAGAAAGATGCAGAGAAAAACACGGATGCCATAAAACAAACCTAGCACAAAATAAATACTGTACGCCTTTTGTGTGATGGATTTTCTGTGACAGCGCCTTAGAGGTTCAGTCACTTACCTGTATTGCCCATAATGGCATTTTTCTATCCACCCATAAGATTGGAGCCCTATAAAAAAAATTCACAGTGGTCCTAAATTGGAATCTGTTCTAAACAAGCCATTCAATGTTTTACCCAACAGGTGTGAAGTCAACATTTACTGATCTATATCTTTAACAAATTCATTATTATTATTCAAAAATGCAAAGTCTGCATCCAGATCTGAATTTCCTCAGAATCATGGGGCTTTAACCCTAGAGTATGGTTCAGGCCCAGCTAATTCTGTGTCATTCCCTTTTGCAAAACTTCAGTAATAAAACTGTAAACCTGGTGAGACTCACTTCTAGAAATCCCAAACTTAGGCCAGATACATGAATGTGGGATGAGTTTCTGGTGAACCTGAACCAGTGGATGGATTCAGTTGAAAATCATCTAGGACTAAGCAGTTTGAGAGTGAATTCAGGTTTTGAATGAGTTGAATAACTCCTGCAAATTTCAGAGACTCAGGGTGCAAAGGGAATCAAACTGGAGAAGATTGAAGAACCCTCAACTGTAAGTCTTGACATTCACAAAGCTCTGGAACAGAATGTCTGGTGAACTACAATTAGGCTCAGCCACCTAAAACCCCCCAAATGTTCCAGTGGGAAAGACTGACAGGATCCATTAGCTGGAACCATCAACTGTTCTCACTCCAGGACAACTTTGTCTATTAGACTTGTTTAGCAGAAACTAGACAGAATTTGAACTGCAAACCTGGGTATTAAACCTCTCACAGGCTACGTGCTGGTTCTGACCCTGGACAACACAAACTCACTTGAGGTGAAATTAATCTCCCATGCACATCCAGTCCTACCCTTGCAAGAAAGAGTGAGAGTGCTGAATTGTATGAGAGTTTTGTTAAACAGATTACTGAGAATACCCTCTGCATGGAGAATTACTCATTTCCAAAAGCAGAACAGTGGATGCTTTTCTAACTGTGCATCTCAATCCCTCTGTTACTGAGATTCATATTCTCTCTCTTCCTTTGTCAGCTGCATCACTATGGACAACCACTGGCTACAGGTAGCCACAAACATCAGAAATTCATATTACCAGGTTCCCAACAACTAGTTAGAGTGGAGCAGGATTTAAGTGCTATTAGCAACTTACCAGTTTATTTCTGTAGACGACTGGTTGAAGGTTGAGTAATTCTGCTTTTCGCATCCCCAGCTAAGACAAGAGAAACACAAACTAAGAGGGAGACAATCAGTATGATGCAACAGACCAGCCCAAGGGGCCAGTGAGAGATAAAGAATACTCCGAGTCAGAGCCTGCCTCTCAACTTCATGAAAGTGACGCAGGTTGATACCAAAGCCATTGTTCCCAAAAGGAGAAAGAGCATGGAAACTGCAGAAACGAACTTGGTTGTCGGTGCTGGCTGTGCTTTCAGCTGACGTAATACAGCACAGTCTAGTAATAATAGTAATACCCAGCAATTAGAGTGGTTTTAATCCAGGGGGCCAGAGCCCATTGACTTCACTGAGAGTTGCAGACACTGCACCTATAAAGACCAGCCCCCAGGTGTGGCTAAAGCAGGCAGTTTTGCTGTATCACTCTGGCAGGCTAAAATCAGTCAGTCAATAAAAGCCAACCAACCCCGTTTGTTCTAGAGGCCTTTTACCTGAAGTTAAAAGCTCATCCACTAATTCAAATTCTGACCAGTAGCACTAAAACTAACCCTCTGCTCCCAGCTCTCCAGAACAGTTAACCAAGAGCTAAGTTCAAGGGCCACCACGATGCTAATGAGTGGAAACAGAAATGAATGCGAGTCATTAATTATTCTGTTTGGCACAATGCAGAGTGATGATACTGCACAACCAGGAAACACAAGCGTGGGTGCCAGGTAGCATGGCTCTTCACAATTAAGCATCCTGGACAAGTGGGTTGGGTTGGGTGCGGAGGGAGGCCTTCCTGCATAAAAGCGCCAACGGCTAAAGTTAATTACAAATGTACTTTCTGTTGTTGGAACCCCAGGTCTAGCAGAAGCTAGGCTCATTAATCAGCTAGGTCTTTTATTACTGTTGGACCATCGCCTTGTATTTGTAAAATGTTAAACACGCCAAGCAAGATGCCTTAAGGTGCAAGACACTGATGAACCTCTCTGATGAAGTAGGTTATTTCTGAGGATATTGTTCCTTTTATTATTCTAATGGGGACTTAAAAGACCAGCTAAAAATTTAAAGTACAAGGTTAGGTTGAATAACATTAAAAACTGAAGTCAGAGATAAGTGGGTATAAGGTAAATTTCTTGGATTTGAAGTGCATTGCACTAAGTCTATTTGACATAGTTAAAAGTTTTCAGCAAAACTGAAATGTCTCCTGGAAACGTACTGATTTTGACTCAGCTGTCATTGGGAAAGCAAGCAAGAGCCCCCCCTGAGTAGCCAACAGACCAACAGTTGGGGCACTCACCTAGCATATGAAAGACTGAGCTTGAAGTCCCTCCTCTACCTGATTCAGCATAGAAATATGACCCTGGGCTAGAGAGTCCATTTTTCATGTTTATTTATGAAATATTTCAAAAGGTCTCACTTTTGTTCCAATGAGAAATGAAAACAAATGTCAAAACCACAATTTTTTTTTTGCAAAATGGAATATTGTTCTCCAGCCAGCCCTAGAAAATACCTCCCAAATGCCATTGTCTAGCAACACAATAGTAAGGAATCTAGTATCAATGTCCTCCTGTGACATGTCCGCATCTCTAAATATAAAAGCCCTTCATCTCAAACTATGCCATGGGTGGAGTTCTGGAAATAAACATCAATTCATCTGTAAAGCAACAACATCTAGAGAAACGTCTAATCAAGCCAGCATCTGTCTGTCACCACCCTCTACATCCAAAACCAATCACCACCTGCCTTGCATCACAGCTTCTTGGGACATTCCTCCCCATGCCCAGAAAAGTCTAACACCAATATTTTCAACCAAGCTACATTTCAATGATGTGCTCTGATGCCTTCTGAAATATACTCATTGCGGTAGATCCTCAGTTGACATAAATTATCATAGTTCCACCGATGTCCATGAAGCTGAGGTGCTGCCCCTCTATATACAAAGCTCTTTAAACTTCTTCCTGTTGCAGAGGACAGATGTGTCTTTCAACAAGAATTCAGTGTTGTTATCTGGTGAGATGCATCCTAAAAGGTCAGAAGAATTTTAAACGGCCAACAACTTTTGATAGCAATTTATTTTATAAATAATACAGTAGATGGGTCCAAACTGACTATACAAGAATGAAAGAGACTTTTGGGTCTTCACTGAAATTCACCCCTGCACATTTTAGGGCATCCTTAGAAACCCCTGAGGGTGGGAGGTGAGTGAGTGGCAGGTGTGATTTCCCCTCTGAGCTCATGTTATTTCTGTTATATAATTATGCTGAGGAATGTCATGAGATAAAATTTTCAGAAGTGCCTAACTCTCACTGATGCTTAAATCCCATTGAAAGTTAGTGGGACTTTGGGGCCTAAGTCACAGAAGTATTTTTTAAAATGTTACCCATGGCGACTAAGGGAACGATCAGCAAATCATTAACATGGGCACTGAAACAAATCACAGATCTACTCTCCACTGCCACTGATCCAAAATAAGTTGGCAGAGTAAGGGGGAGCTCAGAGTACCGTACCAATGTTCCCCACTGATGGCTGTTATCACTGTAAAATGCAGCATAGCAGAAGATGCCTCTAAATTAATAAACAGGAGATCGCAATAGATCCCAAGCCATTGAACTTGCATTTCTAGGACAAACCAGCTGCTCCCCAGAACAACTAGCCAGGTAGACAGCAGTGAAAGGCACACACAGAGTATTGCAGCCATGCACTATTACCATGGGAGGATGCAGCCATGCTGACCAACATTTATTGCACACATACTGCACCCCACCACCCCAAGGCTGAAGCCTCTCTCCGGACTGGAAAGGAGTTTTGCTGCAAGCAGTCTGGGAAATTGAATGCAAGAATTCAGCCTCTTTCACTGAGTTTTGGTATGTTAAGCCTCACCCCAGTTAATATTCACTCTTCATGCCAGTGGAGGCCTAAAGATACCCTTAGATAATGCAAATATATCTGACAATAAAATGCCTCTTTTAAAATCACATTTTGGCATGGACAAACAGAAGGAACTGTATCCACCTAGAAAGAGTGAGAGCATCTTAAAAGACCAGGTTCTCTATCTGGCTGGGTTTTCACAGGCAAGAGAAGTTGGGATTCATTTCACTCAGAGACATGTGGAGACATTCTCCTTCTTCCAAGAGTCAATTGATTTGCCAGCTTCCTAAGAGAACTGGCCTGATATCAAATCCCCCAGCAACCCAGATGGTGAAATACTGTCAAAAATAAGAGGTATGGTCCAAACATAGGATGTGAATCCAGGAACTTCAGGGTTCTAGTTCTGGCTCCGACATGGACTCTGGTCACTTCACTTTCTGCCTACTCACCTCCTTCACAAAAGTTGTGAGGGATAGGACAGAAGATGGAAAAGTTCTGTGTTAGTGCTAAGTGTCAGATGTTTCTTCTTTCCCTGCCTTCACACCCAGATAAGTAGCCTGCAGCCTTGGCAAACAGAAGAATCAAAATGCTAATTGACTGGCATTCTGTGCTGGGAGAAATTATATACAGATAAAAGGCAAAAAAAGGACACCCGCAAAGAAGACACACATTCAAATACTGGGCAAAGCTGACAAATCTAATCATCTGTCAGTTCAGCTCTTGAAATGACAACACTGATCTCCTCCCAAAAAGACCTAAACAGGATTTAGAGTAAGTGCCTTCAAGGATGTCAACATATAGAAAACGTTTGCAGGCTACGCTGAAGGCTTGAGCATTTGTCCCATGTCTGAAGGCAATTTGACCTGTGAGTCTGCAGCAAGGTAGTCGAGTAATTTTTAAAGCTACAGATGAAAGGGACCCACACTTAGAATATTGTTATTGGCATTGCTAAACTAAAACAGTAAGAAGAAAGTCACAAAGCACTGAACCCCTCCACCCCACCTGAAATACATGAAGTAGCATCACTCAAGAGCTGGATACAAAGTAGAGCTGGTCAGAAAATGGAGGGAAGCCCATGGAAAATGCAGAGGTGTCCGTGAATAAATAGAAATCTGAAGTATTTTGATTCTGAAATACCACCATGGTGCCTCATGGGAGTTGCAGTTTCATGGTCCCATTCTCTTCTACAGGCTGAGTTCTCTGGTCAACATCCACCTCCCATGATGCACCATGGGGTCTCCTCTTTTGGGGAGCAGATCTTTTGGGGTAATGCATCACAACAGTCATGTGAACGAAGTCATATACAGGTTGGAGTTCTGTTCCTGGCATTTCTCCTAAAATTGATGAGCTGCAAACACCATGTCTATGGTCTCACGTCTTCTCTTGAAGCCATACACTCTCAGGTAAGAGCCCTTGTTCAATATGTTGCACAAGGCAATTCAGCAGAATTCTGGCAAGAGTTTTGCCAGCTACTGATAACAAGGAGATGCCCCAATAGTTGTTGCAGGATTATCTGTTGCCTTCCACTTGTACAAGTGGACAATGGATGCATCCTTGTACTCCTAGGGTATAGTTTCATTGATTGAAAAAATTCAGTCAGCTTCAGAACCATGTGTGAGCCTCTGGACGTGTAGACTTCTGCCCATATAGCATCTGCTCCTGGTGCTTTACCATTTGACAGCAGGTCAATCGCTTTCACAGTTTCAGTCAGCGCTGGGGGATCAGCAAGAGAGATTTTGATATTGATCTGCAGCAGTCGATCAATTGCCTCCTCATTAATAGATGATTGTAGATTGGGGATCTTGTTAAAGTGTTCTGCCCACCTTTGCAGCATCTTTTCTTTGTCAGTGAGCAGTGCAGTGCCATCGTTACTCAGTATTGGAGATGTACAACTCAAATGAGACATGTTTCAACTTTTTGATTAAATTTACCAAAACATGTTGCTGTTTTTCAGCCAGCTTGTAGGGCAATCTCCATTTCTGAAACTCAGATGAAAATTTTTCCCAGAGCATTTGGAAAATTGTCTGTGAAAATGTTTCTAAATTTCTCTACCAGCTTTATTTTCCAGTGGGTTGTCCAGGGCTAGTGAACATACAGATTATTATATCATAGAGTTTCAAACAATGAAGCAAGACAAGACCACTTGAAGCATCCACCCTTCATCTTTGCTGTAGTACTAAAATAATTTTCACTATTGCGTCTCCTATTAACCATCTGCAAGGATGGTGACCTGACAGCTAATTGACAAAGTAACACAGTACGCAGGTATCCATAGACACACACAAGAGTTATTTCTCACTGCACAGAGTTCTGTTTGAGACAGTTCTTTATCTTTAGTTGTAAAGCTCACAGCTTTATTTTTCATCTCAGTGCATCACAGACATTTTGGCAGTTCTGATAAGATGACGGAGAGGTGATTTTGTCAAACTATATCAGAAGCATCTAAATGGATTTCAGACAGAACTTCTAGGGGCTCTGGGAAATCAATAGTGCTTCTGAGACTCGGTTTGAAACATTGGCTTACCAAAAGGGCCTCCTGGGATGCGCAATGGCAGCTCTATTGCAAAATACATTTAGACTAATCGTTCTGTGTTAGTTCAGTTAGACGAACATGTGGAAACGGATCATTTTATGGACTGTGGTCCCAATGCCCAGCCCAACCCTCCAACACAACCACCACCAGCCCCTTCTAGCCCTTCTGCTTTCCCCATGGCATTCTTTGGGACCCATCACTGTCAACAGTAGTATAAGGATAACAAATGTACACTAAAAAATATGCCACAACTTCTGAGAGTTTCAGCGATCCCATAAAAGGCCTAAACAAAATACCCTGCTTTGTTCCCTCTGCAGTTTATGCTAATAATAATAATTGGTTTTAGGAATTCTCAATTCTATCAGACAAATTTGTTAAATTAACTGATTAAAAATGAAGAAAAAACAGAGCAGGAAGAATTAGCAATATTTTGAAATAATGTTTACAATAGGCAGGGAAAAGACAGAAGGTGATAATATCACTCCTCACATATCACTGCTCATTGAATTGTTGTGGGACTCAACCAAGGTGGAGGAATGTGAAATGTTCCTGTTTATGTTCACTACCGCCCTCTAGTGGACAAAACTTGACCTGCTTATACGTATGACCAGAAGGTTCCCTTTGATCAACAAGCTAGCAAAGTTTGAAGGCCTGTGATTCTGGAGCGGGACACGAGTTCAGGTTTCCCCATGCCACAGGTGTGTAACTAGCTGGTGATCGTGTCCTGTTTCCAGCCACATCACTGTACCTCAAATTTAAGTTAGCATTCAAGCGTCCAAATGGAAAGGGAGTGAAATAAGTTATCAGATAAGATGAACAGCAACTCAGAAGAGAACACACAACGTGGCTGGAGAAGCAGCACTCTTCACCTTGTAAGAGGAAAAGAAGCAAAAACAGATGCACGGCTATTGCCCACAGAAATCTCCTCGCCCCTGGATAGAAACCATTCCTTGAGGGGGACAGTTGGTTCGTTATGGACTATTCCCCATTGCAGCAACTAGTGAGACTCAGCACTACAGTGAGGAGAACAGAACATGAGATCCCTTTACCTGGGACTGGACTATGGTGGAACTTCTGAGGGTATCGTCACCCTCACAGCCATTTAATTGCTAGTAAACCGGCTCTAAACATGAAGTGCTGTCTGGAGACCAACAATACTGAAAGATGCTTAGAGACAATCATGATGGGAGCTTAATAAATACCTGATGATGGATTAGACAGATAAAAATCCACCTTACTGCGGCTAATAGACACTCACCATCCTATTCCCTCTGCTGGGTTGTCAAGTAGAACACGTACAATATAGAGAAGACAAGTGAGAAGCTTCAGGGAGAAGTTGAATAGCCGTATTCTTAGGCCTGCAATAGAAAAGACAACAGGGTAAGAGGCTAAAAAGAAACAAACATCTTCCTCTGACTGTACTGCAGGGCTTCTGATGTATGATAGACACACAAAAAGATGCAGTCATTCCGAGCAAAAGAGGGGGGTCATAAGAAAGTTGGAATTGCTGAATCAGACCAGCACAGCACCTAATGCAATATCCGGTCACTCACAGTGGTATTAGGTGCGGCAGAGGAAGACACAAGAAACCCTCCCACTAGGTAGTTATCAGATAACCTACTATCAGGGAAAATTCTCTCATGACTCTCATTAGTTAGAGGCCTGAAGCAAGAGGTTTTATATCCCCTTCCAAACATTTTAACCTTTATTGTTATAACTCTGATTACCCGCAATAATGTCTAATCTGGTTTTAATCATGCTTAGCTCTTGTCCTCAGTTATACCTTGTGGCAGTGTGTTCCACAGGCTGATTGTGTAACAAGTGAAAAAGGATTTCGTTTTGAGCTGATCTGAATTTTACAGCCTTTTCCTTTCAACATTCATTTTTGAAAAAGAATATCCTGACTCCTTGGTGACTACAAAATCTCTTCTGAAGTGTAACTTTGGCCCCGTTCTGCCAGGAGATCCACATGCGAGACGGAGGAATTTTCACTGGGTGCAATGGGAAATCATTATTATGGGACATTTTTTAAAAAGCTGAATTCAACCAGGCATCTAATTTCACAACCACAATCAACTGCAAATGATAGCAACGTATCTAGCTAAGGAACTTATATGGCCCCCATTACCACAGTTTCTTTACCACGCCAGAATCTTAATTGGTTTCTGTATTTATCCCCACAACTCCTCTGAGAGGCAGGAAATCGTTATTATGCCCATAGTACAAGTGGGGAACATGCTCAGAGAGACTAGGGTCCAGATTCACAAAGGTATTTAGGCACCTAACTCCAATTTATTTCAATGGGAGTAAGGCACCTTGATACCTTTGAGGATCTCCACCTCACAGAGTAGGGAACTGAACCCATGCCTACTGAGTCCCAAGCTAGCTTCTAACCACTGGACCATCCTTCCTGTAATGTCCTGGATCTTCTGCCTGTGTCAATGGTATAGTTCCACATTCTGGCCCTAGATGTCTGAATAGACTCCTACATTCTGTTTGCAACCACAGTTGATTGTGCCAGGAATTGGTGATGGACACACAATTAGGGGCCATTGGATATCATTTGGCCCAAAATCTTTACAAAACACGGTGCCCATAATGGGGAGAGGGAGAACACCGCAGCAGAGGTCCCGTTAATGTTACTGCATCCTTGGAACATCTGTTTCAATTGTATTTAAACACCTATTATCCTTTAAGCATGAGAATGAACGAACACAGTAATTTATGCTGCTTATTATAGCATGCGTGGTAGGATGGGTAATGATTGCTTTTCTGGCTATTAGTAGAGCTTGCAGGAGACCAGGAATGCTGTATGAACTTTGCTCGAGGCTTGTAGGGTGCACTCCACATCCTACACAGCTTCAAATAACGAGAAGGCCAACATAAATAAACAAACAAAAAGAGTTGGCTCTTTGCAAACCCCCTCCCCCCAGTATTGAAGAAAGGGATGTGGGCTGTTGAGGTTTTTATCCCCAGAATCAGCTAGCATCCATTAAATAAGACTCATACAACCAAGCTAGGGTCCAGTCTTTGCTCATCACATGGCTCAGTGGTTTGTAGGAGGAGGAACAGAACATTCAAATTGCCACTTTATCAACTCCCTCCTCTTCACAGCCAGTTTAGCAGGCTATTACTCAAATTACCAGTGAGAAATTCAGCACATTTCCATTAAAACCCTCCTCTCCTGGGCACCCGCTCTCATGCTACACACCAGCTATTTAACAAGTATATGACCCACAGAGAACAAAAGAAAGTGTGAAATTATAAAATTAGCTCCTAGAGATTCCCTGCGGGCAGCTAATGCCTTCCCTCAGGCAGAAAATAAAAGCCTGATTCTTCGAGTGGAATTAATCTGGGGAGTCAAAGAAAATAGGTGATATTTCTGAGACAGACGAGAGGAATCCATGGCCTGAAATGTTTAGAAGAGAGGGAGCAGCAGCAGCCTGGAGGTTCCTGTCCCTAGACAAGAAAATTCCGGAGGTGGAGCTCACGTAGAGTTCCAACACTTTTGGAAGTTCAATCAGGGAGCCCCAGCCCTATAAACATGCCACTATTTTTAATAAAAATAAATCCAGCTTCATGCTATATTGTATAATGATTTACAGCAGGTCAGTTCATTCTCATCCCACAAGAAGTCGTCCATTGCCAGAACTTCCCAGGAGCAATCAATTATTCTATTTTTGTCACTCACAATCCCATCTGGGACACTTTCTGAGGTCTCACTGGTGATTGGTAAGCAGCAGACATAATAGCTCTTCTGTTTTGATGGAAGTGTCCAGGGCACATTCATTAATGTTTGTGCCAAGTTTAATAAAGGGTGAAAGAGGGCACATGACTCTCGTGAGGGTATGTCTAGACGGCCATCACTGGGTGTCATGGCAGCTCAAGCAGACATACCTGAGCTAGCTTTAAACTAGCTAACTCGGATACCAGAGCAGTGAAGCTGCAGCAGCCTGGCCTGTACAAACCTACCCAAACTCTGAGTAATGACTTGTAGGGTTGTCTGCGCTGCATCTCACGCTGTTACAGCTTCACTCTTCCAGTACCTGCCCTAGCCACATTAAAGTTAGTTCAGGTAGGTGGGCGTGACCTGCCCACTTAAACACTATTCTGAGGGTTTAAATAGGATTTAATTAGTGCACCTACCTTGTGCTGTCCTCTCCGCACAGGGGTGAATTTCACCCACACAGAATAGAACCTCATCGAGACAACCTAACATTTGCAGAGCTTCTCTTTGTAACATGGCATTTAAGACAACACACCCACGATGTTAAACCGGGAATCAGGGATGTCCCATGTTCTGCTCTTTCACTTGTACAAGAATGTATAGCTTAAAGGGGGGGTTGGAAATACGTGGAAAATCACTTCCTATTAACCTGGGAATCCCTAAAGAAAAGACAAGGAAAGACACAGGAGCCCTGAACTGGATAATAACTTGTAGGTGTACACAGCAAGGAGAAACGAGAGCCCCATAATAGCTTTAAAGGATGCAAATTTATTACAAGTTCATAATGAGTTTGTCAAAGATCCACTCAGCAAATGCATTTCAGAGTACTGTAACCTGGCTGTATCATATATACAGAATATTGATTTGTGGTTATCATCATGAGTGAATATTAAGTGATGTAATATTGAGGTTCTTGCACATCTGGCTGCCCACATCACCCTCTTCATCTCTGTTATATTATATCTACGAGTGGTCATTACTCACAGTAACTAATTATTAATTATCAGGGTGTAGCCATATTAGTCTGTATCCACAAAAACAATGAGGAGTCTGGTGGTACCTTAAAGACTAAGATTTATTTGGGCATAAGCTTTCGTGGGTAAAAAACCCACTTCTTCGGATGCATGGAGTGAAAATTACAGCAAATCTGTAATTTTCACTCCATGCATCCAAAGAAGTAGGTTTTTTACCCACGAATGCTTATGCCCAAATAAATCTATAATTATCAATTAGTTTCCCATTCTGCTGCCTCTGACTGACATGAAGTCCTCAGCTTTAATAAGAATGAGACAGACGTGGTTATCCTAAACACCTGGAGTAACCAGTTAATTACAAATAGTAAACAGACAGATGGCTGACCCGTGGCTGACACTGGGAGCAATGTTCCCTCTAATTTTTGACAGGACGTGTACGCAAAATATTTCTTATGTGCAAATTTTTGAAGCAGAGTTCAAATTTGTGCGCCATGAGGCAAATGCGCCCAAGCGAGTTAAAATGCTTATACATTTAAAAAGTTTTAATTTGCAATTTGTTACAATAGTTTTACACCATGTTATTTTATAAATGTAATTTTTAAATACTTAGAAAAAGGAAATTTAACTTCCTTTCCCTTTCCTCCCCTTGCCAGCTAGTAGAATCTGGCTGTGTTGATAGATGGTGGGCAACAATGTCAAAAGTCGCCCGTAAATGATATTTCGGCCTGGCTCCGATGTCGTATTTCATTTTTTGAGTGCGCGGTGTTTCGCCGTGTGCACGGGGTTTAGGATCTCTGTGCGTGCGCACACCCGCACAGCTTAGAGGGAATGGTGACTGGGAGGGGTATAGCCATCTACGAGTCAGTGCCAAGGAACTTATGTACCAGCTTCCATGAATATTGTGCCTGCTGACATTAAACCAGATTCCAGCTTCACTGCATGCGCGTGCCCCTTGAGTCACACGTACATGTATGTTTCACCCCAATCAGAAGATTGCTCCCATTGTACACATCACTGCGCCACCTTGATGGCACAACCGTCAGATGTTGCACTGCCCTGCATGCTGATCGGGTATACGATCAGGGTGAGAAGCAATGCAGAGAATAAAACCGCTTTACATCTTGTCCTGCACCACTGCCCCCCACCTGCAATATTCCCTCTCACTGGAACTTGCCCTGCTCTGTCCAGCCTTTCTAAGCTGCCAAATCTGATATCCCAGTAACAAATGCCTTAGTCTTGGGTCTCCCTCTAAGCTGTGGGCATCATAGAATTTAGTGGCTCACTACTTCTGGGGTAGACAAGCTTTCAAGCTACACCGAGCTCTTCCTCAGGTCTGGGAAAGGTACTTAAGAGTGTCACAGCTAAATACAAGATTGAACAGACAGAATATCTGCTAGTTACTTATGCTAAACTAAGGGACCATTCAAGGTGAACTGCACCATTAACACCCCTGTAGTCATAGGACAAATGGGGGAGGGGGAGTTAGTGGGTTACACATTGTTGTAATAAGCCATAAATCCAGTGTCTTTAAGACCACGATTTTTATGGTCTAACAGAGTTATGAATTTAAGCTCTCAGGCTTGGATTTTGAAAGTGTTGTGCAGGTTTCCTTTGAGGATGACTGATAGGTCAGATAGAGAGCGATCGCTTTGTGAAAAGTGTTCACCCACAGGCGATAGGGTGGTTTTGTCTTTTATCATTTTCCTCTGAGAGTTCATTCAGGAGCACAGTGATTGTCTGGTTTCACTCACATAGCTGTCCTTGGGGCGTTTGTTTAGTGCATTGGATGAGGTATGCCATATGTTGTGATAGGCATGTGTGGGACCCATGGATCTCGAAAGGTGCATTATGGGGGATGTTGCTCATTGTAGCAGTGGGGATACATCTGCAGGTTTTGCATCTGTTGTTCTGGCAGGGTCTGGTGCCGTTCTGAATTGGTGTCCTGGTCTGTGGGGAGCTCACTTCTGATGATGAGCTTGGAGAGGCTGGGGGGTTGTTCTGATCAGATAATAGGAAGAGGAAGAGCTTGAAAGCTGTGTAACTCGAAAACGTCTCTCTCTCTCTCTCAACAACAGAAGTTGGTCCAGTAAAAGATAATTCCTCACCCACCTTGCCCCTAATATTCTGGAACCGACATGGCTACAACAATACAGCATACTACAGGGGTAGTCATTTCGCTTGTAAATCTAGAGGCGCTGAGAATCACCCCTGTAAAATGCAGCTAGGTGCCATAGTAGTGAACACTCTATAAATGCCGGTGATGCGGACAATAGAAATATAGGGTGCTGCTTTCCTGTCCTCCCTGTGGAATCATGTTCTTCTCAAGAAAGGAAACCCACTCCCACACCAGTCTGCTTTCACAGATGAAACTCATTAACCCAGCTACATCTAAGGCTAACACGCAAAAAGATAGTCCTCAGTGCTGGGAACCGGCACTCTGAAAAATCGACATCAGGGTACAGAAGAACCCTTGAGGCAGCAGTGCCAAGGGTACGGTGCTGAAATGTTGCAACCACTAGATGGCACTTGCTTTCCATCCTAGGACTGATGGAGACTGGTCAATGTGAGCAGCAATTTATTGCTCAAGTTAATAAGTATGCAAAAAAATGTATTATCCTACACATTGTAATCCATCACCTCCATACAAATATTGCTCAAACAGATTTGCTGTGGCTAATAGACCTGAGAGAGAGAGAGAATCTCTCTCTCTTTCTATTTTGTAGCCAGTTAGATTTTTCTTTTTCCCCCCCCTCATTCCTTTCATTTCAGATAACCTGGTTATTATTGTAATTACCCGGAAAATAAAACTGTCATGGAGTGTCTTGGTACAAACACTTACTTGATCTTTGGTTTTTGATGAAGAACAGCTTGAGACGTTCTTTAAAGGTGTTTTCATTTACATAGAACTCAACCTGTACCCTGTGAGCAGAAAGGAAAGAGAACTGAATTAACTGGGGCTGTCGTTAGTAAAGGTTTCATCTCAAAATCTTCCCACCTCTAAATACGTCCCATACCACCAGGTGCTGTTTCTATATTTCTCACCCACCTTTTCCAACAATCCATCCTGTGAACAAGATTTAAATAAGAAACCATTAGAATGCTGCACAGAGCAGTAACCAGATGTTACTCTGGGGCCCGATCCCAAGCCCGATTCTGCTCAATTTGTGCTGCTCCTAAAGCACAAAAGGTCTGGAATGCAGCCAAAATTCCTACGCAAACATTTACAGCCGAAAAATAGAAGATGTGCCAGGGTGTTGCAAGGTCTGGCCTGGGGCTATGCTGAACTATTCTGGCTCCAGGATGGGGAAGCTGCAGATGGCCCTCCTACTCTGATCAGCTACTGGAAATGAGACCTTGCGGTGACAAAATGCAGCCATGATAATTACCTGCATACACATACTTTAAAAAGCCATAGCAACACATTAACCTGTAAGACAGACTACGGCCTCTTAAACAAGCTGTGTGGTTAACCCAATCACCCCATGTGGGTACAAGCTGCTCCATCATGTCCCGCAGGACAACAAATTCTAGCTCCTCTAAGCACACAGGAAGAAAGTTCCTCAGCAAGTCAGGATCAAACCGGGAAGATCCATGTTAATACCGAGCGTGGCACCTACAAGCTGCTGCATTCAGAAAATTGGTGTGACCAGCTCCTTATGGCCATCACTTCACATCAAGTGGGCAGACATGTTCTGCACTCACTTCCAGCGGCCACGTCATCAAGGGGAGCCTCCCGCAGGCCACACTGCAGTGGCCTAGTCTGGCAGTCGCAAAGACATGGCTAGCTGAGGTGGAAGCACGCCATGGGCCATACAGGGGAAGGATCCCTAATTGGTGAGATCTCCTCCTCAGCGGGCACAGATCTGTGTAGTCATGACGATACGCAGCAGCTGAAGATCTGGGCCTTAGTGTTGATAATGGATCAAGTTTTAACGTAACCAGAGAGTTAGGAAAGACCTCCCTGCTGCAGCGTAGACCCTGACTTCCCCAAAGGCATTCCCTGCCCTCCGACAGCCATTTGCGCTCACAGCCCTTTCCTACAGCACCTGGGCAAAGGAAACGACCGATAACACCTCACTCCTTGGCAACCCGTTAGAGACCCAGCACCATGTCACACATGGCAAGGGCCACAGCACAGAGAAACGGCCGTGGTTGCCTGACAACTGGCAAATGAAACAAAAATGGATGCATTTGTCAACCAAAGTCACCTGGGAATCCAAAAGTTCCCCATAACTGTTAACTTCTTGGGCAAAGGATAGATCACCCCACTCAGAGGAGGCGGTCCCCATTCCTGCCACACCCTACCATTACCTCTATCTGCTCTGGAGCAAACTACAAGTGCCTTCCTCTTGACCAAGCCCTTCCCACTATTTGAAGCCCTCTGAAATACAGCACAATAAATCTCCCTGTGAAGGCAGTTCAACCACAACGGGAGCTGCTGCAGCATCAGTGGGTGAGAGGAATGTGAGAGAGGATCTACAGACCCAACCCCGTGGATTTCGCTGGAGGATTTGCCTATGTGAGGACTGCAGGTTCAGGTAACAATACATCCATGTCTTGTTTTTGAAAAGGAAAACACGTGCCATTTTCAAGTTCCTAAGAGGATACCCACCAGAGAGCTAAAAACTGTTTTTAAAAGGTACTTGCCCATGTTCCTTTAGGGCTCCCAGGTGAAAATATTTTATAGTTTAACCAGAAAATTGCACTGTTACCCAAACTAAGTAGAACAGCTGCCTTCTTTGCTGGCCATTGTCAGCATTATTAGCTACATGTTAACTTCATTATGGAAACATAATTAATGTTTAGTCTGATGAGACTGCTCTGCCCAAGAACGGTATGTAAATCTTCAATGAGACTGGCTGGATTCAGTGTTATTATATTGTTGCTTGTTCATCATGTAGTCAGTTATTTTATCTACTATTCAGTCCATTAGGAGGTTATTGCTTCAACTCACTGTATGCCATATTTTAACACGGCATGTTGATAGCAGATCTAATCTTGTTAAAGGCCACCAATGACTTGTTTTCTGTGTAATGTTCCAGGAATAATCCTTCCAAATTCCTGACCAGAACTTTGGAGCAACCAAAGAAACACTGCTTTCCTTGAAAAAAGAAAAGGAGGACTTGTGGCACCTTAGAGACTAACCAATTTATTAGAGCATAAGCTTTCATGAGTTATCTGATGAAGGAAGCTGTAGCTCACGAAAGCTTATGCTCTAATAAATTGGTTAGTCTCTAAGGTGCCACAAGTCCTCCTTTTCTTTTTGCGGATACAGACTAACACGGCTGCCACTCTGAAACCTGCTTCCCTTGAGAATTTCTCCCAGGTTTTACATTGAGCCCAGTACAAGCTGGGAAAGGATTTTAGGAATTGAGTGAGTGCAGTGCAAATAGCCATCCAAGATTTGAAGGGCTTCCAGGGGCTCAACAGTCTACAAGAAATTCAAGCCAAAAATTTGGAGCACTGTTGCTTCACACATCACTGACTTCCAAAGTACTACATATAAAATATGAATGTCTTTCTATTTCAGGTAGAGGGTGGTGCCTGGTTTTGCATCATGACTTTCACCCTGGTAACACTAGATGGGGCTTGGTTTGTTTCGTTTTCACTTTATTGCAAGATTTACAATATTCAAATCTTGTCCAAATAGCTTCAATTCCATTACAACCTCCCCAACTCATACCTCATCTCTCCTAACCACCCAGCCTTGCTCTGCATTCTGAGTTTGCTCCTGTACGCTCAAAGCTGAAAAGATTTAGGGGGTCTTTAACGCTGTCACTGTTGCAACAGACGGAGAGTGGTCATGAGGCGTCAGAGATTCAAAGGAACGTCCTCGTATGTTGAAAGGCAGGGCTTGCCCCTTGTAGCAGCTATGTTCAGCAGGACTGAAGCTGTTAAAAAAACAAACCAAGTCTACAAGACGACAGATTATCTCTGTTGCTAAGATACCTGATTTGACCATTCCAGCCAAACCTCCAATTGCTGCCAATTGCCTCTGAATTTTACTTGACATTTGGGTATGTTGATGGTTTATTGTATCAAAGGAATAACAACGCCTGACAGGCAGGGAGTCTCCGGGGGACCTTCATCAGGCTTAAGGCTACAGATGGTGCTCGAAGGCCCTGAGGGGAAGGAGTAGCGATTAACATTAAATAAGGCCCAGATTCACCACAACAGCTACTATTCTACCCGCAAAACCTCTCAGGCCACCTTCTTCTCCTCTACTACCCCCGACAGGATTTGGAGGAAGTATCTATCTCCTGTCCCCACCTATAGACTTGCTTCTTTCTCACTTGGACAGTCCCGGTCCACCCGAGCTCACTCGGGCCTGGCTCAACATCCCGTTTCTAAGTTGTACAGAGAGGAGAACTCAGCAGATTGTTCTGCCTCATGACGAAGGGAGATGGAAGCACAAGTGCATCAAACACAGAGATCAAAGTCAGGCAGGTCAATACCTAAGCACCCAGAAGCCGTGGGAAGGAAGGTTTCCTGTCAGTTACATGTGTTATTTCAGAATTTATAAGGCCAAAGTCCAACCCAAAGCCAAGGCTCAAGCAAGGTCTGAAGTTTATCCTGGATCCTCTGCCTAAAGATCAAGAAGGCAACTCAGTGAATGCCCTGTACTTCAGCCATTGTTTGTGGCTGACCTTATAGTCACCTGAATAAATGGCACAATGGGGAAAAGGGAGGTGATTTTAATATGAAGTGCAAATCTCATGCCTGGATGCTGGTGCTAAAACTGAGACGGGCTGGCAGAAGTCAGAGTCACAAGCCTAAGAACCAACCTGAGGGTGCAGATCTGGGAATCCATCGCTCTGTTATTCAGGATGTGCAACCAAAACCAGTCCCCTCCCTTGCAATACCTGCATGACAACTGCAACTATTTCCATTTTCATCTGCAAAAGTGAGGAAACTGAAACCCTAGACTTGTTCTAAGATGCCCAAGGCTGTGGGGGAAGCAGAGTTCGACTGCCGTAAAAGTATCTAGAGGCCTTTACAGACACTCTTGAAGCACCTCTCTTTGGCATTACTGCAGCTTCCCAGGTTGTAAATTACAGTTAGATTTGCTAATCAGAGCATAAAGGATTTTTCTGTAAATTAGCAATGGCTCTGTGTTTTATATTATAAGCAAGAAGGAGCCCATTAGTTACTATTAAACCTAGCAAAGCAGCCAAGTGCAGTGAATTAGCAATCTCTGTGCTTCACTGCATGCTGTCTTTAGAATAACTGCTATTCTTCTTCTTCTTATTATTATTATTATTTTTTAAAACAACAACAAATTACCAGAGATAGTTGAAATATGATTGGGGACTGAAATGAAATGACCCAGGCATGAAAGTGGAGAGCTGCGGTTGTCATGCCATCCTCCACTATCCCATTCCTTTGCACCTATGTAACCGCCTGCACATACGGGGTTAGCTCTCGCCAAAAATTCAAGGCCTGGCACAGCCTGGATGGGAAGATTATTTAAAAGGAAGCCGGGCTATCAGCTTTAACAGCAGGAACAGCTAAATAAATACTTACTAGGCAAGAATGCCGAGCTGCTGAGGCATGGAGAGCAAGAGGGTTTTTTTAGAAAACCCGGTCATGGTTTCAGAATCCCTGTCCAGCCAGGGGGGGTCTACCAAGAAGCGCTGACATTTTGATGTTACTGTCCCCAACCCTTCTGCTGGGAAGTCATGAGACGTACAGGAAGCAAAGGTCACCTTTGGAGTGAATGAGAGATCAGCTCTTCTGAGCTGTTTTCTGGTAAACTCTCTTACTAAGTTAAAACTATTGTTGGTGAATTTAGGACTGTTCAATTCATGTATAAATATAACTTTATGAATGGTAAGATCATCATCCCCAGTTACAGGAGCCAGGATGAAAATGTGGAAGGGATAGAAAAAAACCTTACAAACTTCAGGCCACAAGCCGACTAACTTCCTGGGGCCAGGAAGAAACTTCCTTTCCTCTCAGGAATGTTATGCATGATCACTTCACACCTTCCTGTGAATGATTTGGGACTGGCCACTAGCACAGACCGGAGGCCCGAATGGACTGCTGGTCTGCTCTAGGACAGCAGTTCTTTGGCAGTGATTGGGTTATGCCACGTGGAACTAGATAACACAGTGGTAAGTCAGGCCCGGAGGGAGTTAAAGACATCAGCCCTCAAGTTAGACCAAAGCACACTGCTGCTAATCCTGCCACATCCCCAAAGCTACTGCTGAAAAGACTGCATTTAAGGCAAAGCCGGAGGCTTCTGGGTCATCAAGCTACATTCAGCCTCAGACACCAAGTCATTGGGCAAATCACTTCACCTCTCTGTGTCCCTCAGCCAAAGCAGGTGGAAACTGGGGGGAAGAAACCAAGGACCTTACAAGAGAGCAGATGCTGTTTTCCTGACTGAGCTAATTACAGAAGAAACACCCTGCTAGCTTGCCTGTACATACACTTGTGACTACAGTGATGCTGGCAGAGAGACTGCGCAATATGCCGTTTCACTGGCAGTATATTACTGAAAGATGGACTCCATAGCACAGGTGATAACAAACAGACCGCAGTTGGGAGATCTGGCATTCACGCTGCTCACGCTGCAAGGCGGGACGTGCTCACTAAGACAGTTTGCAGCTCTCAGCTTTGGGTGAAATGAGCAACTTGTGGAAAGAGATTTGAACAGACATTTATACCTCATCAGGAGTAAGGGCTGGAAAATTTACAGCATTAAGCAAGGAAATCTATAAGACACACAAAGAGCCAAATGCGCCCGTGCTGTAAGCCCATGGAGCTTCTCCCAGTGTACAGCAGGCCCAAAATATTAATGCCCCAAAAGAAGGCAGGAGGAGAAACGTACAGGGCTAGCCGTGACTACAAGCACCATGCACCGCTCATCCTCCACAATCAAAGCTGAGAAGCTGGAGTTTAGAAAGCAAACAGAATTCCTGGAAACTCCAGGCAGTTTGTAGTTTTATAATGGAAAGAAGGATCTGAATTGAACACAGCTGGAATAATAGAAGCTACCTGCAAGCAACTTTGTCGTCCTAAAACCCATTTTGCCTGTTTGTCAGTTGCTCACATGTTAGAAATGGAGACAGGGAACAGACCAACAGCCTGCAATGCTCAGATGGTGCAATACAATTCTGAAAAATGTGACATCGCTCCCGATGTAATGGGTTTTTTGAGATGATGAACATAGCAGAACTCCGAGAACCATATGCTGCTAAACAACATGCACACAGAAAAACTGCCAGGAAAAAATATCAGCAGAATTTCTGAAAGTATTTACATCGGCACAGTCGAAATGATGTGTCAGTTCCAAGCAGAAATAAATGAGAAGCTTCGTAAGAAAGCTCAGGCGTGTTAAGATGAATTATTTCCAAAGTTAGACTCACAAAACAATTTATCTGTGTCAGGGCACATTTTTTACAAATAAATCAGATGGCTGGAACTACTCACTACATGGCACGCATGAGCTCACTGCTCTCTGTCTTTGTTAAAACTTGTCATAGAACACGGCAAGCGTCTGGTCTCCAGCTAGGGCACTGATCAATATATGCTAATTCATCAGAGCTGCAGAGAATTAAACACATCTGTACAAAAGAGACGCTTTCCAAAAACATGGCCTGTCTTACAGAAACATTTGCGTTAGTAATGAAGAAACCAGCAGCAACGTCACTCTTAGGTTTCAGACAGATGGCGAGCTGATCTATGGCAGTACTAGTCACTTAAAAATTATGAATATAAATACTGATAGATGAAAGCACTGAATGATTATAGAAGGTATTTCTCTATGTGACAAATGACTGTATGTATTCATCAGTTATAAACTGCAACCATACAAAGAAATGCTCTTAAGGCGAGCTAAAACGGCAAGATCTCTGCAGCAGGGACTGTTCTTTCTTTCTTTCTTTCTTTCTTTCAACAAGACAAAAGAAAGACAGACAGAAAGACAAAATCGCAGGGTCTACACACTCTCATTCTTTGGGTCTGGAACCAAATTTCACAGCTGGCTCTGTAATGCTCCTAAGTTCCTGAACCAAAACCCCAAGTGCCCTGGGAAATTACCACTGGCAGTTCAAGTGCCTCTCCATTCTTAAATAAATAGAATAATTAAACTGTATCATTCAACAGCTGAGTTGTTTAGAATTCTCACCGGACCCTTCCCTCCCCCTTTCATGACTGTACCAGAAGCAGAGAATTTAGAAGTGGGGTAATCATCAGAAAGTTATTGACATAATTATGGGAGAGGGGAGGAGTTGTCAGCACCCCAACCTTGCTGGGCAAGAGGAGGAGAAGGCCATCCCAGCAAAGCACACAACCTGGGCTCTGGGATCAGGCAGTACTGAGTGTGTTCAAATATATAAGGGAAATGACAGGGATGAGGTGAAGGGACCCCACACAGTCCTTGGAGGGAAAATGGAGTTAAAACCCATCCCAAATGTCTGCACCCACTCACACTGCAACCAGGGATGGGTGGATTAGCAGGTGCTCCCCCATAAATGCTCGAGCATCACGGGCAGCAGGACCTCAACTCCCTGAAGGTATAAACCTGCTGGGAGGGAGATGGAGAATAGAGGAGGAAACAGTGAAAACAGACTCCCAGAGGTCCACAGGTGCACAAACTGCCACTCGCTCCTTCTTGCGACATTCAGCACAAAGTTGACGAGTCTGTTTAGTAAGCATTCAGGTGGGTAAATAAATGAGAGGTGTCACCTCTGCTTGACTTAACTTAAATCCCTTGCAAAGGCAAAGGTCTGCCTCTTGGGCAAATGATCCCCTCCTCCCTCATAGACTATCAGGGTTGGAAGGGACCTCAGGAGGTCATCTAGTCCAACCCCCTGCTCAAAGCAGGACCAAACCCCAATTTTTGCCCCAGATCCCTAAATGGCCCCCTCAAGGATTGAACTCGCAACCCTGGGTTTAGCAAGCCAATGCTCAGACCACTGAGCTATCCGTCCCCCCTGGGGGCAAATCCTCACATGGGTACTCTACACACACTCAAGCATGCCAAGGGCAGCAGCCCCAGCAAAGGCATCGAGCTCAGTCTGACCCAGAGCCAGGTATGTCCTGATTTGGAATAATGCAATAGTGGGGTTCGCACAATTCTGAGACACAAATACCGCCAGGCACTGTTTGTGCTCCACATTCAGCAGGCATTTTCAAGCACATCAGCTGTTAGCCGGAGGGCCTGATCCAGGCTCTCAGGCAGCTTCTTTGTTCAAGGAGTCATTTGCACACAGGGGATTGTTCAGAAAGGATTTATTTTGGTGAGCGGGGAAAGCAGAGATATAAACCCACCTCTGCTGCAAATACAGTTCAGGGCAGAATGTCATGGGGTGGGGAGGTTCCCATTACTGCCGCCTCTGGCTGAGAAAAATGATCGAGCCGTCTTTCAGAAAGAAAGAAGGCAAAGCCCAAGATGCAGCAAGGAGGAACGTTTTGCTCCAAGTCATCACGCCCCTTCCACGGACAGGATTTGCCAGGTGGTGGGTGTATTATTGATGCATTCAGAGGGAACCGGGGGCAATCTTCCTGAAGGTGAGTTAGCATGGCAAATAAAGCAGCACGTTATACTCAGGGCGAAAAAACCAGGCCCCGCTGTTAAATCACCTGGTGCTTTCAGGCTAATGCACGCATGGATGCCTGCGCTGTCTGGTGCTATCCGTTCAGGTAGGAAGCTTGCAGGTCACCTCCTGCAGCTGCAAGCCGGCAGGTTACCATCTACCAGTTACATTAAGTGCCCAACTCAAACGAATGGGCTGCCACTGCACAAGGCGAGAGCTTTAAAAGGGAAAAGGTGCAAAGTCCTGTGGGTAGCTCAGTGTAAGTCACCATAAATAGCAGGAGCTGCTAGGCTGCCTTTCCCCTCAGGCTCTGCCCCCTCCTTTCAGCAGACGCCCTCGGGCCCAGTTAAAGAGAGAGCTGAATGAAAGGGACCAGCTATTGCAGGTGCCTCCCTCTCTGGGCACCCACCTTGAGGTCTGGTAAAGGGGACTGAGGTGCAGAAGGTGCTGGGCACCCTCCTCTGCCCCGGGCTGGCTGGGGTAAGTACCTGCAAGGGGCTGACATTTACCCCAGGCAGGGCAACTCCTGCAGCCCGCAGCTAGCAGCATCAGGAAGGCAAACATGGGCCACTGCTCCTGTACGAACCACAGCCGGCATCCGGCAATGGCTGCTTAGAGCCTCCCACGTACAGCACTAAGCAAAGAGAGTAGGCACCATCATCAGTAAAATACCCCCACCAAACCAGTCTCCTCGAACCGTCACTCAGCGATTTGAAGACAACAGGGCAGCTGTGTTCTTCAGGTTAAAAAAGCCTCCTTCTTGCCCTGAGCTACCCATAGGACTTTGCACCAACTCCCCCCTCCCCCCGCAAAAAAAACTGAGACACCCAAAATCACTATAGTCATTTTTAAAACTCATGGCTAGCACTTTGAAAGATTCATCTGATCAACAAAAGCACTGGGAAGCAATGAGAGGACATTAGGGTACCTATATGACAACACCAGACCCTTGGAGCAGTGATTCAGTCCCGGGGTCAGGGGCATGACACCATTGGTACAGTGGCATTGTGCTCACTTACACCAGGATGGGATTTTGTCCTTGGACTCTCCTATCTATCTTTACTGATTATTTATCGAAGGCTTGTAGACAGATTTTTTTTAAAAAATGACACATTTAATTCCTACGTAAATCAGGATCCGACATCATCAGCTTGAGCTGGGCATCATGTGGACAAGCACCCCACAACACAGACCTCCTAATGAACCTCAAACTAGACAGACAGTCCCCCTGCCATCGCAAACCCACAGTGTTTACCACCCATGCAATGGCTTTTCGATGTAGATGAATTTAAAGATCTGGATACTTACTTTCTCTTGTTGACCAAGCAGAGTTTGAAACTGAACCCATGGAGATTTTATTTCTGGGAGAAATCTTGCAGCATCTCCCCCAGTCTTTCCAGCCTGGATCCACCCTAGCTGGACTTGTTTTGACCCACTCTGATAATAATCAAAACAAGCCTAGCTAAAAGCCGATTGCTTGAAAGTACTGTAATTACTGTCATTATGCACTTCATAATGCCTGAACAACTTCATTTTCGTAGTACAGGCTTGGTTTCTTTTTGGGGTTTGTTTTTTTTTTTTGGTACTTTACTAACCTAGGATCACAGGCAATTTGTTCCAAGAAGATGAGCTTCCAACAAAAGACATTTGCGTATCCTAACAAGTACAGAACAAGCTAAAAATGAGCACCGCTCCAATCTCAGGAACTAAAAAGGAGCTGTCTGGATAACTAGGAAAAATAAGCAGTTTCATATCTCTGCAGATCTCTTGTATGATAACGGTATCATCCCTAGATATTTCGGGAGAAGGTGAAACAAAAAAATGTAGCCCTCTTTCCTAAGGAAAAAATGGGGCTGAAAAGTTAACACAAATTAATATGCAACACAAACAATAGCAGGACACCGCACATAAAGCTACAAAGCAGAGCTCTCCCAGGTGAGGTGGGAAAGAGAGGGTTAAAAAGAAGATGCACTGTTCCAGCAAAAACATGAGATCCAGAATTTTTTATTTCCATGAGACTTACATGGATATTTCAGACTGGAAAGTCTGCTTACAAACTCGTCCCACCTCAGGCCCTGCGCCACGACTGACTGGCAGATCTGCACAGCACAACCCTCCTCAGATTCCCTTACTGCAATGACAGCTGGGGATGTTTTGAAAACCTAGAAGGCTCCAAAAATTACTGACCAATCAAAAGAGTGGGTTAATATAATGCCAGCTCGCCTTGGATACTGCTGCCATCCAGATGCTTTTTAAAAAGACAGGGGGAAATTCATTCCTAGAAAACCAGTGGAGTTGCAATGGGGTTCATTTAATCCCTAGTTTATGATGTTTTCAAAATTCAATTTTTATAATACTCTCAGAGGAGGAAAGAAGATGTTGAGTGTAAAACACAGGACTGGAACTCAGGAGATCTGGCTCTGCCACCAACTTTGTGTGTTACCTTGGGCAAGTTACTTTATCCCACTTTTACAGAGAAGTTTTGTCACTGGGCATTGTGAAGCTTTGTAACATTTGTAAAGCTCTCTGCAGTTCTTGACTGGAAGGTGAGAGGGAATAAATACAAATAATCATTATTGTACCTTAAAAGACTCTTTTCCCCCTCCCAATTTGGCAAACACTGAAATTTTCTTCTCTCTAGTTCAAGCATTTTTTCATATGCACATGGCTGTTTAATCACACCACCAACTAGCAGTTCACACAACATCTTTCTGCAACAAATCATCCCATTATCTTACCACTGTCATCCTCTGATATTAGCAACACAGTGAATCCGGGAACTGTGTTGGTTAGTAAACCAACCAGAAAGGGGGAGCAGAGATACATGAGCCTTTGTGAGTGTGTGGGAACATGGGACATAGGCCTGGAAGGGCTCTCCTGTGGCACTGAGTCCCATCCTGTGCTATCACAGGCAATCCTGATATATCACCCAATTCTGAAACTTATCAAGCTCCACCCTAAAACCAGTTAGGTTTCTTGCCCCCACTTCTACTGAAAGCCTGTTCCAGAACCCCAATCCTCTGATGGTTAGAAACCTTCTGATTTCCAGTCTAAATTTACTCATGGCCAGTTTATCCCCATTTGTTCTTGTGCCAACATTGCCCTTTAGCTTCAAGAGCCACCCCCGCCCCTGCTCTCCAGCCTTTCTTCCTCCCTCCATGTATTTATAGAGACTAGAGAGCAATTGTATCTGGTCTCATCCTTTGATTTGCTAGGCTAAACAAGCCAAGCTCTTCCAGTCTCCTTTCATACGAAAGGATCTCCATTCCCTCGGTGTAAGAGGGCCCCAGTACACTGCAGCTTAACCATTATTTAAATGGCTTTATTCTTGTTTCTTCACATGATTGAAGTTTGTTCCCTGGATATATACTAGGTTTGTTTGTTTTCGCTGTAATAATTGTGCTGTTTGCATTCAGTAGGTGAGTTGCTTGCTGTATACGCTGAGGCTTAGCAATGCACTTGTTGCACACATAATGTAAGCCTAGCCTTGAGTTTGCAACTACAGACCAAAACAGAGAGCTTGTTTGAAATGAGATGGTGCCACCCAGCATGAAGCTGCATGGGAGCTTCTTGATATTACCTACATCAGTGGTTCTTAAACTTTTGTACTGGTGACCCCTTTTCACACAGCAAGCCTCTGAGTGCAACCCCCCTTATAAATTAAAAACACTTTTTATGTATTTAACACTATTATAAATTCTGGAGGCAAAGCGGGGTTTGGGGGGGGGAAGGCTGACAGCTCGTGACCCCCTAAGAAATAACCTCACGACCCCCTGAGCGGTGATGACCCCCAGTTTCAGAACCCCTGACCTACACCATGCTGCAAAGCAACAGCTTGCAACCCTGTTACTTGGGTCACTGTTAGTCAAAGCCAAGCAGCAATCACGCAGTTCTAAAATGTAAATACTGCAAAACCTGGAATTTATGTCTTCTAAAAGCCGATTTTATGGATAGAGCCAGGTTGTTTTAGGTGGAAACAAGGATGGAGCGGAAAGAGGGTCAGACCTAGGTGACCTGGAGTTGCAGGTAGCAAGAGATGTTAAGAGTAACAAGAAGGGTTTCTTCAGGTATGTTAGCAACAAGAAGAAAGTCAAGGAAAGTGTGGGCCCCTTACTGAATGAGGGAGGCAACCGTGACAGAGGATGTAGAAAAAGCTAATGTACTCAATGCTTTTTTTGCCTCTGCCTTCACGAACAACGTCAGCTCCCAGACTACTGTACTGGGCAGCACAGCATGGGGAAGAGGTGACCAGCCCTCTGTGGAGAAAGAAGTGGTTCGGGACTATTTAGAAAAGCTGGACGAGCACAAGTCCATGGGGCCGGATGCACTGCATCCGAGAGTGCTAAAGGAGTAGGCGGATGTGATGGCAGAGCCATTGGCCATTATCTTTGAAAACTCATGGCGATCGGGGAAAGTCCCGGACGACTGGAAAAAGGCTAATGTAGTGCCCATCTTTTAAAAAGGGAAGAAGGAGGATCCTGGGAACTACAGGCCAGTCAGCCTCACCTCAGTCCCTGGAAAAATCATGGAGCAGGTCCTCAAGGAATCAATTCTAAAGCACTTAGAGGAGAGGAAAGTGATAAGGAACAGTCAGCATGGATTCACCAAGGGCAAGTCATGCCTGACTAATCTAATTGCCTTCTATAACGAGATAACTGGCTCTGTGGATGAGGGGAAAGCAGTGGACGTGTTGTTCCTTGACTTTAGCAAAGCTTTTGACACGGTCTCCCACAGTATTCTTGCCAGCAAGTTGAAGAAGTATGGGCTGGATGGACTATAAGGTGGATAGAAAGTTGGCTAGATTGTCGGGCTCAACGGGTAGAGATCAATGGCTCCATGTCTAGCTGGCAGCTGGTATCAAGTGGAGTGCCCCAAGGGTCGGTGCTGGGGCCGATATTTTGTTCAATATCTTCATAAATGATCTGGAGGATGGTGTGGATTGCACTCTCAGCAAGTTTGCAGATGACACTAAACTGGGAGGAGAGGAAGATACGCTGGAGGGTAGGGATAGGATACAGAGGGCCCTAGACAAATTAGAGGATTGGGCCAAAAGAAATCTGATGAGGTTCAACAAGGACAAGTGCAGAGTCCTGCACTTAGGACGGAAGAATCCCATGCACCGCTACAGACTAGGGACCGAATGGCTCGGCAGCAGTTCTGCAGAAAAGGAACTAGGGGTTACAGCGGACAAGAAGCTGGGTATGAGTCAACAGTGTGCCCTTGTTGCCAAGAAGGCCAATGGCATTTTGGGATGTATATGTAGGGGCATTCCCAGCAGATAGAGGGACGTGATCATTCCCCTCTATTTGACATTGGTGAGGCCTCATCTGGAGTACTGTGTCCAGTTTTGGGCCCCACACTACAAGAAGGATGTGGAAAAATTGGAAAGAGTCCAGTGGAGGGCAACAAAAGTGATTAGGGGACTGGAACACATAACTTATGAGGAGAGGCTGAGGGAACTGGGATTGTTTAGTCTGCGGAAGAGAAGAATGAGGGGGGATTTGATAGCTGCTTTCAACTACCAGAAAGGGGGTTCCAAAGAGGATGGATCTAGACAGTTCTCAGTGGTAGCTGATGACAGAACAAGGAGAAATGGTCTCAAGTTGCAGTGGGGGAGGTTTAGGTTGGATATTAGGAAAAACTTTTTCACTAGGAGGGTGGTGAAACACTGGAATAGGTTACCTAGGGAGGTGGTGGAATCTCCTTCCTTAGATATTTTTAAGGTCAGGCTTGACAAAGCCCTGGCTGTGATGATTTAGTTGGGGATTGGTCCTGCTTTGAGCAGGGGGTTGGACTAGATGACCTCCTGAGATCCCTTCCAACCCTGATATTCTATGATTCTAGTGTCATTTCCCAAGAGAGGCAGCTCAATCCCACAGAGCTCCATTAGGGAGCGATCTGGTCATGGCCGGCACATCCATCTCCAACAGCAGCGGCTCTATCAAGTGCCAGTATAACCCTCCATGAAGCCCAGCATCATCCGTATGCTCTAACTCTAACAGAGCAGCTGGTATGTTATAGCTGATCCTCTCACTGCTAAGCAGTGGCCTCATAATCCCAGTCTAACAGGGGGCCAAAGAAAGACAGAAACCTCAGGCATCTCAGACTCCGGCTGGGATCAGATTCTTCCAACCTGAGCAGGTATGTTCATCTAGCACTGACAGTCTAATTCAAAGGGGAAAACACAAAACATTCCAAGAAATATCATGTGTTTATGTTTGTGAAAGGCCCCAGCTTGGCAGCCTATCACCGGAGGTCCCGTCCCATCACTAACACTCTGTAGAGAAGCTTGCCTTGACCTTCTCCAAAGTGAAAAGATAGTCTCCATGCCTATTTATTATTTGGCTTTGGTGGAGGCAGCCACGGGAAATGCCAATGAGCGTCACCTACAGCGGTGATCTTTGGGATGTAAGCACCACGCCAAGACACTGAACTGGAGATATTGGCTGCTAGCCGTCACAGATCGGCTATGTGCAATTGTAGGCAGTTTCATTATACCATCCCATAGTAGAACAGGAAGGGAGAAAGACAGTACAGAGATAGGAGAGGCACAAGGCGTAAGCTGAAACGTTCAGAACCCACAAGGGGATTGCCAGGGACATAGCCAACTAAGCCAAGTCTTATGCCAAGATGTAGGATTGGAGGAGGACAAGCTGGAAAATTGAGAACAAGAGACACTAACCCAGAGGGAATGGAGTGTAAGGGGGAAGACAGACAGACGCACAAGCCCACGCAATCCCACCTTCAGAGTCTTTTGTTAAACAAGCCTTTCCAAATCCACATTTTAAGACTTAAAAGAAAAAAAAAAGAAGCCTTCAAACCTGGGAGCTTGCCAAAGCTTAAAACACTGTTGCAGACTGCCCACACTTTAAATAAGCAGTAATTGAACAATTATTGAAATAAAGGAGGCTATGTGCTTCAATGAAATTACATCAACTCGCTATGGTACAGCTTCAAATAAAGTGTCACTGAAAAAAAAATTTAAAGGGCAAACTGACAGAAGCAGTGGGACATAGGATACGTTTTTATGAGGTGTATTACAGTAGCACCTGGAGGACCCAACCAAGATGAGAGTCCCATTGTGCTTGGAGCTGTACAATTCAGTAACCAGAGACAGTCTCTGTTCCAATGAGTTTAAAATCTAAATACTCAAGGGTTGGGAGAGGAGACAGTCCCAGAGAGGGGAGTGATTTGCTCACCATCATCACTGGCAAAGTGGGGAATAGAACCCAACTCTCCTGAGCCCAGCCCTGCACCCCATTCAGCAGCCCACGCACCCTCCCCATGTCAGGAATACATTCAGCCTTGGTATCTGGAGGCAGCAGAATGCTGCCTTACCTGCCTTCACTATGCCCCCCTTAAAGGCCATAGGAGCCATCAAGGAGAAATACAAGGACCTGACCCTGTAAGCAGATTCTCATGAGCAGTCCTCACTCACACAAACAGCCCCATTGAAGTCACTGTAATGAAATCCATGGGCTTACTTCCACGATGAAGGGTTTGCCGGATCAGGCCTATATCCATTGCCCTTGCCCATTTTCCCCCCCTCCCCCCCCGTGCTGGCTGTGCAGCCAAAGAGTGCAGATTCAGGGGGACCTGGGGGCACACAGGGAGAGATCATACAAATTACTCCATGCCTCCTAAGCTCTGTGTGGGTCCTGCCTAGCTCAGGAGGCCCATGAACTTGCTGTGGTTCAAGTTGTTGCAGACTACTTTGTTCTGCTAGATCAGGTCCTTGGTGCACAAGACTTTTCACTCCCTGAAGCCCCAGAGCGTGACACTTCACATCCCTCTTTTCGTAGTGCCGGTGGCTGCATTTTGCAATTTTAAAAATAATTGAAACAGGTGCGATGCCTGGGTTTTCTCTGCTCACCAGTGAGCCTGCAGAGAATGGCGTCTGTGAGGAACTCAGAATCCCTGGCTATATTCTCTCTCTCAATGAACCTTTTCACCCAGCAAATACACTGATGGACATTTCCCAGACCAAAGCCCTTCCCGTCAGTCTGAATGTCTCAACTCCTAGAGGAGTGCCATAAAGAGCCCAGAACATAAAGCTTATGCTCAGATAAATTGGTTAGTCACTAAGGTGCCACAAGTACTCCTTTTCTTTTTATAAAGAGCCCATAACATTTCTCACTGCAGCAGTCTCTCCACTGAATCTCTGGGATGCATTTAAACAGACACACACGCACACTGCAAACTGAACTAAAAGGAAACTTAAGGCTGATGCAAGTATCCAAGCCCAAATCAGCTCATTCAGCCCAAAGAACACAGCTCCTCATGGTAACAGACATGCTACAAGCGGGGCTTCAAAAGAGAGCTTTCGGAGGGGACTGTTCCCCGGTGAGGGTACCAGCCTGGGGTTCTAGGAGGTGAGCTCAGTTCTCTGCTCCACATGCGACCTGAGGCAAGTCACTGAGCGTGACATCTTCAAAAACACTTCTGAGCCTAAGCCCCGTTTTAAAAAGTGACACAGGCAATTTACGAACCTACTGGAAGTCAATGGGAATTTGGCTCTTGAATCCCTACATTGCTTTTGAAAATAGGGCCGAAGCTCATAAATCATTCTGGTGCTTTTGAAAAATGTTACCCATAATCTCTCTGGGCCTCATCTCCCTATCTGTACAATAGGGCTAACAGCACTGCCCGAGCCCACAGGGCCTTGTGAAGAGAAATACAATAAAGGTTGTGAGGAGCTCAGACAGTCCAATAATGGCAACCATACAAGTACTATTGCTAGCTCCCAGGCATCACGCAGCAAAAGACAGTGAGTGCTTATTATATTTATACCAGAGTCAGTCTGAATCCAAAAAGCTGAATCCAAAGAGCCTGTCCTTTCAGGAAGCTCAGATACAGAGGCAAACTCTGCAGTTCCAACCCTGGCCTAACCAAAAGACCCTAACTGGGCTGTGGGTCTGCATCCAGCTCTTCATGGTGAGCTCAGTTCCCTCACTAGTGCATATTCCTTATGTTCCTTGGATTGTAAACTCTTTGGGAGTTGGGACAGTCTTTTTATTCTGTGTTTGTACAGCACCTAGCACAGTGGGATCCTGCTCTATGACTGGGGCTCCTACGTACCACAACAAAACAGATGAATGAACATCATAATAATAAATAATCCTAAAATTCTATAGGGTGAAATCCTGGCAAAATGCCCATGGACCTCAATAGAGCCAGGATTTCACCCCTAGGCTATTGGTTGGCAAAAACACATTCTATAGTCTGCAGAAGTGCCACCCTCTACTAATCGGTTGCAATTGGTATTTACTCCCCTTCTGCACAAGCAAAAAGATCAGTGTATATTGGCCAATATCAAATCCGGTTAGTTTAAAGAAACAACATAACGTGATTAAATAAACTAGCCTTCATTGTTTTGTTGCATCTGTAGGCTGCTTGTGTGCAGAATCTTATTATAAAGAAAGCTATAATGCTATAAAAATGCCTTTCATTAAGTGATTTTTGGGGGGGGGGGAGGAAGAGACTTTTGGAGGGGGTGCTCAGGGAGCAGAAATTGCTCCTTTAAACTCCAAATCTCCTGAGCCTCATAATTGACAGCTTTGGTGCAGCTCTGCCTGAAGAGTGTGAAAGTAGCTTTCCTTTCATTTTCCCAGCTAACTCCCTTTAGATTTTTTCCTAAATCCAACGATGGCTCCAGCCATCTAGCACGATGAATAATTGGGTTTTGGCAAACGCCCAGGAGTTCTGCAGTACTTCAGAGGAAAGAGTAAATTTCTGTGAACCAAGAGATCAAAGGCTATTAGATGATCAAATAAATGTAAACCAGTGGTACTAAGCAGAAGATTTTGATGTTCTACATTGACTCGCGTGTGCTCAGTATTCCAAAGCATTTACAAAGTAATAAGTCAGTTATAGGCAGAGCACTGGCTGAGAACAATGAAGATGTTATACATTTAGGAATTCATCATGCATAGTTTTGGCCATTGCATACTTTTTAGTAAAGGAAAAGAATGTTTGCCAGAATTCAGGGTTACTCTTCTTGGAAAAAGCAGGAGGGGACCTGTTATTTCCACCTGGAAAGGCAGAACGGACCTCACTTCAAGGTCTCATTGGACTCTAACTTGATGGCCCATCTATCTAAGTTTTTATAAGGTCACCCACCACCATGGTATCAATGCCTGTACAGTTTATTGGAATATTTTTGAGCATGTGCAAGCTTCATTAATAGCAAATAGCTTCTATGTTAGAATGCCAGTTTGACCGAGACATGGGAAATGCTTCACCTTTTGTAAATACCATTGAAAAGTCTGGACGTAATTAATATTCCAGGATGCCTTTGGAAATACCCACTACAGACACTGATAACTGACCATATACTCATGCCTGGTTTCGGAGAGCAAAGGAAAAGCTATAGATTTGGATTTAGGCTTTGTTGAGGATATAACTTGTTACTCTTAAAGTGTTTCTTCTGTATAATAAAGATAAAAACTTAGACTGTAAGCTCTTGGGGCAGGGACCATCTTTTTGTTCTGTGTGTACTGCACCAAGCACAATAGGATGCTAGCTCCTATGTGCTACCGCAGTAGCGACAGTTAGTTATAAAGGAACCATTCTCACCACAAAACGAATGACACTGTGAAATCGGTACCATGTGGAATGGAAGGAGCAGGGAATTTACAATGTGGAGCTGTCAATTAATAATGTTGCCTAGACGTGAGTTTGGAGACAGGCATGTCCGATGTGTTCCTGGATCTCATTACAGGAATGCCAACAAAAGAGCCACAGACATCAGCAGTCCCACCCTTGCCCAGTAAAGTGGCATAGAAGTGACATAGAATTCTTGTGACCTGATTTTGACTTCATTGTGAGTTGTGGATACTCAGCAAAGGACTTAAGCGATACATGAGCCTTGTGCTGACTTTTTGCCCATGGGTAAGTTTCATCCTTGGTCTTCAGCACTAAGCAGGATTTGGCCCCTAGTATTACATTCAGTGTCTCTTTAAGTTCGGTGCATTCACATGGAATACCTGCATAGATTCAGTCACGAGAGTGCAGCAGCTATTGTCGTCAGGCTCAAAGACTCTATTAAAAGCAGAATAATCCATTACAAGCTGTTAAAATTAAAACTGACCATCGCTGCGGGCAGTAGCTATTACCATAAACACTTGACTGAGCAAGGAATGTGCAGCCACGAGTCACAAGGAAAACCACATCATCCATTTCTTTTCTATTTGTATATTTTCATAACCTGGAAATGGCATAGGTTCAGTTGTGTGGGAACACAAAGCATTGGCAGTTGAGGGCAGAGAGAAGTCCCGTTTTGGGTGGCTTGGTGTCCAGTCAACGTTCACGTCAAATCCCCAGTAATATTAAGGGGAGTGAAAGGCACACATGAAAAGGGGACTAAAACCCCGGGTTTCTTAAACACAGCTCTTGCATGGCCAAGAAACTCATGCAATTCATGCAGCTGCAAACTTACTGTGAAAGTGAGGAATCCATACTGAAATCTTCTGCATGTGGCCTACAGACACAGAGTAAAAGCATCATAACAAAGGAGACAAACATCAATTATACCATAAGGGTTACCGGGGGAATGGACAGGGCTGAGGGGTACAGACCTGTTAAAGGAAACTAACATAAAACAGACAAAACCAATCATTATAATGGGCCAAATTCAAAGATATGCTATCAAGATCAATGGAGCTGTATGCAATTATCTGGGGTAGAATTTGGCCATGTGTCTCTTAATATCCTGATCAACGTACTATTTACTGTGTATTGGATGTTAGGCATCAAAGAATATTATGTAATGAGATTTTTGTGGGGGGTGTTTACTTTTTTTTTTTTTTTTTTTTTAAAGGCCCAGCTATACTATATTCCTACGCATGAAAAAAAAAATGTTATTTTTTTGCAAATTATATTGCTGCACTATTTTAATACGTCACATCTGTTGGGAATAACTTTTTGGTGTTTCTCACAGGTTACACACCAGATTGATCCTGAATGCATCTGTTTTTATTTTACATTCACTGTGCATTAGACAAAAGGAAGACAGACAAGTAACAGAACAAAGAAGAACAATGAGGGTGGTATTAATGGCACTAATGACAGAAAGGGGAGATGGGATAAGAACACAAGGCGCACGAAAGAGAGTAGGAGTCAAAGGAAACATTCAGTTCCAAACAGCCCTCATGGGATTTGAATGTTCATGTACTGTACATTTCCAAAGTGTAGCTGAGTACTACCTGTGCCAGTTTTCAGGTACCCTTCTCTCTTTTTGTAATGGCTAAGTGTCTTGGTTCTGTTCAGAATCCAGCTCCATCAAAAGCTCCTATTCCTCAGCACTGTAGGGCACTATAAAAAGTCATTGATCAGAAGGCTCTGCTACATTAATACAAGTCCCCACTATCTTTAATCTGTAGGCAGATCCACACAACTGCCTTTTCTTCCAGAAAACCAGCAGCCTGCACTGGGCTCTTAGGCTCTGGGGATGACAGAGTCTCCAGGCATTCTGTCTGCACCACCCCAGGGCCTTCAAAAAACCCAAAGCCAAGCTGAATTTGGCTCCAGAGGGCATTCAAACCATTGTGCTGTCTTCACACTTTCTGGGCTGCCATCCCTTGGCCATTAGTTTAATCAAGATTCTGCTTGGTACAATCAGGAACGCTGAAACTGGACCAGCCCCCTGAAGCATGTGTGAAGCAAAACACCATAATCAATCAGTTGCCACAAGGACCTAAAAACTGGTCTGGTTTTGTTTAATACTTCTCAGGAAAAGCTGAGGACCATTAAAATTGACAAACAATTTTACGCTGCTGAGGACTTACTCCATGTAGCAAAAATTAAGATTGCTGCAGTTGGGGCCCAATTTTGTTTGCCACAGAACCCAGGCAAGATTCAGCTCCCCAGATCCTTTTGAAATGTCCTGCAGAGCTCACACTATGGCCTTTTGCTCCATCACTGGCTCCTGGGAACACAAAGTCCCACAAGGAGAGTAGCCTAAATTCAAATAGTCCACTAGCTGAACTTCACATACACCAGTACCAAGGAAAAGTACAAAGGTAAAGAGGAGATCTCAGGGAAAGACTCCATGATGGGCTTCCATTAGCACAACTGGGGGATTCCCCCAATAATCCAGTCCCCACACACCACTCATCCCATGTCCCTCACCTGCTGTAAAACAGAGCTGGGATGAATCTCCCCATAAACTGCTCTCCATTTCCTCTTCATTCCCTAGGTGCATGTGTGGGAGGAAATTGAGTTCACTCTGGCTAAATGATCGTTAATTCCAGTAAGGACTGTGGGATCAGGGTAAAATTTCACTGGCTTCATTTCCTTTGAAAGAGACACATCTCACATGGCTGTAGCCCAAGCACCGTGATTGAAAGGGCCTGGATCTGCAGTCATTACTGAAGTCCCTGGTAGATTAGTACAAGTGAGGGAGGAAGGATGGTCTCTTTGATCAGGATGCTATCTTGGATGTGGGGGACCCCGGTTCAATTCTCTGCTCTGCCTCAGACTGTCTGCGTTACCCTGGGCAAGTCACTTTTGGCTTGTCTGTACAGTTAGAATGGGGCAAGCTGGGGTGTAAATCTACCTCACACCAGCCTGCCACACACACACTGTTCCCTAGTGCACTTGGATCTTCTCCATTTCAAAGTGCACTAGGGGACTGTGTGTGTGGCAGTGGGGTCCCCCCAGACAGTGAGGGGTCCCCCACAGCTTGGCAGGCCAGTGTAAGGTAGATTTACACCCCAAATTGCCCCATGCTGTTTGCAGAGAAACATAAATCCATTAAAGACTGCGAGGTGCTCAGGTACCACAGAACGGGGGCCAGATGTGTCCCAGGGAGAGAGAGTGAAGGAAATCTTGAGCAAGCAAAGCAGAGCCGAGACCCCTGGGATAAGTGTCGGTGGATACAGACTCCTGATTGGGTCAGGGCTACCAGCTGAGCCACTGGAGCTGGTTAGAAAATGCCAAGGAAAACTCAACATTTTTGTTGACATTTCAAAATATTTCAGCCACCCTGCATCCCGGTAAAGAACCTGCCAATTTGTTTTCATGAAAATTTCAGAAGGAAAAATTTCAAAACAATTTCAACCAGCTCTTCCTGTCACATGACAAGGGCCAGGCGCATCCAGCAACTCCCAGTAGAGGCCAGACACTACACGGGGGTGCCCTTTTTGTAGTACGTGCAGTAGTGTTTGGGTAAGTAGAACACAGCGCTTTGAGCACCAGCACCATGCTCTTCGACTCTAGCCTGTACTCTAAATGGGCCAGCGCCCTTCAGATGATTGCAAGTCCTCATGCCAAATGCACAAACCACACACGGATCAATACTCAGAAAACACAAGGATTGTTTGTGGATAAAGGAGGAAGCACGTCAGTGTTTGTGTATTACCAGAGGCCACTGAGCCTCTGGCGTGGGCTTCACTACCAACGTATGTTGGTATAACTACACCGCTCCGGGGTGTGGAAAATCCAGACCCATGAGAACTGTAGGTATACCAACCTAACCCCCAGTGGAGAGGGCGCTGTGTTGACGGGAGGCCTTCTCTTGCTGACATAGCTACCATCCCCTGGGGAGGTGGATTAACTACACGGACAGGAGAAGCTGTCCCGTCACCACAGCTAGCCTCTTCACTAAGCAGTGCGATGCTGTACACATAGACAAGCCCTCTGTGAGGCAGCAGATGCCACTGTTGGTTGAACGATCCATCTATTGATTCATGCATTCCTTATGATACACAGCGCTAGCTCACAGCTGGTTTGGATAGAAATTACCTCCCAGCCCCACCACCTCCTCTTTCTTCTGGCAACGCATGGTTCCAAGTTTTTTCCCCTAGGCTTAAGCAAGCAAAATTACACAAAACAGACGATTTTATCTGGAGATTGTCTCTGATGTGACCACATATACAAAGTGCTGGACAAAAGCTTGTCTCTCTCACCAACAGAAGTTGGTCCAATAAAAGATATTACCTCACCCACCTTGACTTTCACTGAAGGCTGAATTAGCTGTTTGTGCTTTGGCCTCTAGCCTCTTAGTAATTGAGTACCTTGCAAAACTCCACCTATGTGAACTATTTATAATTTAAGTGCGTTAGCCAGAAAGGGGCAGCATTTCTCCTGCCTGGGGCCCAAGTTGGCACTTCTCTGTTAGACAGATTCAAATGAGGTCTTACAAGGACTAAAACTATTTTACAGATAGCATTGTGTGTGTTCTTCGCCAGCAAAAGAACAGACAGCCCATTGGGCTCAGGGCAGCAGGCCAAGGAACCTGCTCTTAAAGGCAAAAGAGAGTCACACATGCAAAGAACATGCAAGGATCATGCCGAATAAAAGATACTTGCATATTCCATTCACTGATCTTTCCATTCTTCCATTCTTGCCAACTGAACTTTGCCACTTCACCCAAGAAATACAGGACACTGATTACAATTCCATCCAAGATTATATACCATTTATGGGCTCTGCTCCACTTCTGGAAACCTTCTACATCATTTCCCTCCAACAACATATGGTCACTGTTTACCATCATCTAATACCAGAGTCCTTTTATCTTATGCACAAACAGCTAATGTCCCACTGAGCCCAATGTGACTGCAACTCGCTAGCGCAGGGGTGGGCAAACTACAGCCCACGGGCCGGATCTAGCCCCTCAGGGCTTTGGATCCGGCCCACAGGATTGCCCCCTGGGTGCCATAGGGCCCGCGCCACTCTCAGAAGCGGCCGGCACCCTGTCCCTGGGGCTCCGGGGGGCAGGGGAAAGGGCTCCATGCGTTTCCCTCGCTTCCAGGCACCACCTCCCAGGAACAGGGAACCTTGGAAAATGGGAGCTTCGGGGGAGGTACCTGGAGGCGTGGCAAGGGCAGTGCGCCAAGCCCTGTGGCCCCCACCCCTTCCCCCAGGGGCCGTGCAGCATCGTGGTGCCAGCTGCTTCCCAGAGCGGCACAGCGTGGGGCCAAGGCAGGCAGGCAGGCAGGGAGCCCGCCTGGCCCTGCTGCGCGCCGCTGCCATCCTGAAGCCACTTTAGGTAAGCAGTGCCGGGCCGGAGCCTGCACCCCGAATCCCTCCTGCACCCCAAATCCCTGCCCTGAGCCCCCTACCTGCACCTCACACCCCTCCTGCACCCCAACTCTCTGCCCTGAGCCCACACTGCGCCCTGCACCCCAACCCCCTGCCCTGAGCTCCCTCCCACAGTCTGCACCCCAATCCTCTTCCCTGAGCCCCCTCATACACTCCACACCCCTCCTTTGCCCCAATCCCTTGCCTTGAGCCCATTCCTGCACACCGCACCCCCTCCCACACCCCGCACTCCCTCCCACACCCCAACCCCCTGCCCTGGCCCCGCATACAATTTTCCCACCCAGATGTGGCCCTTGGCCCAAAAAGTTTGCCCACCCCTACACTAGAGTCTTGGGAGCACACCTAACCAATGCCTAAGGCGGTGGGATGTTCGGATGACCAAGATCTATAAAACCTTAGTGACAGCTCACTGCCTTGTCTGCCATGGAATGGCTACAGCCTCAGTTGAGAACACAGACCAGTAGGCTGCAGGACTGACCCTTGCTACAGTGGCATCCCAGACTCCCTGTGGACTAGGAACCAAGCCTGTGTCTCCACACCGTGGCTAGGAACCAAGCCTGTGTCTCCACACCGTGGCTCTCCCTTACTTTTGGGCATAAGAATCTTCATGATTCAGGGAGAATGGGCTCAGCAGGAATCCTGGGTTAACTCCTCCTAGACGGTAACCAGAGGTAGGTAGAAAGGACTCATTTTTAATACCTCCTTAGAAGGCTGTGAAGCATCCCAGCAGGTGACAGGGGAATGAGCTCAGTTCCTTGCAGAGCACTTGAACCCAGGGCCTTCAAACCCAACAATGAGAATGCTACAAGCTGAGCTAAATTGCTGCGCATAATTATTAGGAGTTATAGTCACTTACAAGAGAGAGAATAAAACCCGGAGCTGGTGTCAACACTCATTAGTAACCCTAAATGAGGATACAAAATAATTCATGTGTCCCATACGAGCACAGCATGAAAAGGAATTTGAGAGGCATATCAAGTCATCTTCTTTATGCATACCTAATTGTACTGATACTTCGTTCCGGCACAGCACACACAAAGCACTGGGTATTTCAAAGGTAACACACAGCAATGAGGTGGAGTTAGAATACACACCCTAATCTCGGCGTAATACGTTCAGAGCCAGACCTATACCCCCTACTTGCTTGTGTCCAGGATATGGCTCAGTAATACCAGCATCTCTGACGGCCACTGTCGGACTCCTCAGATGGCCTTTTTATCATGGTCACTGCCTTATTAAGGTTAAATTAAACCACAAGGGGATGTTTCCAGATCTAGGTGCAATAAAATCTCTATACAAACCACGAATCTGTCTTAAGGAATTTTTTTAATGTCATTATCACTTTCCTATAGATGCTGTTTTAAAATAAAGCCCCCTGAGATTTGGATTCATGTATTACAACATGTACCAGAAGAGATGAAGTTTATCCAGCTCTAACTCTGATTCTGTTTCCCAGCTGCTCTGTCATATGTTGTAAGGTTACATCAGTTACTAGGGAAAAAGGATTTTTTTTCCATGAAGTGATCTTACTAGGACTAAAGAGAATTCTATACAGATCACCTGGTTCTGTATGCTTTAGATGTCTGGGAAATAGCAGCCAGTCAGCCATGCTCTCATGGATTTTTTCTTTCCTCCTCCCTTAGGAGAAAATAAGAGCGATTAAAGGCAGAAAACTATCGTTTTTCTTCTCCTGTCTATATTCTACGTCCTGTCAATTTGCACCATTCTACTTTCTGATCACCACAGTGCACCATTAGCTTTGCAAGTCCGTTCTCCTGTTGACATTCTTTCACGGCAAGTTGTGATCATTGCAGCACCCAGAAACATGCCAGATGCTTTAGACAAGATAAGGTCCCTGCTATGAAGAGCTTACACTATAATATTACATGTGATACAACAAATGAGAGTGACAAACAAAAGACCAGGAAGGGCTGTGGGGAAAGAACTAGGGTTGTAAGTGCTAACATTAGACAGTTACTCAGTTCGGTTATGGGTACCTCTAGATGGCTCCGTTACTGTATAACATGCACACGTGTATGTTAATTAACTCATTTCTGATAGGAGACCAGCAGGAGTGAGTTTTTAGATGGGATCTGAATGAGAAGAGGTGAGTGGCCCGGTAAGCAGGATGGGAGAAGGCGTTCTGGGCATAAGGAGCATCACAGAAGAAGATACTGAGGTGGTTTTGGGAGGAGGAAATGCAAGAGACATCAGGGTTTGTTGTTCAGACAGTACTCAGAGTTTCTGATGAAGGGGATGCTTCAGCGTCCCACGCTACTGGAGTGTCCCCAGAACATACAGCCTGTAGAAAAATGGACTTTTTGCTAAGAATTTGGCGCTTTCAAGAAGGTACTCCGCTTCCATCTCCAGAGGAGTCACTTTGTGACTGATCCAAAGCCCGCTGAAGTCAATGGGATGGTGCCCATTGACTCCAGGAGGCTTTGGATTGAGCTCACATTCATGAGAAATTGACAGCACAAGGTTCCCCCATATGGTCCTCCATGGCTCAGAGAGGTGACACCCATGAAAGCTTATGCCCAAATAAATCTGTTAGTGTTTAAGGTGCCACCAGACTCCTCGTTGTTTTTGTGGACTAACATGGCTACCCACTGATACTTCATCCCTCCTTTAGTGCTCTAAACTGCTGCAAGCCCAACACCACAGCCTGGGTGTCTGAAATACAGTGACTCAGGCTATAGGGGAAAAATTAATTCTCTTTGCAGAATTACACTCTCATCAGTTTAGAGAGGAAAAGAAATAGACAATTATTTTTTCCTGAAGGAAGAAAATAAATCCATAAGACGGTGGCGGGGTGGGGGGGGGTAAGGTTAGTTGATATTTTTTAGACATCTTGTCTGTGCAAAAGCAAGAACTGTGCACTGTTCTCTGCTGGTTCCCCTTTCATCATTCTCCATGTGACAATCAATATTGAAAACGTGCTTTATTCCGTTCCCCCTACTGAATAGCTGCCGTACCAAACACACGACAGATCCATCAAGAAATATAACAAAGAGAAGACATAACAATGCCATTTGGGGGAGGTTTAGTGTCATTGAGTTGTGCTTTAGGAGCCATTCCCTCTAGCACAGTTTAGGTTAAAATAACAAAAAAACAGAAAGTTGCATTAAAAAAAAAGAAAAGAGTGAGTCAAAGGGAAAGATAATAGCTTCTTCGGCTAAATGGAATCTAAGGGTTCTAGAAGTGCCCCCTTGTGGTTTAATTTAGCCTTCATGACTCTCCACGCTTGCCAGCCATGGGGACCGCTTTTAATTCTGGTGGCAGGAGAGTCACAATTGCAGGTATGAATAGCGGTGATTTTGATCATGTGGGTAATAATCACCGACAAGGCAACAGATGCGGCTGTAACAATTCTTCTAAAGGCAGATATTCCTGATGCGACAGGAGGGTGCACTTGACTTAACATCCTCAAGGATCAGGCTGTTGGGTGATGAGGGAGGCAGAGGCTTTAACAGCCCGTGAGTCACAGATGGTGTAAGACCTTGAGTAGCAGACCCCAGGGCTGCTGAATGGGTGTTTCGTCTAGAATGGATCTTCCAGTCTTGCTTTTTGGCTGCTGGGCAGCCAGGGGATTGATCTTTCCACCAGACTGCTGCCATATCCCCCAGCTCAGTTCCAATGTATTGAACCAGCAATGCTCGAGGAACTTTTTGAATGGCATGAGATTTTCCAGGCACTTTAGGCACAATGCTGGTGCTTTCAGGGACTGGATGCAGGAAATCAATGGACACTGAGCTCTGGGGTTCCTGATCCAGACTCCACTTGCCTACAGTTTGATAAACCAGCCCACTTCTGCTTCCCTCAAGACACTCAGAGGCCCCCAATATTTCTGCAGGAGAAAAAAAGTCTGCCAGAAATGCTGTACCCTGGTGTGGCACACTCGGGGTTAGAGCGTGAGTTTAGGCACAGCCCTGAACAAGGCTTGGTGCGTGAGCTGCATCACCCCAGGAGTAGCCTCAGACACCCATGTAAGTCACAACTCCTGCCTTGTTTCCTCCCTGCTCTAGAGGCGGATACCAGCAGAAATCACCATTCTCTCCACGTTGGCTCAGCTACTCTGGCAGACAAGCTGGGTGGAGACAATTCTCTCCCCATTCATCTGCTCTGGGCAGGGAGGAAGTGGGTGGCATAATGCCACCTACTCCTGTGTGCCCAGAGGCAAGGTCTATACAGCCAGAGTAGAATTAAATCTTCTCTCTTCCGCCCTTCCCTGGGTATGTTACTAGAGTAATGATCTAACCCTCACATCACGGGGAACCTAAAAGGGAAGCCATTTGCACTACTGAAAGCTGGGACCACTGAAAGGCAGATGCTGGAATGAGAATGGACACTGAAATGAAAACAAACAGGGAGACAACGGCAAACGCTTGCTGCGCTGACATTTTAGCTGCTTTTGTTAAGTGTGGTCTTCAGCGTTTTCAGTGTCAATGCTTCCGTTCAGAGCACGGCTATTAATGCCATCTGTGCTTTGACTGGAATAACAAAAGCACCTACGCTCGTGCCTAACTTTAAGTACGTGCATAAGCCGCATTGACTTTTAGCGGAAATCAAGTACATGCTTGAAGCTAAGCACCCACTTAAATGCTTTGCTGAACATGGGCTTTAAAAAGCAGCAATGGCCTATGAGGGTGTAACAACAGGCTGTAGCCTCTAGAATCTCAGGCCTATGGTTTGCCTATGGATTTGAACCCCTCTGCCATCAAGGGCAATGGTCTGTCAGTCTTTTATTTCCCTATTCCCAGAATCTCCAGCAGCAGCCATCAATTTCTTTACATTAAAAAGTAATGCAAGTGCCCAGCTCTGTGGTTCACAGCAGGATAGCAGCTCAGTCCGTGACTAGAACTGAGAAACGGGGGGAGATTAGAGAGGTAACTCAATGGTAAATATTGACACCTCCATATCACTTCTCTTCATAGCACTCATTCTTCCCCTGCCTTCTTGCAACCTTTTTACAACTGTTTTGTATTTTAATATTAAATGTAGCAAGTGCTCAGCCCCGCTTGTGCTGTTAGCAGGAAGCGAGTGGAGAGGAATTCTCTCCGAAGCAAGTTTGATTCTTGGTTTTGGGAAATTTGGGGGCATCAAGCAGGCGTGTTAGTGCTTTTCTGCCTGGGCTAGTGTCACTCCAGTTAATATTATGCTTGTCTTTTATTAGTTGTGTTGTGGTAGCACCTAAAAGCCCCAGCCATGGACCAGAATCCCCCTGTCCCAGGTGCTGTACAAATACATAACACAGGCACTTGCCGTATGTAGGTCTCTGGCTATGCCTCTAGCATTTAAGTGGCTGATTTCATTTAATCAAAAGCTGTTGAAGACACTTCATTGCAATGATGCATGATTTGGAGCTGGAGGTAGAAAAGGGAGCACTATCCTGCACTGGAGGGTCATCACTTCAGCCCATTTCCAGGTGATGCTACTACTTTAATAAAGCACATTCCAAAACATCAAGGGGAAGCCACAGGGGTACTGCTGATGGCTGTATTACAAGAGGCTCTATCCCTTCTGAAACGGGGTATCAAAATCCCACAGAGTGGCACAACACTTCTCAAACGCTTTCCAGGCCACTGTCAGGTTGGAGCTCAAAAGGTAGCTGTCCAGCAAACGCCTCCTGAAAAACTGCGGCAGCAGCAGTAAATGCTGGCCAAGAACTAAAACGTGATGCCCCCAGGCCTACCAATCCTTCACGGTGCACTGACTGCACTGAGATACCAGTACAGCCCACTAATGTCTCGTTCCATAAATCATTTGTAGCCCATCGCAGTAACCATCCAAAATCAGTAGGGCTTAAACACACCATTTGAACGGTGAAGTTCTGCAGTGCCTGACACTGTATATTAGGCCCAGCCACCAATTTAGCATTTGCTGCATTGACAAAGTCACTCATCATTCAGTTCCACTCACACACCAGCCCATGCTAATCAAAACTTCTCCCGCAGCACACATTTCCAAAGATACATCACAGTAGACAAAGATCTGTCAAACTAAAATATACACAAATTAATTAACAGGCAACTCCAGGCCACAAGACCTGGCAAAGAAAAAAAAAAAACAAAACCTAGGGTCCTTGAGTAAAGGGCATTTAAGGACACAGTGTTGGAATTATGCCGGTCAGGAAGCCAGTCAGATTGAACAGCTTTTACGGAGCAGGATTCCCCAGGCAGACCAATCATCAAGCTCATCTAGCTCGAAACTCTGCGCCTGATCCTGAGAGGTACCGAACGCTGAAGTCAATGGAAGCTGAGGGGAATGGCACTTCTTGGGATCAGACCCTAATTTCTCTTCTCCTCAGATCTGCTTAGTTTATTGCGGAAAGGTTTTAGTCTTTATATGATGTATAAACTTTCTGCTGGCTTCTGTTTGTGGATTAATCTCCCCAAACTCCCTTCCTGTAGTAAGCAAACACACTGGGTCAATTATTCTTTGTGATGTTACAGAGACACCCTGATCCACTTCCAAAGGACCCTCTTTGCACAGAAGTTGCAATGATTTTTTCCCAGACAAACAAAGCTTCCTTTATCAGTCCCAGAACTTCTGGCTTCCTGTGGTGCAGATCTCCTAACTCCACGGCCTTACCTACACTACCAAACATTGTAGCTATAATTCTGCATTGGTGATTGGTTACAACGGTGGAAGCCGAAGAATAGCATTGTTACCACTCTAGTAAATGCTTAAATTCTGTCTCCACTATTACTGGCATTGATGGAGAACTGCAGCGATGAAGTTTGTCAGTGTAGATGCTTTAAAACAGCTGTGGAATGGTCACTCAATTAGCCTCGGTAACTAAAGTAAGCTATTAAGAAGTGAAACATTTTTCACCAAGGAGAGCAGTATTGATCCATTACTGAGATCTCAATAGTTTTCCTCTGATGGATTTCAGTGTACAAGAAAAACAAACCAAAAAAAGACAGAGCATCCAATTGCCCCATACTCAACTGAAGATAATTTTTTAATTTTCTTTAGTGAGTTGGAGGATAGTAAATAATGGCTGGAAGTCATCATGGAGATGACTGGCTGTTGGCCGACATAACAAGCCCTGTCTGATTCCAAAAGTCTCGGTGTTCATCTCTCAATTGGCATTTTTGTGGGCAGTCTCCGAACGAGAGGACAGGAACCCGGATTCCCCTGTTGTTTCTAGAGGTAATTCCTGTGCAACAGGGTTGAGGCACATCAGTGGAGACACATGAACAAAGCCTGAGCTGTTTTTACATGTGTCTCATCAGTCCTTGAGCCTGTGAATTCAGCATCTTTGGCAAATACATTTACATTGACATGACCATTTTCCTGCCCCACACAGCTGAAACACTAGGCTTGCTGTTGTGATGCTCTAAGAAAAAAGTACTTTAATTCATATAAAAAATTGGCCTTTTTAGCACTACTCACAGAGATAATAAACCTAAGTGTAGGGTTTCAGTAAACTAGTACAGCACTCAAAGGAGAACCATAATTTGTTAATGAGAAGCCACATGGAATTTCCCCAGCTGTAAACAGAGACAAATACACATGTATGAAATGATCCAACAAGCTCAGCCATCCTCATTGCAAATTAGATTATACACATTGGCAGTGAGGGTCTCTTCCAGGCCCTCCGTTTGCGTTCATTTTTCCACTGACTTTTTAAAATACCACAGGGACACATTTATGGGGACAAAACAGCAGATGATCTGGTTTTCTCCAAATATATTCCTGAGTGATTGATATGCAATGAGAAGACTATAAAATCAGAGGATTATATCAGCCCGAGCTTCCTGAGGAAGGAGAAAAATGCTCATAATAAACCAAACACAATCGAAAAAAATTGAGAACCCAACTGCCCAGCCCTGAGGCAGATCCATCAGACTGTCAGGGTAAGCCATGACAATTGCCAAGATTTCTCTACTAGATTTGACACATATGCACCTTCACCTAGCTGCTATGCAGCTTTATTTCCAATACAAATCTTGATTTAATGACTCCCCTTCTCTCAGCATTATCAAAGCCTAACTCAAGCCACTGACCAGCACTGTCCAAATTCCAAACAGAGATGGATGAAAATTAAACAAGTTGAAAAAAATCTAACAGGAGTGAAATTATTATACAAACTGCAAGGAAAAACTGACACTTAAATAACCTGAGGGAGTGAATGCTGAACTGTGGAGTCCTTTCACATGCCACCGAGGTGTATGCGGGGCAGAAATTATCCATTACAGTTTGTTAATTTTATTTCCAGCTTCTTGTATGGCCAGGTGCCCATTTCTGTGAGCCTCACAGAATGACAAGGGGCACAGGCCCACAAAGCGAAAGAACATCTTGTTCACAAAATGGCACAGGATCTGAACAGGAACTTGAGTGTAATGGACAGAAAAGTAACTCTCTCTGGGATTGCTTTAGCTACTTTTCTCAGGGCAGATTCTGAGACCACAGGTAGATTTAAAAATACGGAAGCAAGACCCTCCTCTCCATCTAAAAAAATAGGTCAACATTAAACTGGAAAAAATACTGGAAAATATTAGGGTTGGTTGAAAATTTCCCATCAAAACTTCCCCCACTTTCTGAAAATTAAGTTTTCAGCTAAATAAAAATGTGGATGTAAAAGTGTCTCCTTCCCTCAATTTTTTTTTTCATTTTTCAGCTGAAGTTTTCCAGTTTGGGGCTACAGGGAAGGCTCTTTTCCTCCCTTGCAGCTGTCCCAGAAATGAATCACAACTGATTCTCACAGCAGCTCTGCAAAGGTAGGTGTAGCAGAATAATTCTTGTGTGGAAACTGAGGATACAAGAGACTAGCTCAAGCCACTCAGCAAGATGATCCGGGAGGTCTTTTCCCTCTCTAGTTTATAGGATCCTACAACTACCATTAGCCACATCCAGGCCATGCCCAGATGAGCCCTCCAGATAAATGCCCTGAGCAGTAGAATTCAAGGGTGGAATTCTAAATAGCAAGTCTCACAAGCTACAAAAATAAAAATAAAATCCAGCCATGAAGCAAATTAAGTTCTGTCTTGGAATCACCAGAGAGAAAACGATTGTGAAAACAAAGGGGATTTTTCCTTTGGCTTAAATTCATCAGCTCTCTCAAAGATTTGGAGGGCCAGCATTATCCAGCGTTGGCGAGGGAACCTTATCCAGCTACTTGCTATTGCCACAGCTGCCATGTTCCGCATTGTGGCCATTATTAGAGTACGGTTTGCAGCCTTGTTGTAGCTGTGTTGGTCCCAGATTATTAGAGAGATAAGGTGGGTGAGGGAATCTCTTTTATTAGACCTGAGTTCTGTGAAACTCAAAAGCTTGTCTCCCCCACCAAAGTTGGTCCAATAAAAGATATTTGCTCACCCACCTTGTCTCTTGTTAGAATATAGAATAATTGCTAATTCTACATCAGACACCGCCCACCTTTGGAGATCTGCGGGAGGTAACACTGGGCATTCTTCTATCCCGTGCTTCAAAATCAATTAGCATTGCTGGATAGAATCACCAGCTCCTAAACACGCAGACTCAGGGTTACCAAGATGTCATGGGAGAACATGAATGCGGTTTGAATTTACTGGGTGTCTGTGCAACCCGCCTCCACCCTTCCATAAGTGCAGCCTTACAGCACTATGAGGAAAGAAAAATAGAAGCGCCAATCCGTTGGTCCCATGCCACCCTGGCAGCCAAGCCCAGGTCTCTGCATCTGGCTGGAATGCATGAGATCAAAACCTGCCTTTCAGGACACAACAGAGGGAAAAGCTACTTGAAGGGGCCCCAAGGCTTGACAGCTAACTACTGCCTAGAGTAAGAGGAAGGCATTGTCGCTTCTGAAGCCATTGCTGACAAACATTAAAAGATTAATTTGGAGCTACTGGCTGACATGAGAACCATTTAGTAGATGAAGCCACAAGGGCGGCGAACTCCAAGAGAGGTTGTAAAGAGAGAATGCTGTCCGCAGCATTCCGAATGGCAGCCATGGCAGCCTGGGATTTACTATAAGCTGAGAGACAACAACTAGGTGATTATTAGAACAAAAGGGAACAATAAAACCTCACTTATGGATGAGGAAAAGTAATTGAACCTCTGCTCACACTGCACAGCAGTGTCTCAGTGTCTGGGAGCCTTGTACCATCACTAGTGCACTGGGGTAATTCTGCCCCCCTATTCTGTGGCTATGCACATGTCTACACGGCGATAAAAGACTCATGGTCTTGGCTGGCTCAGCTCAGCCAGCTCAGGCTCACAGGGCTATAAAACTGCAGGCTTGAGCTGGAGCCCAGGCTCTGAGGCCCCGAAAGCAGGGAGAGCCCTGCTTAGCAGAACAAATTTGATTCCACAGTTCTGGGGCAGAATCGAGGCAGCAGGGAGAAAAGAAATTCCATGCATCACAGAGCCCAGCTTTGTGGGTGCCTCCACACCCAGGTTTGTGGGGATAGTCAAGATGGGAGCAGCAGCAGTGTCCTAACTTCCATGTCTGCTCTGAACAGGGCTAGTTGACATGATGGTCAAAACATGGCTAGCCCTTGAGTACTTATGCTCCCTCTATTGCAACATCAGTAGTAGCAACACGGGGACATTTCTGTTTAAAAAGGCTAAAGGTAGACACTCCTTCATTTCAGAGCAGGCAATCACTGAACTGTGACTCTGGAGACTTGGACTATATTCCTGGTTCTGGCCAGAAATTACATGTGACCTCAGGCAAGTCACATGAATCTCTCTGTACCTCAGTTGCCTACCTCATAGGGACATTTGGAGGCTAAATTCCTCAGTGTTTTTCAAGTGCTTTGAGATCCTCAGTTGGCAGATGTTACAGAAATGCAACGTAGCAATCATAAACAAACAAATTAATTCCCAATAAATGCGGAGAGGCTCAGAGAGCAGTAATCTGAAAGAACCACTCCTAAGAGTCAAGTATTCAATCCCAGGGATGAATCTATAAAGAAGAAGCACTTCTGCTACGATGAGTCAGTGTCCTCAAGGTTTCTGCTCCAACATCCTGCCCATTGGATACATTTCAGTGGGCTAACTTTGGAGGGTTTGGCTTTCTTTCCATTTGAGAAGGGGGGGAATTGGAACATCTGTAGTATCTTTTTGCAAGCAGACAACATTTGCTCTTGTTCAAGAAGGCTGTTCCCTCCCGCAATACATTTTCTTACTACTCTGGAGGTTCTCCACGCCCCTAGAGATGCTCCAAAACACACTTTGGTAAATTTATTGCCCTAAAAAAGCACTTCTCCTGCAGAACAACTGCTCTCCAATTTACCGCCTTCATTTCAAAGAAGAAATTTACACCTTGGTATCCCTGGTACTTTCAAAGATAAGAGAACACTAGTGCTAGTTTTAGAACCATGCCAGTCAGGAGGTCGTAAAACTCCCAGTGCTTCTAGGCATACAAAGGTTGTGGGAATTCTGCTCCAATGTGTGGGGGGGAGGGGAGCGGGGGGAACAGCACATGAAATGGTGTTGCTTTCATCAGACTGCAGACTGCCTACAGCTGAAAAACCCATTTCCTTAAAGCATTAGATGGCCCATGGACCTCACCACATTCTGAGCCAGTAGTTTGTCCAAAAGAATAGCTTGGTGTGGAACAGAAGATGACATAAAAGAAAGGAAAGAGGAGGATGAGGGAAACGCCTACAAGGAGTGGATGTAGAAAACAGTCCTTTGGGGCATAATTCTCTTGTCTCTCAGATTCCTCACAAAGATGTTCATTAGAGACTTCCTTAGTACCCAGCCCACCCAGATCCACGGGGTGTGGGCTGGCGAGAGGATTTGGCCCTATGGAAGGGGCTTTACAAGTGAAAAGTTACACAGCTGCCATGAAATGAGGCTTTGTTTGAGATATGTACTCTTCAAAGGGCATTCTGATTCACACGTCTCTGTGCAAGAGACCCCACCACTCCCTGGCCAGTGCACCACTCCCTGGCCAGAAATGCATAGCCTCAGATACACAGCTATCATTCTGGACAGTCACATGCCTCTCCAGTCTAGTGGAACTGTACACCACCAGGAAGTGTAACTAGCTAGGTTTACATCAGTCAAGTATGCTGACAATTAATGGAACAAAATGACAATTCTCTGATCATTTTGAGAAGTGTCAGACAACAATCTTAGCACCAGCACCAAAACACATCAATACAAAGTACTGGGGGCAAGACAAGGCCACATTACTGCCACAAAACGCTGACATTTAGATATTTAAGAAGCGATCAGAAATTTGCCCTTTTCCTTGGGATTCAGTCATAAATGTAAATTACTACTCAAAATATTTCATGTTAATTCATTTTTACAAACAGCATTGTGCAAGATAGCTAAGCAAAAAATTATGCTGCCCAATGCTCTAGGAATGGTTTTGAATTACTTTGCAGAAATGTCTGGTTCTCCAGGGGTTATACGAACTTGCCAGTGTTGTCTTCAATACTTCAATTCATTACCAGATTTTGTTTACCAGACAAAAGCCCCAATATAGAAAATGGCACTATTATTGTGCTTACCTTGCGGGGTTTTTAAATTGACACATTGCCTTTATCATAGTTATACCAAGAGGAGGGGGAGACTGATCCCAGAAAGGAATCCACTGTCCAGTAGTCAGGGCACTAGCTTAGGGTTTGAGTTCAAGTCCCTGCTCTGCCACAGATGTCTTGTGTGACCTTGAGCAAGTCCCTTAGCCTCTGCCTCAGTTTCCCCTCTGTAAAATGGGGATAGCGGAACTTCCTTACCTCACACTAAAGCAGGATAAATGGATTTAATATTGTGAGGTACACAGACCCTATAGTATTAGGGGCCATATAAGTACTAACATAGATAAATCACTGAGCCTAGATCCAAATCCTCAGGAAAGAAAAGTTCAGAACCAAGGTTTGGCCACATATATTTGAATATCCCATATTGTTCTCATGCAATGAAGTACATAATGAGAGGATGCACAGGCTATGCTACATGGAAATGTGCCCATTAACTAGACAGCAATGAGATGAATGTTAGGTGAAAGCCAGACTCATAACCAAGAACCATTTCATAGATACCATAAACCATTGTATTGTATATGCTTGTCAACAGCAGGTGATGAAATCCTTCATCTTATTTACTAACTGCTCTTAGTGTGAATTACTATGGCTGTCATCTCTCTCTGCTTACAGCCAGAAACTTAGACCATCTGCTGTTCATTACCACCTACCCAGTGTATACACAGATATTGTAACCAGACTTTAGACACCAAGCATCGTCTTCATTTGTGTGACAGGCCTACCTTCAACACAGCAGACACTGTTATTCTGGGCCCAAAGTCTGGCCTTCCTATGGTCTCCAGTACAGCTCCTGCCCAGAACGACTCGGGTGAGACATGTGGGGAGTAATTAATCAAGCATCTGAACTAAACTTACACTGATCATAACCCGGACACCTGGGTTACTCTGTCCGGAATGACCAAGTTGCAGAGAACCTGTGAAATGTCAACTCCTCAGAGTTTGACAAAGCCTGGAACTTGGCCGCCCCTTTTCTCCCGTATGCCTGGCTTGTAGCACTAACTGTTCATAGATGCATTCTGATCGGCTACAAGTATTATCACTGTCTGCTGATGTCATACCCATCTTTTAACTGCCTACGCCATATAGGTCTGACAGCACATGGTTTAGATTCTACGTGGCACGCATGCACCAGCAAATTCGTTAAGGGTGACTAAGAAAGTTTTCACTCTCTTCAATTTTCCCAGTGGAACTGGATCAAGCAGAATTTTATAAAAGCCGCCTCACCCACTGTGGAAAAAATGGTCTGTAAGTCCATCATTAACATGCAGCCTGAAAACAGAAGAATGCATATGAACACTAGAACAGCTCTTAATCCTTTGCAGCAGCAGATGCAAAATGCTTATAAACTTCTGCAGCACTCTATGGCCCCCAATCCTGAGGTGTCTGATTGCCTGACTATTCATCTTCACAGCACTGTGAAGCATTTTACAGATGGGAAACTGAGGCACAGAGACACTAAATAACATGCCCATAGTCATGCAGGAAGTCTGTGGTAGAACTGGAAACTGAATTTGGGAATCCCAAATCCCAGACTACCACCATAACCACTGGGCTGTCCTTCCTCTCCAAGCTCCCTTTGCCAATATCCCTGTAAGGTGGAGAAATACTTTTCAGAGGTGGAAACTGAGCTGCAGAAAGGAATAGCGGCTTGGTCCAAGTTCACTCAGTGAGTCCATTTCAGATCCAGGAAAAGAACCCAGATTTTCTGATTCCCCCTGCAGGGGTTTAGCCACACAACCAAGTCCTCACTCCTGGCATTGCATCTGGGAGGATTAGAAACTTTCACAAGGGAAGAGTCAGTGACAGAACCTGACAGAGAAGAGGTGCATGAAAGTCTGACACCATTAGGAATTAACTCCTATACAAGAGCTTAATTTTACAATGGTAAATTAAAAATATTTTCAAGTGAGATGGAGTTGAGCTGCTAAATTCAGTTCTGGATCATGAACTGGAGGCAAACATGCACCCATATACACCCCTCATGCCCCCCAAATTCAGAGCTGTTTGGATCTGGGCTTTGGGATCAACCCATTGTTTGCTTATATAGGTCTAAAAAGCTCCATAGATACCGTTCTTTGTTCCGGGCAACCGTAACATAAGGCTGATATGTTCAGCACAGCAGTCACATCATACAATACAACATAAAGTGTGGCGCACCTGACCTGCACACAGAAATATCCACCAGTCATACATTTCAGCTCTTCCAATGCTCAGCCCATGCCCTCCCCCACAGCCTGGAGAAAAAGATGGCCTTTGTAGAGTGCTCACAGGTTAACAGATCTGAACTCTGGAGAACCAAGGGGGGAAGCAAGTTCCAAAACAGAACTCTCACAGACAAAACTTCGCCAGCAGCTTGAGCATCGCTGCTGATCTCAGCTGGGGCCATCTGGCCCAAGGAGAGAGGCGATTTCTCAGGTAACCAAGGCCAAATCAATTTTGTAGGTTACACACTATGGGAACCTACTTAAATTCCTGCTATGGAGACCCCACGAAGGAAGCAGGCTACAGCATTCTGTGCTCACTTCAGTTTCTGAGCAGCCTTGCATTGCATAAAATCTAATCTAGAGGTATATGAACATTGCATTGCATGAAATCTAATCTAGAGGTGGAACAAACCTGTGTGACCGTCCCTGCATCAGAGAAGGGCTGCAGGGTTCTTGTCTGACAGATATATTAAAAAAAGCACATTAAAAAGCCATCTTTGTCACAGCCTTGATCCATCACCGTGCTAGACCCAGCTCCAAAATCCCATTCAGGGCTGTGATTCCAACATCCCCATTCCCCAAGCTCAGGAGGGTGGGTTCAGACCAGTCTCCCATTGCCTCAAAGCCGAAAAGATGAGGGCATGGGGGGAAGGGAGGTGAAATGCCAAAGACACGGGAAGAGAGAAATGATTCTACCAGCCAGATGCAGCTCAGTGAACATGACTCAGGAAAGCCAAAGCAAATGTGTATGGTGAACTCTTACCAAACACAGGGTCAGAGCCGGGATACACAACACCTCCTGACTCAGTTTCAATCCTCTGGGGGTTCCAAAGAGTAACTATTGTATGGGTCTCTGTCCCCAAGGTGTCGATCCCAAAGTGTCTTGATACAGTTGGATGTGAACCCTGTAACGTAACAAGATACTTGCTGCTCTAAGTGCCCGTCTCTAGGGAGCTCAGCAGCTGACATAACTGTGTGACACACCTGTTCCCTATCTCCAGCTTTTGTGAGACTCTGTAAGGGGCAGGGGAGGGAGCAGGATTCTACCTGTCAGTTGCTGGTGATCCTGTTTCTCTTTTCTCCACCCAATGCCCTAGGCTGATATTAAAAAAGCCGAAGAGTCCATTTAATATATTGCAAATAGAGTTCAATCTTACAAGACCACATTTGCCGGAGAAAACCTTCTGCTCAAGAAATGATAAAAAAAAGACTAGCTCTGGGGGTTATTACCCAAAAAAGGGAATTTTAATACTGACTGTGACATGGAAGTGTGTTTGACAGCAGGTAGAAAACACACACACACCTACTCAGCAGCTTGGTTGTTAATATAAAAGGGCTTTAATGGACTTTGCAGTCACAGTGAACCTCTCCGCTGGTCTAATTGCATTTGGGAGCTTGCAGAGAAGTACAAGTCATTTGTTAATGCCTGGCTGCCCCCCTGGGGGAGGAGTCACCACTGGCTGTTTAGAAATTACGCTTCCCAAACACTCTGGGATGGTTCTCCCTTCCTCTGAAGTGCTTGATCTTTAAGGGATGTCGAGGTTAGACTGTTGCTATTTTCCTCAGTGGAGTGCTGGGAAGATGCCAGCCAGGAATCTAGCTGTTTTGCTCACGGTGGCAAGTGGCCAAAGCAAAGCTCCATTTATTTGTTATTTTTTGTTTGAAAAGAAAAAACAAGCAAATTTTCACTTAGAATTTAGCTTTTGTTAGAAAAGGGGGTTTAAACAATGGCTCCGAGTCCTTGGGTTCAATTCACAGCTACTTCTGCTCAGCCCTTTGTCCTTTTCAAGCTAATAAACTGAGCTCTCTCCAGTGTTCCATGGAGAGAGAAGGGAGGGTATTTCAGAAGGGGCCTTAAACACTAGCTATTCTGCATGCACATTTTTGATCTCTTAAGATTGCCTCAGGGCAACTGGCCAAAAATTCCCCTCTTTCCCAGCTGCATGCACAGGGTAGGATTCTGTTGCAAAATTGCTTTTTTGTATTAAAAAAAAAATCCATGTATCTGGTATGTCAGGGAAATCAGCAGCACATGAAATGGGAAGGTACATCCAAGTGCAAGTATTTTTATGTCCTACAGCCTGCCAGCAGCTGCCTACCAAACACAGCCACCTTAAGCCTGCCCCAATGCAGTTAGGTATTTAAAGCATGAACTAGGTCGGATTCTTCCTGTGGCTTCTCAGTGTTCTTTCCTGTCATATGTTCCCTTCTGTGAAGTCCTCCCTGCACCATTAACTCCACTCAATACAGGAATGAATGGCTGCAGCTGAATCTGTTTAAAGTTCCCCATTTTGGTTCCCACATTCAATAGCCAAGCTCCACAAAACCCTGTTTCTAGGAACAGTTAAAGTCATGTGTCCTAGACAGAGCCAGATTCTGCACTCTGTTCCACCCTGCTGGGCTCAGGGAGGTTGCCCAGGCTGGAATACAATCAGCCCACATCAGCCCTTTGAGACGTAGAAATAACCCCAATGGCTCTCCTATGTACTAGGGCATGAACTGAGCCAATCCTTCGATGTCCCAACGAAAAGTGCTCCGAGTTCTGTACACCCGGGAAAATACAGGTCTCCCGCTTCTTCACTTTTAGATGTTCAAATATCAAACACCTGAAGAATGTATTATTTTGAAACAAGTCCACCTCCATTTTTCTGCACTGGATCCCGAGCCACCATGTTGTTATGGCTGAAATCACTGAAATGTGAAATATTCAGAGAAAAATAAAGCCTACGAGTCTAAGCCACGGGCTTCAGTCTCACAGTGAACTAATCTGCACCCCTGGGAACAGTCTGTAATATTTTTGTTTTTAACTTCCACCACCACTTTATTATTTCAGCCCAGACTCCCAGCAACAATTCTCATAGCTCAGCTTAGCGGGACTGCCAGAGATTGTGCAGCGTCTGGCTTTGGAGGAGATGGAATATCTTAAATCAGCCATTCACCACTTCAAAGCAATCTTCCCTCTTTGTTACCTGTAAGCAGCAACAGTGATGCGTAAAACTCCTGATTCAGACTGCCAACTTAGTTATCAGGAAGTGGCACACACAGGAAGGAAGCAAATCAGGGACAGAATTCAGGAAGCCATGGTCAGTACAAGCTCTGAGGGCTAGGCCAGGGTTCAAGAGATCAATCCATTCTTCCCATAGGCTATGAGCAGTTTCCAGCTAATACTTTGCGCTCTACATCTAACCTACAGAATGTCAAAATCATCTCTTAGTTCACTTCAGTGGAACTGCAGCTGAGCCCTTGTTTATATTGAGATTTGAGCCCCTGTGATTGGCATTGGTGCAGGGACCCCATGCCTACCTTAGCGGACTGCAGAAGTGCATGGACCCCATGCCTACCTTAGCGGACTGCAGAAGTGCACCAGCTGCAAGCCCACCGACGAGGCCTACAAGGGGAATTGGGTCCAACATGTTTTCTTGTTGTTACCCCTCCCACTGCCCAGAGGCAGCACTCCCACAGATATCCTCTGGAATGTTGATACATGTGATGGTCTCCTCTAGAACCCCTGCAGTTTCATTAATTCTGCAATGGCTCTTTTCCCCCCGTAATGGGACACTGGATCTCCCCCCCACACACACACATTCCTTCCTTGTGACAGGTTTGCCCCAAAGGGGGGTGTGGAGTTCATATCACACAAGGAAGGAAGGGTTGGATATCTGCTCTTGGCTCCCAGCCCTGGGCCAGGAGTGCTGGGTAGGCAGAGCATTGAGTCCCAGAGCCTGGCAGAGGGAGGATGCCCCTTGTACTTCTCAGTCGGTATCTTTCTGGCTGATTCACAGCAGATGGGCTCCTAAGGGCGTTCCAGCAGTAAGTGCAAGGCCCTTTAAGGACACAATACAGCTGCAACCCAAGAGCCCCACCACCACTGGGAAGAATAAGCTGGCAGGGCATGAACAGCCACAGAGAGTGAAGCTAGCTGCGTTGACAGCTCTGCCAACACAGAATCAGACCTACCCTTCTAGGCATTTAGGTGTACTTCCCACAGGACTATGTATCATGCAGAGCTTGTAAGCACCTTTGATGAAGGGGGCATAAGACAAGCAAACTGGCAGAGGGGAAAAACGATCCTCGTTGCACCACGGAGGGCGTGGAAGAACGGTGCCAAATGAAGTGAGGCTCAGATGGCTACAGCGTGCTGAGACCACAGAAGCATGCCTGCTGTGGTTCTAATCTACCTGCATGCTGCCTATTTGCAACTTCCCAGATATTTGAGACCATGCCTCACCAAGTCAGGTGGCAAAGACCCGCTAGATCACCAGGTGGAGGGCACATGTTCCCCTGAGAGGGAATGTATACAGGGAAGCCAAGACTTGCGCTCGAGCTCAGCCAGAAAGCCAGAGGCTGAGCTCTCCATTCCGGACCCTTGGGAGTGCAGTGTGCACACAGCGAAGTTCTCTATGGTATCCCCCACCCGCTCATGCCACCGGTGAGAGGAGCACACCGATTCCAATGCCTTGCTTCGAGGGTACGTTCCTTTCTCCGTCTGTTCCAACTGGGACCACGTCAGCTAATTCCACAAGTGTTGCTATTTCCCCCCTTGCCCAGTGACATATGGGGAAAGGCTGCTTCTGAAATGGCTAATTCCTCCCAAGCAAATGCCAAACAAGTAAAACCTGACATGGGCAGAAGCTTTCCTACTGTGACTCATTTGCTTTGGAAGGCTGAACTAGAAAAAGCACAAAATTACACACTGGGAAATACAGTACATGATCAAAAGTGAGATAACCCGTTTGTGCTGATGGGGTGAAAGGCTGAAAATAAAGGGAGAATAAAAGGAATACAACACAGAACAAACAGAACAGGAAGTGAGGGACCACATCTGCATCTTTACCATAATCAGGAAACACTATGGAGGAAGAAGCCAGGAACTGAATAATGCAAGTGCAATATAGAACAATATTCTGACCTGTCTAAGAAATGGCTCATAGCTCCATGCACAGAGCAGCTGTGTGCTTACAGAAACAGGCTGCAGCATTTGTATATGCAAGTACTTTGATTATTTTCATGTGTGATCGTACATAAATTATTCCTCAGATGTGGGATCATGCATCTCTGATTCTAGTTCAAAATATGGTGCATAGGGACAAAGCACAATATTGTGTTATCACCGTAAAATAAGCTTCATTTTTATACTGCACAGATAATGTGCAGTGCAAGTTAACAGTTGTGGGTAGCAGCACTGGAGGTCTCAGTGCCGCCTTTCAGATCTGCTTTTCCTAGTCAAAGAGACTATCAAATTTTCAAAAGCAACTGGCTTTCTCCTGATCCTGCTGCCTAATTCACAATTGAACATTAGGGGTTGAGGTGGGTTTTTGACATGTCTACCAAAAGCAATGCACTCCGCCACCCCCAAGAGCCGCTGACTGCACGGATTTGTTCCTTATATTTAAATAAAAATGTGCCACCACCCACACCCCTCTAAACCTCATGCACCACTGCAGCCCTGCAATACCTTTGTCCGACATCACTCCCCAAGGATCCCATCCTCCGAGCTGGTAACAAGGGGCTGACCCCATGGACATCCTCTGTCGTTGCTGGTGGGACAGTTTTTACATGTGAATTGATCTCGGATGGGGAATTCTTCAGCTTGGCTCTTGCCATTCTAAGAGCTTTGGATGCCTCCTACTTCCTCCTCTTTTCCCCCAGATCTCTCTCATACATAGCAATCTTCATACTGCCTGCAGTTCAGAGCTGTCGGCATGTACCACCTCCTTCCTCTAGTCACTCTCCCCACCCGCAGCTGCTCAGTGGAACAATCCTGCCCTGTAGATTTATCTTGGTAGCGAGGGAAATTAAGCAAAAGTCCATGGTCGTGCTGCTGTTATGAATCGCGTGCCATGCAGTAAAACAGCAGAGACGACAAGAGATTCATAATGCAGGAGCCTGTATAATGGTTTCACTTCATAAATAAAAAACATAATTTGTTTAGTGCAGTATATCCTTTGCCTTGGCTGGCTGATTATTAAAATGACGGGATTGGTTTTATGACTGGACCCAAGACAGCAGTGGCTTGTGGGGCAAGGGATCACAGAAATTATTCTCCCTTCCCATAGGTGGGAGATGTTATTTCCCTCTCCCTCCCCCCAGTTTCTTTTTGTAAAATGTCCGAATGTGAATTTAATGCTGGTAAATGACAATCTCAGAGGCTGAGTCCTCACACAGCACAGGCTTCCCCCACATTGCCCTGTTTACACACTTTAATCCGGACTCAAAAGGAGCACCTGTGTGGGTGAAGGGGAAGTCCATTCAACACGGGCCATTAAGTCCTTGGTCTGGCTATTGAGAATGCTACCATTCATTAGCACCCATCGTAGTGGTCATTTTGGTGATGTGCGCACTATCCCCATGAAACTGGACTTTCACCCATCAACCCCACTGCTCCTTGTCCCTTGAGCTACCATCAGTTGCAAACAGCTTTCAGACACTACTGGTTTAGGCTGGATTCAAACCAGTGACTTTTAAAGTAACTGGCTCTTCATCCCACTACCAATGTAACCTGTGTTTCTTTGGTTAAAATACAACTTTGTTAGGCAAGTTCTCCAAGAATGCAGAAAAGTAAATAAATCTTAATTACTAATAAAAATGTCACTCACATTTTAGTTATCATCCAGGAGGTTCCCACTGATATTCCTCACTTCAGGTCAGTTTGCAACACATCAAACAGGGGCAGGAGGGCCTCGTTGCCTTCAGGATTCTGTTAAACAACTCTAGCCAGATTCATGCAGAATTTATATATTCAGGCCAGCCAAGCGTGCAGTGGGAGTTTCAGCACGAAGGACAGCACCAAGGGAGCCTATTGACCATTTATATGCTATTTACTTTAAACAAATATTTAAGATGATATGTGAGAACAAGTCTGAGGCCCTACCATATCCTGTGTGTTGCTGAGCTGCTATCAAGATTCCACAAGCCAAGCAAGGTTAATGCGAGTCAAGTACTTGGATGGAAGACCTCCTAGGAAGACTTAGGTGCTGCATGAAATATCCTTGAGAGATTAGATGGTGGTCTACCTTCCCAGTCGGTGCGGTGCCCCTGTGACATCACCATGCCAGGGCGCATTGTACTACAAGAATTGTAGTAGAACTTTCTGGAGAAGACTTAAAACCAACTTGTGGTCAGTACAGCTTCCACTTCATTTTTCATTCATCCACTGTCTTGGCCAAATTCCCACTCTGGTAATTCCACTGGGGTCACCTAAAATTCCTTTTGCCATTTCAGTGTTATAGCAAGTTATTCTATACTCCCTGCCCTGAAACCATTGTGCCCTGTGCTGTTTCACCGCAAAAAGCTGGACTGGTTGCACTGGCAGTCAAAATTATGCCTCCTCCACAGGAGGGTTGAGCAGCTTAGTCCAGTCATATCTGAAAAGATGAGGAGAGAGCTTGAGAAGGGAGAACACTGCAGAGGCAATCTTTCCTCACTCACCTGGAATGACAGGAGGAACGGGTAGTGCCGGAGAGCTGCAGTGTGGAGCTCTGGTGGGGATTATATTTCTTTTGTCGCTGCAGGAGATTTGCGGGGCTGGTAGAAATATTTCAAAAGAAAGTTGAGCTCCTAAATAATCAAGAGTTTTCACAATAAGGTGTCTGCTTTCCCCAGAAAAGTTTGATGTTGAATCAAAAATCTAAAACCCCAACAAACTGAATCTTGGTGTTTTGACAGAGGGTTTTGGTTTGCTGTTTTTCAATGAAAAGTCAAAAATGTGTTGGAGGGACATTTTCCAGCCAGCTCCAGTTATTGGATGTGATCTGAGAATAATAAAGGGGTGTTGATCTATACGTTACTTTTGAAATACTGACCAGAGCACCCACCACTGTGGATTTGCACCAACCTACAACAGATTCAAATAAAACCATGAGAAAAATGCAGACTAACCCTCCTTCACTTACGTAAGTGAAATATTAAACTTAAGCCCTGATTGTTATTCCTATTATTTTGAGGTGCAGAGAGGCTCTTTACCTAAGATACAAAGGGATGTACATGGCATAGCTGGGACGAGAGCTCGACCCCAGTTCCCTGCTCTGATGATGAGACCACATCCCCATTCCTTAAGGGGACATCACTATTAAGCATATTCTATAAAACATAAAATAGATACAAAAGCAATGCCAATTACTGATGTGCCAGCTCTTAAACAGCCCCATATACACCTTGATTATCCTTACACAGTAATACTTTGGTTCAAGCCTTGCAATTGGTTTCTTACACTCAAACTATTCACTCATTCCTTACATTAATTGATTACATATTCATAAGCATGAACACAATTGGTGATATACAGCTTTAAGCAAGCACCTAACATCAGTGGGACTTTTGCTGCTGTTTGATTTTGACAGGAAAACGTGCAAACTTCAAGAGCAAGGTAACTGGCAAAACAGGAAGCTGTTCAGACTGCTTGAAAGGGCAGATGCTGGGATGCAGGGGCATGGGCTTCCCTTCCTCCCCATGAGCAGGAGCTGCTTCTGCCTGGGGGAGGCCTGGGGTTAGCGTCTAGCTACACTGCAAACCAGGGATTTAATGCTTAATTACTACTTTGCAAGCCCACTACAAACTGCTGATTTCTCATTTCAACATTTGCATTACCCTGAGACCACTGCTGAGTGGCAGGCTGGAGAAAAAGACATGGAATTGTTCATAAAAAGTCATGATGGGTATAACAGTTGCTGAAAATGTGACTGAAAAGAAAGGATTTCTCATTAGATTCAACTGACTCCATGGCAAATGCACCCTTTAATATTTTCTTTTTGTTTAAGTAGTTTCCAATATTGGCTGTCAAAACTCCTTTTGTGCAGCCATTCAACATATTAATAATAAATGTGATCATGCATGTTAGAGCTATTCAATGGAACAAGAGGGCTTTAAAAATTACTGTGATAAATGCATCTGGTATTTATTGAAAGCTGTTAGAATGGAGAAATTCTCTAAAAATCAGCAAGTTCAAAATAAATCTTTTAAAAATATGGAGCTCTAAGTAAGCTATATAGCCCATAGCAAAACTTTAAGCAATAACAAAGAACTTTCCTTTATACACTACATTTTGCTAGAAAACTTTTATGCAACTGAATTCATTAGTATTTAACTTATGGACATTTATTTTGTTCTTATGTGTGCTTCTCCATGGAGGAAGGTTGGGTTCTTTGTCCAAAATAAATAGATATTACAAACACTTAAAGAGATACTCTAATTATGACTCATTAGAATAACTTATCTGAAACTAAAAACTGGCCTCACGCCTCAATTTGAATGTAAACTCAATTGAACAGCTGGAGAATTGGATGGTTTCCCCCACCCGAGCCCCATTGCTATACTAAAATCTTCCCTTGGCTCTGCTCAGAGACACGTGCCTGGCTAGCTAGAAACGTGCTCTGTACAAAGGTCAGTATGGGTGACAACTCTGGTTTGGAAACATCAACAAGAAAATGGAGCCCCGGAAGCCACTTTTCTTTTGCAGCCTTGGGTCAGTGAATGCATCCAAGACACAAGCACAGCTCTGACCAGATCAGAGGCTTAGCCTTGGAAGGAGGGACGAAAAGTAAAATTAAAACATTTATACGCAGTTTAAAATAACTAATTTGGGGTGAAAAAATAATCAGCAAATCTTAAGATTCAGGCTGACCTCCGACAAGTCACCTGAGAAAAACAAACTCCTAATCTGTCGCATAGGACTGCTGGTCTGGGCACTGGGAAGGGGACTGGCAGCTGCCAAGAGCAGTGCAGAGTTCCAGTGAGATTAATTTGGAATGCATTGTGGTTTGTAGCAAGAATCCCCTGCAGCAGTGCAGAAAAATCCAGTCTGGATTTTTACCTACAACAGTCACAGCAGTGAAACATGCTGGCTAACTCAGGACTTCATCCAATGCCCACTGAAGTCACCAAAAAGATTCCCATTGGTTACAATGGGCTTCAGATCAAATCCAACGTCTGCAGATCTCCCTTTATATGATCATTCATATGGAATGAGGCAGACAGACATAGTCATTTGAATAGTCTCATACCATTCCTGCTCTCACATTTTAAGAGTATTATTATGTCTTCACCCACACACAGCAATCTACATTTACAAAAAGTCAGCCCAGAACAGCTAGCTGGTTTCATAACATAGGGTCTACAAAAGAATCCATCACTGTCGACTCATGTTCATACTGTCACTTCCTGAATATGCTACATACACAGCCATTGCAGTCAGTCTTCTTTGCATTGGCATCATATTCATGGAGAAGGTTTTGCCTTGCTTGGCTGCCCAGCTGCAAAACTGCACACTATTTCACTTAACTGCAAGCTCTTCAGCACAGGAAATGCAACTTAACTATGTTTGCAAAGTGCCTCAAATTTAACAGTAACATTCAAATACTTAATCACATCAGAGATTACTAAAAATATTTCAAAAACTGGCCTCAATCTCTCTGTGCTACCCATTGGCTCAAGAATTTTGCAACAAGTACATACCATACTGTACTGGCCATTTATTGACCAGGTATAGTGTCCTGAACTTTCAGAATATATTTTGCAATGAGTTTTTCAAGCTGTTTATGAAAGCCAGTGTGCAGCCCTGCAAAAATAACTACAGACTCTTTATCATTTGTGCTCCAGCTACTTGCTGGCTGGGTTCTTCAAGTAAGTTTGCAAAAAAGGAACCGTGTAAAAGCACATGGTATGGGCAGAGAAGAACAGGCTTGTTGGCTGAACTTGCAGAAAGCTTCCTACTCAGCATGACAGCATTTCTGTGTCTACTTCGCAATAACTTTTGAACGCCACATCTGATCAATTCCAAAATTTCAGGAAATGTTCTAGGCACCAATGGCCAGAACTCCATTCATTTGGGGTTTGTTTGTTTTTTTCTGGGGGGGGGGGGGGACGTGGAGGGGGAAGGGCACAAGATCAGAAAACTGAAAAAGTGGAAAATGGGGGGCATATGGAACAGTCGTTGCTTCAAGCGCCTCTGCAATTGTCTGTATATCAAACACAACTGGTGGATGGCACCACTAACACCCCCGGCACCAATCCCAGTCTGAAATGGCTGTAGGAGCCCTTCCCCCGGCCCCATATCTTGCTATGCAGCGTGGGGGAGGAGCGTCCCGCGGAACCAATCCCAGTCTGAAATGGCTGCAGCAGCCCTTCCCACGGCCCCATGTCTTGCTATGCAGCGTGGGGGAGGAATGTCCCCCGCTGCCAATCCCAGCCATTTCAGACTGGGCGTGGCGCCAGGGGAGCAGAGGGACCGGGCAGGTCCCACCCACCCCCACGCCCGCTGCTTGCTCCTGCCAGCACGGGACTGCAACGCCCAGCTCCGGAGGGCAGCGGCAAGCCCCCAGGCATGCTCGCGGGGAAGGAGACAGGAGGCAGAGCTGATCGGTGCCTCCACGCAGCTCCAGGCCCCTCTGGTTACTCGGCAGCGACAGCCAGGCTGGGCACCCCGCCAGCAGCGTGACTTGGTCCGACCCGTGGGGACCACATGAGCCCTGAGGTTGGCGCTGACATCCTGCCTATGCCAAGACCTCCGGCGCAGGGGCAGCCCTAGCTCTTCCCAGGCAGACACAGCCCAGCTCACGCCATGACTGGCCCGGTGCATACATGAGTACACGAGTAGGAAATTGTTTTATTTCACTAACTACAAATTCTCTGCTTTTTTTTTTTTTTAATTTTAAACGGTCAAAAAAACAAACAAAAAAAATTGCAAAGTGCAAACATGTAAAAGCCACACAAAAAAAAGGGGGGGGGGAGCAAACATTTTTTTTGCTTGGCAAAAAACCCAGAGCCGGCCCTGTTTCTACTAGGGTGGAAAGAAGGTTCTCTGGCAGTAAGAAGCCTGCGAACATTAAGAAACCAAACTTTAGGCTGAGCTACTAGGAAAATCGACATCCAGACAATGGAAATCTTCAGGGAGTGCTTGGACTTCCCAAGATCCTTACTAAATAAATCAAGACTTATCACAGTAGTAATGCAACCATTCTCTGGCTTTCAGCAATCAGGCTAATGACTACCTAGAGATCCACACACTCTCTGGCATCACTGTAACCCCTGACCTTGAGCTGGTTACCAGCAGTATGATAAAATAACTCCAGATGAATTACTCTTCTGTGTAACAACATTTTTCCTCATGGTTACAACAAATGAAGCACAGCAGCAACTGACAGGAAAAGTGATGCACAACGTAGTCAGAAATGTGCAGTTCATCAGCAGCACATTGTAAAAGGTTGAACCTGCTGAAAAGCACAATTTGCAGAGATGCCTAACTATTGCACTTACCTCTCGCTGGAGAATGTGTTATCAATAGGCAACATCCTCAAATGTGCTAAGGACCCACAAAGTCTCCTCAGAATCTGACCCATTTGGCACAAGAATCCTGGATTCATGCAATTATTTTTTTAAACAGCTATAGGGCTCTGTCCTCCAATGGATGCCATGCATAAATGGAAGAACACGCATCAGTGTGCTTCTTAGATTACTGTGGAAATATTTTCTCTCCTTGGAATATATTATTGTTTTTAGGAAAATAGCAGCCTCTGCAACATCCAGAATGGAAGCATACTTCACCCCTGTTTGCTGCACCAGGAGACTGTTCTCTTTCTTGACGCTGGTACGTGTGCCATTTGAGTGGATATGGCAGAGTTACTAGTAGCATCTATTTTCATATACACAAGACACAAAATTATGACAAGCCGGGTCTTTAAGGACATTGCGGTTTGCATTTGGAGAGACAACCTAACAACAGAAAAGTTACTGTTGGTGTCTATTAATGTGAAGCTCCGCCACTGACAGAAATGAGTCAGCGTTCTCCTTGAGAGATCCTTCATTCAGGTGTGATGATTTGTGGGAGGTGGGTGTGTTTTGTGTTTTAAAGTACAAACCTCGGTGTGTTCTCTTGTGTAGTAGAAGGAAAGATCACTAGGAAGTTCTCGGTTACTTGAAATAAAAATAGGTTCTCCCAGACACAGCCTTCGTGCAATTTTCCACCTCCTGCTGGAGCATCAAGAAACTGCAACAAGACAGCACTAACTACATCCTAACCACAGATCTACCACCTTCTGGCCAAACTAAAATCTCCGCCCGTCTCTCTGACATCTCTTTGTGGACATTTAATAGCCAGCACAAGCTCACCGTGGCTAAAACTAGGCGCTATGATACCCCAAATAAATAACAAACAACACTACTACCATTTCTGCAGCATACTATCTCCTTCTGCCGTACCGGGAACATCAGCTAGTCAACTCAATCTGTATCATAATACTCTATAAGTCAGCATTATACCACCTCCTATTGCAGCATCAGGGAACTGCCACAAATTCATATGATTTGCCGCAACGCAGGATGTGTGTGTGGCATGCCACAGAAACAGAGAATTTCCATGGCCTTTGATGTTACTGGAAGTTGCGTGGCTACTCAGCTGAAGCCAGCTGGTGAATGTGACTTTATGAGAGACTTCATTGCTTAGATGCTGGCAATATTTATTGGCAGAGAAATTTAACTTACTGCTGTGAATATCTGATGGGGAAGGAACCGCTCACAAGATTCTGCAGAACATATAGCCTGCAATAAAGAAACTGGCAGTGTGAGAAAGGATTGATATAAATCAATGCAAAAGGAATTTAAAATAAAGCAATGTCGTAAAGTTGCAGGTTGTAAATGTCCCCGCATGCACTGGATGCATGCAGAGCAATTGTTGGGACAGAAGGTTGAAAGCCGTTATTGAAGAGAGAGCTCCCACAGAGCACGAGACATATCCTCTTCATTTCTCCTCACTCTCCTCCCCCCCATTCTTCACTCACACAAGACGTGCCAGACACCAGGATCACAGCTTCGTAAATTCATTGGCCCCGGCTACTTACTCCCCACAGCAGGATGGAGCATTCGGGCATATCTAACTTGGCCAATTTCTCCAGAATTCTGTTGGAGGAAAAATTATGGCTGGTATTTACGGCTGTGAAGAAATTTGCTAATGGGAGCAAGTGGCTGCAGCGAGTAGTTTAATTAGTATCCACACATCATTTAAGATGCAAGTCAATTCTAAGGGAAACGAGTATGCAGGAATAAAAATATTTACCTCATTCTGTATCAGCGTCTTAGCAAGGATTTCATCATACTCTTGCAGCGGAGAGAATCAAACTGCCTCCTGCTCCAAAGGAGTCCCTTAGCAAGTGTACACATGCGTAGCTTAAGAATTGCTTCTGTCCCCTGGCTCTAGCAGGGTGAGCTGTGGAATAAGGTGGGGAATGAGAAAATCTTCTTCGTATACGTGGTAAAGAACAATCCTGCCAAGACTAGGTATGGAGGGGCATGATGTAGGGAGGAGGGAGAAGAGAGAATGCCCAGGATTGACATGGCGTGGAGTCATAGGGGCTGGAACTTGGGGTGCTACCGCACCCCCTGGCTTGAAATAGGGGGAACAACCCAAATACTTGGTTTTCCCCTTCTGCACCCCCCACTACCAAAATTGTTCCAGCACCACTGTGTGGAGTGCTATCAAGCGTACGGACATGAACCTTGGGGTGGTGTCATAACCCACACTTCGCAGCCATGAATGCATTGGGGCAGCTGGCAACATGCCATGCAGAAGAGGAGAAGGCAAAACCAGAGTCACATAGATTTGCCATCATCCCAGTCCTAGGGTGCCACTGAGAGGCGTTACCGGAGCAGACTAGCAAGACAGGAGCTCCAATGCCCCAGGTTATGAGTGTTCACATAACAGCAGCAGGAGGTCACTCAGCAAACAGCCTGACACCCACAGTACAGGGAGTTTTCACAAGGACCTTTCAGCTGCCGTGTGAGCTATGCAAATCTCCCCAAACTGGTAGCAAACAAACATGTATTTGAGTATGACATACAACAAAGTTTGGGGAATTGAGCAGAAGGAGTGAGATAAGAAGCTAAAATCCCCAGACAGAATAGCTAACCAATGATTCTCAACAGGACAAACAGAATCCTGCTACTGCCATGGGTTTCACACAGACACAAAAATCCTCCAGGATAAGTAAGGCAAATGACAAAACTTTATAGCTTTTTATTTTATTTAAAGTGAATTTATGACACCACCGTGGGTTCGGCTCTGGTGGCTAGTTTCAAGCTCAGAGTGAAAGTCACCTCTGCTACTTGCTTCAGATTTAGAGTCTCTAGGAACACAAAGCCCAAGGATAGTGACCACACAGACACAGATTCATAGATACTAAGGTCAGAAGGGACCATTATGATCATCTAGTCTGACCTCCTGCACAATGCAGGCCACAGAATCTCACCCATCCACTCCTGCAAAAAACCTCACCTCTGTCTGAGCTATTGAAGTCCTCAAATTGTGGTTTAAAGACTTCAAGGAGCAGAGAATCCTCCAGCAAGTGACCCATGTCCCATGCTACAGAGGAAGGCGAAAAACCTCCAGGGCCTCTTCCAATCTGCCCTGGGGGAAAATTCCTTCCCGACCCCAAATATGGGGATCAGCTAAACCCTGAGCATATGAGCAAGATTCACCAGCCAGATACTACAGAAAATTCTTTCCTGGGTAACTCAGATCCCACCCCATCTAACATCCCATCACAGGCCATTAGGCCTATTTACCATGAATATTTAAAGATCAATTAATTACCAAAATCATGTTCACATTTACAAGGTCTACTCTGTTTTACAAGTTTTATTAAAGTTACAGTTAAAGTTATGATCACCCAAGCATATAGAAACGCTAATCTTGTGGCATAGGGTCACAATTCTAAAACCCGTAATCTTGTGGCATAAGGTCATTCTTTGGTCACTTAGCTTAAGAAATGCTTGACATAAGTAAGGAGTAGTACGGCTAAGTTAAAATCTTACAAGCCTGAGCCTGTAGGCCTTGCATTTCAGCCATTCTTACTTAGATACATAGTTGGCCTCGGCACTACTGATCAATCTTATTCTTCTATAATCCTACAATTTAACTCTATTTAGCACTCAGTGATTATATAGGATGTAGCAGGCTAGTTAATCATAAATGAACAATAAACTAAAATCACTGGCTATGGCTTTGACCCAGTTTCCTCCCAGCTCCAGGCAAGTTTAGTGCATTGTTTTGGTTTGTTATTTGAAGTACTGCATGTGAACTGCATTTAAATATAAGCTACGCTTTATAGCTTGTATTCACGAGGCATTGCCATGGCCTTTTACGATGCTGTGTTACTACGGCTAGGTCCAAACACCACTGAAGTCTACAGAAACACTTTCATTGACGTCAATGGCCTTTGGGTCAGACCCTTCCTGTGTCCCTGGCAGGCAGTCTTGAGCTGAATCCATGTCTTGGCCGCTTACCTGAATCCCAAATTTGTATCACAGTAGCATCCAGAGTCCCAGTCAGAAATGGGGCCCTTCCATGCTGCGCTCTGTACAAAGATGAACGAAGAGCCAGTCCCCTCTTCGACAAGCTGGGATAGTAATGCATATAATACTACTAGACCACAAGAGTGAAGGAAAGGAAAGACAAGGGTAACTGTACTGGGCTTGTGGGGGGTAAACTAAGGTACAAGGGTGACTGGCATCTGGTGGGTGTTAGCCTGTGGCTCAAGGAAATAGAAAAAGCAATTACACCAGAGGTGTGTTCTGGTTCTTAACACATTGTGCAATGAGCAGAGGCAGAAAGGGAGGCACAGACAATGTGCCCAAGGCAGTTAAGTCACATCGTTAGCCAGCTAAGAGTTCCCGAACAGTTGCATTTTTAAAGGGCTCTTCTCTCTTTAAATTAAAGAATATATATACACTTTAATGGCTGAAAGTGCAGCTTCCCCACAGTGCTCTGCCGATCATCATGCTGGGCTCACGAGCATGCATATTATGCTCTTTGCTGCATTTGTCCCCACAGTTCAGTTCTCCCAGCAAGCTGCCAAGGCTCAGTAAATTTCTTTTGCACAACAGGCCAGTAGAAATTCACTGTAAACCAGAGGGGTCTCTTCCCATTGTGATTTGCCCTCTGAGTATGGGCCTTCTCCCTCACATTTGCCATCTAAAAATTATCACCCCCCACACTAAGGGCTGACTGATTTTACCGGTTGTAATTATGCTCTCAAATAATATCCCACTGTTTCCTCATCAGCGAACATGGGAGATAATTGTTTTTATCCACCTCTGCGGAGCCCTTTAAGATCTATGGGTGGGAAATTCTGTATGAAGTGCAAAGTATTATTATTCAAATGTCATTAAAAACATTTCAGGGGAAAGTACAGAACCTTAGGAGACAGCGATTAACCTGAATGGTTGTTGCTAAAAATATGAACCATATTGGAGACTTGGGTTTCCATTTAGCAGCCTACAATGGTTCTGTTTACTGCACAGTTAAATGCCAGGGCCTATATCTAGGCGCCCTTTGGAAGAACAATCACCTCTAGTGATTTGCACTCTATAGTGATTACCCTCCTGTAGGGACACAGCTGTAAACCATTTGTGGGGGAGAAGCTAGTCATGTCACTTAACGCCCTTCTGAAACACAATCAGATACTGTGGTGATGAGAGTGGTATAAGACGCTAAATAGAACAGAATCGGTAACTTGATGATAATAGTAATCTCCCACTATTCTGAGGCCCTTTGAGATCTTTGGATGAATAGCACCACACAAGTATGAAGGCGTTCAAGACAGACCTATATGCAAGTGGCAACTTAATTGGCTAAATGGCATTCGTTCACTTGCCCTATGTACTTTCCTGCAGCTTATCCTGACAGCACAATTGCAAAGCCCTCAGAGAGCAACTTTAAAGGTTGTAATGGGGTGCTACTTTCTGAAACCTGCTTTCAAGTGCTATAGTGTTCCATTACATTTGGTTGAGTACATCTGATCAGTGGATTTTCAGTTACAGTTTTAAAATGATGTATCAGTGAATAAAGGTTTACATTTCCTGCAGGAATACCACAGAAGAGTCATCTGAGAAGACAGCATCAATACTGAATGAGCGAACCACAATTGAAAGTTATTACAAGAAATGGCAGAAGAATTAGTGACTCGGCCCTTTTGAAAAAGTTTATAGCATCTGTTGCCCATTCTGGCTCTTCCACTTATGAGCTAGGGCAGCAGGAGCTGTCAGGGTCACCCCCAACTAGTTCCACAGAACCACGTGTGGTAAGAGCTTTCCCACAAGGTGCTGAGCATCAGGGAGAGTGAATCAAAGCAGTACCAACAATGGGAGGTGCGGGGAGTTATACAGACAGAGAAAAAAGGGCTGGGTCGGGCTAACACAAGACTTATCTCATGAGCCTCACTGGAGCTCCCTCCAGGCAGAGAGGTCTAGCAAACTAGGCTTGAGTCTGGGAATCAGGAACTCCCAAACTCTGTTTCCAGCTCTGCTGCTAACTCAGCGGATGGCCTTCAGCAAGTCACTTCCCCTCTCCGGGCCTCAGTTTCCCCCAGCCCAGGCACCATTCTTATCTCCCTCATGGGGGTGCTGGAAGCAATAATTCAATGATGTATGTGAAGTGCTTTGAGGCGATAGAGGGGCAGGTGCCCATTGCTGTTTCCAAGGGCTGAAGTATTAACACCAGAATGCTGCATAAAAAGAGGCTACATTTCACCATGATATATGATGTGTTGGCCAAATAACCACTAACATCCGTCTTCCCCTCAGGTGCCAGGGAGTTCCACAGACTGACCTCCAAGGGTGACACCTTGAGATCACTGCGATTAGCACTGCTCTAATGCTGAGGAGTCCCCGTCATGGGCCAGGGCCCCACTGTGTTAGGTGCTGTATAAAGACCTCCCCAGCCTTCATTAGCCCACCACTGTCAACCTGCATAGACAGGAGTATGTGCAAGTTCCCCCAAGCGTCACATGCATTTGGCCAGAAACAAAACACTTCAACCAAGAACAAAATACTGGATCAGAGAAACCTGGAGAGAACCCCAAAGAGGTCGGGAAGACTGAGTCATTTTCCCTAATGCTTTTCAAGCTACATTTATTCAAAAGCATTTGGGAAAAAAATCCCATTCACTGCAACAGCCATTTGATCTTGTATTGGCATTACGCATATCGCAAGTTAGTGCTAATGAAAAATATATGAGCCATTGCAGCCTGGGTTCTGTGCAAAGATTGCCTCTGGATCCAGATCAGTTCTCTTCCGCTCTCCTGAGACTGCAGTTTGTGATGGCTATGCTGCTATTTTACTCACTGAGAGAGAATCCGGGCTCCTCATCCACAGATTCATGTTCAGTGTTCTACAATGTCAGATCTTCCCCGGAACGTCCAGCACTCCCGTTTCCAACCATGGGGAGGAGAGCGGAAAAAAAACCTGTGAGAAACTGACATTCACCCTTTCTCTGCTTGTGCCCCCAGAACATTTCATTGATCGCAGCAGCAGCGCCAGTGGGAATTGATATCAGTAGAATGTTAATGGGCAACACAGCAAGGAGGTATCAGCAGAGAAAGGGTCAATGTCAATTTCTCGCAGATTGTCTCTCTTTCTTCCCCTCCCTCCCCTTAAAAACTGGAGCACTGGAAGGTTTGGGAAAGACCTGACATTTTAGAAAACCTGGAAGAGGTTGCAGGGTTTATTTAGTGATAGCAAAGGGAGCAGGAAATTAAAGGAGGCCTCTGAAGAATTGGGTTGATGCGTAGGGGTAATTACGTAAAGTGAGAAAACGTGTACAGAGTGTGCAGATAAGCAGGAGGGAAGGGTGTGTCTGCCAGTGGCAGAGCTTCTGATTTCAGGTGCATCTTGCTACTTAGTCAGAGTTCTCCACACAGGTATCTTATGCTGTTTCAGGACTTTTGCTTGGCGGGGGAAAGAACATCCCATTTACAAAACATAGGGTTTTCCTAGCAATCCAGTAATACAACTGCGTTTTTTACAACTTCATTCATGTAAACAATATCCTAGCACATTGTACAACATCCAATAAATATCATCATGGAGCTAAAGTAATAAAATAGCAGAGACAGCGCATGCGTAGGCAGTTTCTGCAAGGAAGCAAAGATGTTCTGAGCCAGGATTTGAAAGGAAATGGAGAGTCTATGAGGCGAAGTGACATAGAGAGGCTGTTCTGGGCACAGGAGTTGCAAAGGAGAAGATTCTCACTCTGTCGGTGCTAAGGCTCTGTCACGGGACAGAAGAGGTGAAGTTAGCAGAACAGAGTGAGCAGCGAGGGGTAGGCTGAAGAGGGAATCTACGCTGGCAATCGAAGAGTCCCAAAGGGACAGACAACATGATGGTAAAAACTAGAACATTGTCCACCACTCAGTTTCCACCAGGGCAACCAATGTGCCTCAGTATACACCCAGGGGGATCAAATCTTTTGGCAAAATGACAGTTCAGTCTCCAGATCTAATCAGGCATTTCTGCTGAGGCCACCTATGCAAAAGAGAGCCAGTTAGTGCTTTCTGTGATGTCAAGATCGGTCCTGTTCGAAAACATGCCAAGACCCCCAAACCCATCTTCCCTGGCTCCCTGAACAGTCATTGGAGGGGCCAGGTTGAGCTCTGCAAGCTCACAGCTCATGTGGTTTTATGAATGTACCAAAGACAATCCTCGTCACGGGGTGCTCTGAGAGGCTCCCCAAATGTATTCCTTAGAATGTCTCCCTTCCCATGCATAACTGAGAGCAGGACTGGACCTCATTAAAGGCACTGGTGCTGCAGAAGCTAACAGATGACTGAATTTAGCTATCGCGGGTGTGGTATATGCTCCACTTTCTAAAACAGCTCCCCATCTAGCAGGAAAGTTAGAGAGAAGTCATTATATAATGGAGACACGAGTGCCCTGGGTATTGAATAAATTATGAACACACAACCGTCATCACACCCATTATAAATGCATTTGTGCCTTCTGGAGTCTGGCTCAACAACAATGCACATAAAAGCTGTGAAATAAGTATACAGGGCTTGGACTTGTTTAAAAAAAGTCATTTTGGGGGGAAAAAAATAGACAAGACCCAGCTTATGCGCTAGATAAATATCCACTACAAACTCATGGTGACCCAGCCAATAGCTTCCTACTTTAATAATGCATTTGACATAATGCCACAGAAAACACTCAGATCTCAGGGCTTTGCAGTGAGTCAGCAAAGATCTTCCAACTTTTTCTTAACAAAGCCGCTGACAGATTAAAGTTGCAGGAGGGAAAAAATAAATAAAAGGAATGATATCCAGGCGACTGTCAGAACAGACATCTTGCTGCACAGAGGAAAACAAAGAGCCTCTGGGTAAAGCCTCAGTATACATCTGCAAGGGAAATAAAAAATATATTCTCTGTGCTATCACACAACTAATGCAAAGCAGTCAAACATTGCCAGTTCAGCACAGTTACAGGAGAGCAAATAGAAGTCTCATTAACAAATGAGAAGGATTTAATTATGTGGAGATGGGGACTCCATCAAGATAGATAGGTGAATCTTTGCATGCAGCTTTGTATACAGGTTTTCAGTACCTCTGGCCTAAATGGCGCCATGAAACTGAAGGGCAGAACAGTGATTAACAGGGGAGATAGCTTGATCTCTGGTGAAGGGCAGGATAAAAAAAAAAAAAAAAGCACATTTATAAGGATTAACTATGTTTCATAGAAAGAATTGTCAATATAAAAACAAACCAAAAAGATCCAGGGCTGGATCTTCAAGGTAGGTAAATTGCCAAAGTTCCCCTGAGCTCCATGGAGCTCCTCCAATTTACACCAGTTTAAGATCTGGCTCCAGTGTGTAAGCCACAGGGTGGATAGCACTCAGCCAGCTAAATAAATACAAAGATGCTTTTTCATCTTTCTCCCTTAGCCCCTTAGGACACAGGACAATAGTCATGAGACTTAGCATGACTATCGATTTTAAATTTTCAAAGCACTTTGTAAACATGAATAATAAATAAGCAATCGGTCTTCTCCACATCACTTCTCACTCCTGCCAGTGAGGCAAGTACCATCTGTAATTGAGAGCGAGAGAAACCTGAGACAGAGAGGTGCAGGGGCAGATCCTCAAGTGGTGTAAATTGCCATAGCTCCACGGAAGTCAAAGTTTCGCCTGGGAGTTGAAGTTAATGGAGCTATGAAAATTTCCTCCCACTGAAGATCCCTGAACAACTTGCTCTCCCATCAGTGGCAGCACCAGGAGCAGAATGCAGGACCATTCACTGTGGCTCCTCATAGCAGAATGTGCAAAAAGTCCCACCCAGCTGATGTGGGAGTTGGAGAAAAGTCACAAATCTGTAGTACAAAATGCCCAAAACCAAGACACAATGTAGCCCTCCAAACAGGGCTTCAGTGGGACGTAGGTGGCAGCCATCCGCTGGCTCTCTGCACAGAGGTGGATTCCTTCCTTTGAGCAAATCCTCTGTGCTGGTTGAGAATACACCCCTGTGACAGAGACCCCCTTGGGAGTACTGAAACTACCTCTGAGCTCATTTTCCCTGCCAGCGTGGGACTCCAGAACCCTGCCTTGTTGAGACAGACATGCTAGCCTGCTGCAACACAGACCCAGGGTCTGACCCATGCCCCCAAAGCTGCAGACTTTAACTGAAAACCACTTGGCAGGTACTCCTGTCTCCAGCATCCAGACACCCAGCTCCCAGTGGGATCCAAACCCCAAATAAATCCGTTTTACTCTGTCTAAAGCTTATACAGGTAAACTCATAAATTGTCTGCCCTCTATAACACTGATAGAGAGATATGCACAGCTGTTTGCTTCCCCCAGGTATTAATCACTTACTCTGGGTTCATTAATAAACAAAAGTGATTTTATTAAGTATAAAAAGTAGGATTTAAGCGGTTTCAAGTAATAACAAAGTAAGTTACCAAGTAAAATAAAACAAAACACACAAGTCTAAGCCTAATACATTTAAGAAACTGAATACAGGTAAATCTCACCCTCAGAGATCTTCCAATAAGCTTCTTTCACAGACTAAAAGAATGAGGAGTACTTATGGCACCTTAGAGACTAACACATTTATTTGGGCATAAGCTTTCGTTGGCTAAAACCCACTTCATCAGATGCATGGAGTGGAAAATACAGAAGGAAGAGAGAGAGAGAGAGAGAGATATACACACACACACACACACACACACACACACACACACACACAGCGCATGAAAAGATGGGGGTTGCCTTACCAACTCTAATGAGACAAATCAATTAAGGTGGGCTATTTTCAGCAGGAGAGAAAAAACTTTTGTACTGATAATCAGGATGGCCCCTTTCAAACATTTCACAAGAAGGTGCGAGTAACAGTAGGGTGTCTACATTTGGATCAGAGGCAGTCTCTTCCCGGAGGAGCTTGCACTCCTAACAGATAAGACAGAGACAGGTTTGAAAGGGGAAAAGTCACAGGGATGGAAGGGACTTCCCCAGGTATCCCAGTGGCAGAGCTGGGGATAGAACTAAGATCTCATCACTTCCAGGCCAGTGCCCTGCCTACCCACGGGACCACTCTAATGGCCCAGCCCAGGCAGTGAGCCACCACAGGTAGAAATGCTGGTAGTACAACTGGGGCCCGCGCTCCCCGGGGCAAGCCCAGGCTGCCTCACCCTGCTGAGCGCTCTGCGGCCATGGGTGTCTTTCTTACACTGCAAGCGATGGTGGGAAACGTTTGCAATATTTGCCTGCGTGTAGACAAAGGCAAAGGGACAAAGCAGCTTTGGGAAGGTCAGCCTTTGCGCCTTGTTCACTTTCAGATTATTCTCATATCTTTTTGTTTTAAACACTGACCTGGAGGAAAAACACCCTTCTGGAGGAATTCTATCGAACTGAATAGGGATGAAATCTATAGGGTATTATCGACATTTAATGGGATAGCCTTAAAAACTAGAGAATTATTCCGCTAACCTCTTTGTGTTTTTTAAAACCATTCCAATAAAATATAAATGTGACCTTTAAAACCTGCATGTAGATCCTCAGATGCTGTAAACTGGGCAAAGCTGCATTGGCTTCCAATGGAGCAACATCCATTTACACCACAGGTCTGGAGCAGACCCCTGGACTTTTCATGTGTCATATTTGTCAGTCAATACAATAGGGGCTTTGGGCGATGCTTTTGGCAACTCACACAGGGCCCCGCAGTTGTTGATTTTATGGGCCAAACAGCTGTGACCACTTTACACTGAAGTAGAATCCTATATTTTCTGTGCACCATCACATGGTCGGAGGGGATCTTTCTGGAAACACCACAGCAGCTCCTGTGAGCTTTGTGAACCCTTCTTAATTTGAGTCTAATATCAACCTTGAATATTTGGGACTTTGCAGTATTAAAAATAAAAGTGCATTTCAGCTCACCATCCGCACAGATCCTCTCTTCACGGGACACACAGACCATTAGCAACCACATCTGTGAGCAGAACGCTGACTCTCTGAACGCCCTGCGGAGCCGATACGCCATTGAAACTGAAATGATGCTCAGTCCATTTCTCTCTCCGCCCTCCGTGCACGCTCTGCAAGCTGTGGAGCCCTGCGAACAGCTCACTGATGGGACGCAGGAGCACACATTCCCTCTTATAAACTAACATTACCTTGTTAGTTTATAAGGTGCCACAGGACTCTTTGCTGCTTTTACAGATCCAGACTAACAGAGCCACCCCTCTGATACAGATTCTATAAGACACTCTACACACATTCCCAAGTGCACCATGTATTATTCAGATTTGCAAGCCTGAGGCAGCTCTCAAGAGCCTGAACAAGTACATACTATAATTTGCCCACATTGGTGCACAGCAAAAACTTCTTCATAATTATCACCTGCAATCTGAGTGGCAAGTTCTCCCACTCCCTCATATTTCCATGACTCTGTACATCCCAACAGATCACAATGGCACTCCTTCCCAAAGGCAACTGGACTGAGCAGCAGCCAATCAGTTAACTGGCCCTAACTACTATTAGGGAGCAATTCACAGCCATCCGTGCAATATAAGTTCTTTATACTAAGCACTTCTATAGCACCTTTCTGCCAAGGGTCTGAATGCACTTTGAAAACATTAACTAATTAATATTTACAATACCTCTGTGAGGGATGTACAGAAGAAGCTTTACTTCACTCGCAACTTAACTGCAACCACGTCTGGGGTGGAACATAGATGCGGTTTAACAGCACACCACTTGCAGCACTGCTAGAACACACTTTATGATAAGCAGGGGAGAATACCATATCCAATGGAACAAATGCAGAAGAAATGTAGGGAGGCAGAACAGACTTATCCAAGTTAGAACTTGGCCAGGACCACAGGGTTGACATTCGTATTTTATTGGAAAGTGCCAAAGAACATCAAATGACCATAAAGGGGCAGGACCTGGCTTTTGTTCAGATAGGACAATACCTAGCACATGAAAAGCCTAGAGGCAGTCTTGGTGTGCCCCACACTGGTGCAATTAGTCCTTGTTATCCTTAGAAAATCTACCTGGAATTTCAAAGGTCCAACAGTCACACATCCTGCTAATCATTAGGAGGTAATAAAACATTATAACTGACTTTGCAGTTCTGTAAAGCTTTTCACCCAAGGCTCATCCAGGATTTTGTAAACACGAATTAAGCCCCGCATCTCCCCTTCCTGGCAGGTACCTTGGACTTATCGCCAGTGTTTACAGGGGGTGACCTGAGACACAGAGAGAATAAAGAATGAAGCCTACACAGCAAGCCGATAGCTCAAAAGTGAAGAGAAAACAGGAGTTGATCTCCCAGCTTCTTCTTCCAACCACTAGGCCTCAATGTCTACTGATCTAATTAAACCTGAATCTTTAAATACAAAAATAAATAAATCAGAAAACAAAAGGAGGTTTTACAATGCTCTCCAAACGTACACCCAATATCTAGTAACACAGCTCCTAGGGGACTGCTGTAATAGAAGGGGAAAATCCTCCAGCCTTGCAGAGTGACTCCACCAGAGGTTTCAGGGTATGGCACCTAGAGCTCTGCTGTAACAACCTATGGTACCATGGCTACAACGCAGCGACCGTGTGCATTTATAGACCCCCAAAGCGCCATCTGTGCTTCCCACTTCCTTTCAGAAGAATAGCACAACAGCAAGGCCATTTAGTGGCAGCTGAGGGGAAAGCGGTGTTATGCACATCACCCATATATGTTAGCAGTGACAGCAGCTTTGAATGACAGATACCCTTCGAGACTGATGAACTCGTAAAAGCACTAACCTTACTAGCTCATCAAATGGATCTTGTGGGACATGTGTTACAAACCTGGTCTAACCCATCCTTCCGTAATGTGCTGGCACCTCTATCAACTAAGTTTTTTGCAGTGTTGTTGTGGCCATGTTGGTACCAGGATATGACAGAGACAAGGTGTGGGAGATCCTGAAGAAGAGCTCTGTGAAACTCGAAAGCTTGTCTCCACCACCACCACCAGAAGTGGGGCCAATAAAAGATATTACCTCACCAGCCTTGTTATTCTGCTCCTAGGGCAGCCAGCAGATGGTACTCATGCATTACAGAGCTAGCATTGGCTTGGGGAGAAGGATTTCTGCTCTCTCCCGTCCCCCAGGCACACATCCCAGCTTGTCTCAGCTCATGTAACAAACAGCAAGAGCTGTAAATATCTAGCATATTGGGCTGCGGCATTAAGACTTCTCACACAGCCTCTCTCATTAACTCTTATGACACTTTGCATATTCCAGGATGCCAGCTAAGTGACTGCTTAGGAGGATATGAATGAAGGCTAATCAGATCTTTAGGGGTGATTAATATCAGGTGTAACAAGTATGCAATTGACACAGGCAGTTTGTTTGAAACTACTAAATAGCCCATTAAAGCTAAAGGGCAGAGCTGGTGGGAAAAAATAATTTCATGAAGAGTTTCAAAATATCAAAGTGGTTTCCATTTTGCAGAGGACACATTTTCCATTGTTTAATTAAATCTTCTACAGTGATTTTCAACAAAAATTTTATCATATTTTAAATCAAAAATAAGGTTTCTGTGGGTCTTTTAAATTAAACTAAGAACCAGATTTTCAGGTATGATTTTGATTACAGTGCTTGTAGAAGTTTCGGGGGGAGTCACAAGAAATGGAAAACTTATCTTGATAACTTTTCTTGAAAAGTTGCTTTTCTGCAAACAGGCCAATTTTCAAAGACAGGAGATGGATCACTTGATGGTTGCCTGTTCTGTTCATTCCCTCCGGGGGCACCTGGCACTGGCCACTGTCAGAAGACAGGACACTGGGCTGGATGGACCTTTGGTCTGACCCAGAAGGGCCGTTCTTATGTCCTTATATTAAAAAAATTTAATCAACTCTAGTAATGGGAGTTAGACACGTGTATTGGGACACAGAATCTTCAGCTTCCTTTCCAACCACCACCCGCCCTCCCCAGCTCACTAGGTCAAGAGTCCCTGTGCCATTCTAGTTGCTCTTTACTATCCATTCCCCATTTCTATAGTAATTCTTTTTTAAATGACAGTATATAAGATATAGAAAGCAGCAAATCCTTGCAAAGAAAAACCCACAGCATTCCACAGAAGTGACCCATAAACATTCCAGTTTGCAATAGTTTTATTAGCACGTTTTGGGGCTGATCATTTAGGGTTATTTCAAGGACAGAGCAGTACAATGAGTTGTGATTGATTTTTAAGCACAACTCACCTTTTTACATCAGTGGAGAAATTCAGCATTAAGATCAATAGCATAATATGGCCCAATTTTTTGCTACAGGTTGTAAAACAAAAAGGCATTTAATGTCTGTAACTTGCTGGATGCCTCTAAAAAAATCTCAAGCAAGGCCCAATCCGGCAATGAACTTGGAACAAAGGGACCCTGCATAGTCAGCTCACTGCAGGCTCGGGGCCAGAGGAATTAAAGGGCAAAAACAGTTTGGGTTTTTTGTAATATTACTGTAGCCACATAAATCATTATCATCAATATGTAATTACAATGGACCTTACTTATAATATGTATAAGAGTAGCAGCCATGTTAGTCTGTATCCGCAAAAGGAATAGGAGGACTTGTGGCACCTTAGAGACTAACAAATTTATTAGAGCATAAGCTTTCGTGGGCTACAGCCCACTTCATCGGATGCATAGAAAGGAACATATAGTAAGAAGATATATATATATATATATATATATATATATATATATATATACACATATATATACACACAGATAAATTGGAAGGTGCCATACAAACTGTGAGAGGCTAATTAGTTAAGATGAGCGATTATCAGCAGGAGAAAAAAAACTTTTGTAGTGATAATCAAGATGGCCCATTTAGACAGTTGACAAGAAGGTGTGAGGATACTTAATTTAGGGAAATAGTTACACAGAGACTCATTACACATATTAAATCTATTTCCATAGAAGTTAAGTGGGGTTAGTACCATTGAAAACAATGAGGCATCCTATGGGCACAAGGATCTGTGTGTGCTGCTTTGTTTACAGGATCAAGGCCACAGTTCTCTTGTCACGTCAACCATTTATTTATTTGTGTTCCATTATTCGCCTAACATCTGGCTGTGGGAAAAGCGAGCAACATGAAAGAAAGCTGTAAAAGATGTTAAAGTTTGCTCTGGTTTCTTGACAAGCTGTTTAAAAAAAAACCCCAGCTATCACCAATACTGGGTTAAGCCCTCGCTTTGACACACCAACGTTCACGCATTAAAATGTGGCCACATCCAGTGTGCATGTCTCGAAGCACTGCCATCTCTTAAAAAGAAACCCAGGTTTACACACTGTGAAAATGTATCTGGCACAAAAGGTTTTGCACCCACAAAGTTAAGAGGGTTTGGGACACAACTGAACATGTTCTGATCTTGCTTTTTCCTCAATCACTACAATTCGTCCCCAAGAAAAATGGACTCCTCTCCCCCCAAAGATTTCTATTGATTGTTTTGTTTATGTTAATGAAGTCAAATCCCTCTAGATTTATGTAGCATGCACACACACAGAGCAGATTTATCCCTGGGGGTGCCGATTTCAGTTCAATTCAGCAGGCCAAATTCCCCACCCCCACACTGGCAGGCACTGGGAAGAATTTTATCTTTCATAGAGCCGTAGGAGAGAAGCTGCACATTACAAACAGATTGGACAACTATTTTCCGAGCTCATGCAACCCTGGGGTTTCCTGCAGCAGAAAGGCTCAGCAATCTGTCAATGAGAAGGCTGCCTTGGAACTCATTTTGTTAACCGATCCAGCCGTTTTACTGGACTCTTTCTTTCCCCCGCAAGTTCTGCCCTGGCCACATCTGGGAAGTCCATTGAGAAGTCTCCCCAGGCCTTAACTCTCAGCAGAGCTCTCTCCCTGATTCACTAATGCCAATTCACCAACTCACAGGGCCACAAAAATCTTCGTTCTCAATTCAACCACCTCAGGCCATTTCAGTGTTCCCAAGGTGGGGTGCTGCTATCAGCAAAACAATGTCTGCTGCCCCCATTTGGTCAGTTGGCACGCCTTGCCCATCTGTTAGCATGGCTTTTTGCCTTTCCACAAAACTGAATGCCATTTGGACAAAGACAGTTCTGACTTGGGCAGCTTGTATGACATGCATCACAGTCATGTCTTCTGCAGGAGGTCCTTCCCATGCGCTACCTCCTCTCACTCCTTCACGCCTGCTGTCATTGACATGAGACGCCATCCATAGTGGGGAAAAGGTCAGGAGCATTTCTGACTGCCAGCAGAGAGCTGTTTTGAAGCAGGGGAATGGGAAGAAACACATGGGCCCCGGACACGCTCCACCCAAATGCCTTCTTTCCTTGCGTCCATTTTAAAATATGCATCAAAGTACAGACATACGTAATCCATCTTACTCAGATCGAGCACCGTACGTTACTTTTGGGAGCACCATTTGGCTCACGCTCTGTTTTTCACTTTAATTCCACAAGCCAAATTTAAACCGATTGGTGACTAGCCTTCCTTGCATCACAGCCCCGCCATCTGGAACTCCTTCATAAGAGCTGTCAAGGGGAGTCTCCCTCTGTGTTAAAGGGCAAGCTTTTGCTTTAAAAAAAAATTGCATTGATCACTGAGTTTTGTTCTCTCCCCCAACTTTGCTCAACTCATGTTATTGGGAAACAACATGCAGAGGGCTTCAGGACCAGCAGACCCTGCTCTGGATACATCTGTGAATGGAACCCTTTGGGCATGTGAATCCTTTTTGCAGCACTACAATGCTCCCAGTCAGAAAGCATTGTCCCCTGCACCAAAACACATTTACAAATAAAGAGAGATATCTCCTGTTTGAGACCAAAACTCGCTTGACTCA